>NC_043700.1:62411868-62640977 GCF_006229205.1 Suricata suricatta
TCAAAAGGGAAAAAAAAGTCATTTTTACTTGACTTTAAAGATATTTAGGAATCAATTATTATAATTTAAAAGATTTCATTAATATCATAGCTTGTAGTTCTATGGTACGTTAGTTTCTCAGGCATGCAATTTGAAGATATGGGCATTAAACTCAGGAAAGAAATAATAGGGTAGCATGGTTGAACTCATAAGAACAGTTTTTATTTTTGTTTTCTGTTCTGTTTCTTTGTCTTTCTTGATTATACTTTTAGTACAAAATCAGGCAACAACTTTCTAAGTACATCATTATTATCTAATTCTTAATAACCTATGACAAGTAGATTAGGTACATAACAGAGTTTATCTAAATAATAGGATAGTTATTCAACCTTTTAAGTGGTTATCTACAAAGTGTGTAAAGGAGGTTTCTAGAAGAAATGGTACTACTCACCTTCTTCAGCAAAACAAAAGAAACAATCAGAAAAATGAAAAGCCAGTCTATGGAATGAGGGAAATATTTGCAAACCATCTATTTAAGGAGGGGTAATATCCAAAATGTATAAAGAGCTCATACAACTCAACAGCAAAACACAAACAGGCAATCTGATTTTTTTTAAAAAATGAGCATAGGACTGGAATAAATACTTTGCCAATGAAACCATACAAATGGCCAACAGGTACATGAAAAGACACTCAATATCACTGATCATCAGGGAAATGCACATCAAAACCTCAATGGTTATTATTAAAAGACAGGAAACAATGAATGCTGGCAAAGATGGGGAGAATTGGGAACCATTTACACTGTTGATGGGAATGTAAAATGATACGATCACTATGCAAAATAGTATGGAGGTTTCTCAAAAAATGAAAAATAGAGGGGCACCTGGCTTGCTTAGTCAGTAGATCATGTGACTCTTGATCTTCAGGTTGTGAGTTTAAGCCCTACATTGGATGTAGAGATTACTTAAAAATAAAATCCTTAAAAAAAGAACAATAGAACTACCATGTGATCTAACAAGCCTCTATGTTAGTATGTATCTGAAGGAAATGAAATCATTGTTTTGAAATTACATCTGCCACCCCCATGTTCATTGCATAATTATTCGCAATGGCCAAGATCTGAGAACAACCTAACCATCCATTGACGGATGAATGGATAAACAAAATGTGTTATACATGGTAATTCAATGGAATGTTTTTCAGCCACAGCAAATAAGGAAAACATGCCCTTTGGACAGCATGGCTGGAACTCAAGGGCATTTTCTAAGTGAAATAAGTCATACATAGAAAGATAAAAACAGTACTTTATGCTCTCATTTAATTGAATAATCTAAAAATGCTACTCATAGGAATAGAGAACAGAATGACGGATGCCAGATTCTGGGAGATGGGGGAAATGGAGAGATGTTGGTCCAAAGGTGAAACTTCCAGCTCTGAAGTTTGTACTTCCAGAATAAGTTCTGAGGACCTACTGTGCATCATGGTGACTATAAGCAATATTGTATTGAACTTAAATGTTATCACCACAAAAGTGGTAATTAATGAGGGGATGGAGGTGTTAAGTAACTTTATTGTGGTAATAATTTCTTAATGTTTACATGTATCAAATCATCACATTGTGCACCTTACAGCTACATATATTGTGGTAGTATCTTAAAGTGGGAAAAAAGAAATGAACTTTATTGACATAATTTACTAATTTAAGAAAGAATTATTAAGTCACATGAAGCATGAAAAGTTTTTAAAAATATGAGACCAAACATAATTAATTTGGCAGATAGGTACTCAAATCATTCTTATCTTCTTAAGGCACTGATAAAGAATTATTGAGAGAAACCTAATGGAGGACCATAGGGAGGGGAAGGGGGAAAGAGAGTTGGCAAGAGAGAGGGACGCAAATCATGAGAGACTATTGAATACTGAAAAGGAACTGAGGGCTGAAGGGGGAGGAGGAGGTAAGAAAGGGTGGTGGTGATGGAGGAGGGCACTTGTGGGGAAGAGCACTGGGTGTTTTATAGAAACCAATTTGACAATATTTAAAAAAAAAGAATTATTGAGAGCAATAGTGGTTCTGTTGAAGAATTCATGGTAGATCAAATCAACTACAATCTCAAAAGATTATGTTTTATGACTTGTATCTATATTTTATGATAATCATATTTAAACTTCAAAACAGGACAAATTATAAGGAGAATTAATAAAATGACTACTTGCAATTGTCTAGTGAAAAGAAATGATATCAGCAGAAGTCCGCAGTAGTAAGAATGAGAACTCTCTGGGTAAACTGGTAAACTTAAATTCAGTCATTCTGTCTTTTCTCACCTATTTCTATTAAACTAATCTCATTTCAACCTGATTTTTGTTATATGGCAAACCAAATTTTGTAAATTACCTCCAAAACATTGCTAAAATGACTGTACAGAACCAATTGGGCAATGGATTCCTTAGTCCCCAATTTGGATCATCTTTCCAGTGCTTGTTGTTCCCTTCCCCTCTCCAAATCTTCTCTTGGGTTGTACAGATAGCTTCAGAAAATTGTCAAGATTTTTGGTGTCTTGTAGGGTTCAGGAAATGAGAGGCACAGGCAATACGTGGAAGGAGGAGGGAGGGTGACACTGAAGACAGATGAATTAGATAGCTGGATAGATGATGGCAGATGATGCTATAGGTAGACAGGTAGGTAGGTATAGGTAGGTAGATAGGTAGGTAACAGATGGTTAGATAGATACAGATTTAGATGCAGATAATCCCTCTTCCCCACTACTTACAGGAACACTGAGTGTCATCTGCATCCTTTGGCCTAACCACACCCTTTGTCGGGGCACTCTAGGCAGCTTCTCTCTGGTAAAAGCTGTCTTTTTTTTTTTTTTTTTTTTTTTTTTGCCTGTTCAGGTCTAAAATTGGAAATTAGATCTTGCTGTTGCTAGGTTCTTCCACACTCTCTTAGTTTCTTAATTAAACTATCTTCAAATTAACTAAAGTGCAAGTACCATGTGATACCTGCTAGGATTCTAATTGTTTCACTTCTCTTATTGATAAAAATAGAAATGAAAGGAAGAAGAAAATGATGGTACTATTGCTACAGTTTCTCAGTCATTTCTTTATTTTAAAAAGTATTGTACAAAATGTATTGATATTATACATTTGGGGGGGGCAAAATAGCCCATGTATTGAAGTGGGCATGAATGATCCAATACTAGTCATAAACCAATTGCAAAGGCAAGAAAAGTTACCTAAATTATGTCTCCCAGTGTTTTATGAATGAAAATCTTCTAACTTTCATTTAGAAGATAACCACCTAATTATTCTAAAACAAGACAAGAAGTACAGTAGAATGTATGTATCTTCATCTCATGTTAAATTTATTCTTTAAAATCAGTTCTACTTTGTATGTATAAATTACATTTGAAAGCATTCATGTATAATTTTTGAGACCAAAATCCCATAGATGAACATATGGGATGATTTTTATTTCTTCAAAAGATATGCATAAAGAACAGCTTTCTAGGAGAGGGAGATATTGTTAAACAGTAGAGAAGAGATCACCACTCTCACAGAACTTCTTTTTAGGCGAGAAGATGTAACCATCAATCAGTCAATCAACCATAAGTAATGTTAACTGCTGTTCCTAATTTTTTAAAGGAGTTATTTTAAGAATAGAAAAGTGATCAGTGCAATAGAAGCATAGTGAATAAGATCATATTTGTATTTTAGTGTTTATTCTTCTACTTGGCTCTTCAATAACTGTTTTTGATGCTGATAAGGCTTTGGCATCTACTCAATGGGCCTGAAGATCTGCTCCCAGCTGGGCTGCATGACTATTCAATATTTGAGTGTATGTTGGCACTGGAGGACGTGAGGCTGTCTTCACAATGAGCTTTGGGGAAAACACTGAGGGGCTTTTGCATGGTGTCAACTGTAGGACTCCAGCAGAACCAGGACACCTTCTGACATCAATATAAATAGCTGCAAATTGACAGCTGGTACCAAGTAATCAAAAACAGGTGGCTAAATGTGAACTAAAATGCAATGATGATTATTGTATTTTGAAGGTACAGTCTGTGAATCTTCCTGTGCGTAATCAGAATGGGTATTTGCATTAAAAACACTATAGGCTTATTCCAAACCATATCTGTGACTTTACCAAGTCAGCTTCCATATTGGCTTATATAATTTCAAACATCTGCTCTTTCATATCCTTCATTTATACAGTTATGATGAACCAACTATGAGTCTAAAAGTGGACTTCTACAAATGAACACTACGATAATTGTCCTTTCAGGTTTTTTCTCAAATTACACATGACAAATATATTTTATACACATTTTATGTTATTATTTTTCTTTTTTCCAACATCTTATGATAGAATTACACCACTGAAATTAAAAATTCCCTTTCTTCATGTAAGCATTTAAATGTCCAGTTTTTCCCCTTTAACCAGTAATACTAGTATTCCTAAGTAAGTAACAGAACTTATAATAGCTAAAACAATCTTTATAAAATGAATAAGTTGGGAAGATGATCTTACTTTATATTAAGACCAAGTGGTAATGGCAGAAGTATAAGCAAATAGATTCATAGAACAAAGCAGAGAATACATCAAATACCACCAGAGAATACATCAAATACCATCAAAATGCAATGGCAATCCAGTGGAGGAAAGATAGCCTTTTCAACAATGAATGGCACTGGGGTTCTTGGACAACCACAGGCCAAAAGAGAGAGAGAGAAAAGCACGCACATGTACACACACACACACACACACACACACACACACACACATCCCACTTCAACCTAAACCTCATAGCTAAATGTAAGATGTAAAAATACAAAACTTTCAGGAAAAAAAGGTAAAGGTCTGAAAGATTTAGAATTTGATAAAAATTTATTATATTCATATGAAAATCATGATTCATGAAAGAACAAGTGATAAATTAACTTCATCAAAAATTTTTTAAAAATGGTTAAGAAAGCTCATAGAACCAGGGCTCCTGTGTAGTTCAGTTGATTAAGCATCTGACTTCAGCTCAGGTCATTATCTCACAGTTTGTGAGTTCGAGCCCCACGTCAGGCTCTGTGCTGACAGCTAGCTCAGAGGCTAGAGCCTGCTTCTGATTCTGTGTCTCCCTCTCTCTCTGCCCCTTCCCCACTCATGCTCTCTCTCTCATACTCTTTCTCTCTCTCTCAAAAATAAATATTAAAATAAAAGAAAATTCATGGGATCAGGATAAAAAATGCTAATTACAAGGGTGCCTGGGTGGCTCAGTCTGTTAGGTGTCCAACTCTTGATTGCAGGTCAGGTCATGATCTCATGGTTTGTGAGTTTGAGCCTTGTATCAGGGTCAGCGCTGACAGTGTGGAGTTTGTTTCAGTTTCCCTCTCTCTCTCTCTCTCTCTTTTTCTCCCCCTCTCTCTCTCTCTTCTGCTCTCTCTCAAAATAAATAAATAAACTTTAAGAATTTAAAAACATACTAACTCCAGAGTGGAAGAATATATTTGCAAATTACATATCCAAAAAAGGACTAGCATTTAGAAATACAAGAATGCTCAAAATTGAACTATAAAAATAAACAATCCAATGAAGTTTTCAGATGAGCAAAAGATATTAATAGACATTTCATACACACAAAAATATATATACAAGTGCAAATCATTAGTCATCAAGGAAATGCAAATCATAGCTACAAAGAAATATTACTGCATGCGTATCAGTATAGCTAAAATAAAGAAAATAGTGACAACACCAATTCCAGTGGAGATGCAAGAAAATTGGATCAGTTATACATTGTTATGTTTCAATGTATACATTGAATGTAAAATGGTACAGCCACTCTAGAAGATAGTTTGGTAGTTCTTATAAAATAAAAATGCCTAATAACCATATATTATGGACTGAATGTTTTTATCCTTCCCAAATTCATAGTAGAAACCCTAACTCCTTTATGGCTATTTTTAGAAATGAGTTTTAAAAAACTCATTAATATTAAATGAAGTCATAAGAATGGAACCCTGATCCATTAAGATTAGTATCTTTACGGGAAGAGATGTAGGAGAGACTGTTTTTTTCTGTCTGTGTGCACATACACACACATATGAGTACAGTGAGAAGATATCCATTTGCAACTTAAGCAGAAAACTCTCATCAGACAACAGTCCTGCTGGCACCTTGACCTTGGCCTTTCAGTCTCCAGAAAATCACAAAATGTGTGATACATGTGTTTTATTTATGTAATCAATAATAACATGACTGTGCTTCAATGAACAATATTTATATGGAGCAGTACATTTCAACATGAGCATTTATTTTATTTCTTTAATCTCTGAGTTTCAAAATGTGCATAATTTCAAAAAAAGAGAGAGAAAAAATAAAACCAGTAAAAGGACACACTGACTATACTGTATACATATATGGACAGACAAAGCGAGATGGAAGGTCACGTGAATTCCTCCTATTTCTTCCAGAGCGCCAGGCTCTAGTCTCTTGGTATCTCAGGTTTACTCTGAACCTCTGACCACACAGGGTAGTCCTTGAAAGAGCATATGGATTAAACCACATGTAGCACAGGACCACATGATGACATCTCTGAAGAAATAACATCATTTTCTAAGTGACCTTTAATGATTAGTTATATTGTATTCTGAGACAATGCTGTCTTTATTACATTGTTCACATGCATTCCAATCCAGACCCGAGTTACCACTCTCATTAACTCCCTAATACTTCCCAGTATGTTTAGTAGTATTTACGTGACATCTCTGTATCACTCAAAACCTGTTCTACTTTTCTGACATTTAAAATTTGTCTTCAGTATTTCTAGTTAAAATCATAGACAGTTGTTTAATCATTCTAAGTAGTCTGCAATTTGTTTTAGAAAGAATACAATATATTGCATTTTTACATTCATTTCTAGGTACTTAGTGACACTATTGTTTGATATAAGTAACCAGTTCGAGGAAAGAGTGTAACATTCATCAGTGTCATCTCTTAAAAACCTTCTCTTACAGGGATGAAATTTAGAAATGAAAATATTCAATATAACTTAAAATACTTTTCATACATGGAGTTATAAATGACAAACACATACACATATGCAGTTTCCATCATTATCATTATTTGGTAATACCGAGAAGGTAGTATTATTTTAGCATTTTTGTCTCTTTACTTGCTTATTTTGCTTTATTTTTAGTTTGAAATTTTTCTCAGGCTATCATCTATTATTTGTGTGTGTGTGTGTGTGTGCGTGTGTGTGTGTGTGTGTGAGTTCTGGATATATTTTATTCAACCCATCCCTGCTTTCTAAAATAATAATAAAAAAACAACATGTATAACATTAAAATCATGTAATAAAGGCAATATTTCTAAGCAGATAAAATAATCAAGTCCAATAGTTAGCATTCTGTGACTTCCATAATGATATATTAGTATTTGTTTCATTGACCTTGAAAGTCAATAAAAATGTATTTTGTGTATTCATAATTTCAAGTGGATCAGCATTGCTTCCATGTGTTGGTTCATAATGGAATATCTACATACATTTTATTGGCCATATAATGCATTTTCAACCATATTTCATAGATGTAGTAAAAGTTATCTTCTACAAAGATGGATGGGACCTCACAGACTAAATAGTGTTATCTTTTAAAATTTTTTAAAATGTTTATTCATTTTTTTGAGCTACAGAGACAGAGCTGAGTAGGGGAGGGGCTGAGAGAGAGAGGGAGACACAGAATCCGAAGCAGGCTCCAGGCTCTGAGCTGTCAGCACAGACCCCAACACAGGGCTTAAACTCATAGACCATGAGATCTTGACCTGAATTGAAGTTGGATGCTCAACTGAGCGAGCCACACAGATGCCCCAGTAGTGTGATCTTTTTAATTGACTAATGATATTAAAGGGCTTTGTCTAGTTTAAAATATCTTTTCTAGTTTCATTATTTCAATTCCTTGCTGACTCTTCACCTAAAACTAATGCAGTGCCATCTGTTCCTAAAATTCACTGAAACAACTTTCCCTAATTTCAAAGGCACCCTACTTAGTAATAAACTAGCCATTTTTCATAGTTGGTTTCTTATAATTTTTTATAGTCTTTGAAACTTTTGAACAATTTATATATCTAGAAATTCTCAATGGTATTATTTTTTAAATCTCCTTCAACCTTTGTTTAACAGCATCTTATTCTTTTTCCTGGGTTCCTATTTCTTTTCTTTTGGTCTGAAGAAAGGATCATTGCCAGGTACCTTACCTAGTGCTCTTCCTTTCTACAATTTACACTTAAATCAATTTTCTTATTCAAATCAGGAAATAGGGAAATATTTCAAATTTGTTTGAAAAAATTATTTCTGACCTCTTAAACATATCTTCATTTCATTGCATCTTCTTTTTTTTATATGTCCAGTCTCACCCTTTAACATCTGAAAAATAAATTTCTAAAGAAACAAAATAAAGTCAAATATCCCTCCTCCACAGACTGTTCTCAACACTGCTTCTGGAGTACTCTTGAATGTCCAAAATTGCTTATATGATAGGCTTACAATGCCATCTGCAATGCAATGGGATTTTAAAATCACTTCCCTGATATAGTCCAAACTTCTTAAAAGAGCATCTAAGACTCTCCATGAATTCTCAAGATCTCCCAGACTCCACCAGCATCTTCTACCTGAGAGGTAATGCACCATATGCTGGTGTAGGAATACATCTCCTTCTTTACCAATTTTATGCATTTCTGCTTGTATTCTGGCTCTCTGGCACGATATTCTCTTCTCACAAAACACACGACCACACTGTCCTAAATTACAGTTCATTCTTTTAGTTTAGTTTTCATATCATCTACACATTCTTCCCTTGTAGGCTAGTCACCTCCTCACCTGAAGTGTCATCAAGACTTACAAATGAATACCATGCTTAAAATTGTCAGAATACTAATTTTGTATTATAGTGGTTACTACACGCATGTTGTGTGTATTGTGCTCTATGTTGTATATAGTGGTTACACTAGCCTTAATATCAGGTGTCTTTCCTCTCTATATTACCTCTTCTTGGCACACAGTAAAAAGGAGACAATAAGAATCTGATCATTGTAATAGCCTTAATTGGACAATGTCTCTTACTTTTAT
The DNA here is from genome assembly GCF_006229205.1 of Suricata suricatta. Classification (NCBI taxonomy): domain Eukaryota; kingdom Metazoa; phylum Chordata; class Mammalia; order Carnivora; family Herpestidae; genus Suricata; species Suricata suricatta. The sequence continues at coordinate 62,420,964 of NC_043700.1, forward strand.
TCAAATCACTTAATATGTCAATAAATTCACAAGTCATTACTTTATTCACTTTTTAAATATATTTTAGAATGACTATATATGTATTAATATGTTATTCATAAATATATATTACAAATACAATAGAAGTTACTTAATAAATGACATTACTTAAAAATATATTCCTAAACAGCTCTTGCTTTTCATACCTAAAATCATATGGAAATGCAAATTAGAATAAAATACTGTATTGAATTTGAATATATAACAAATTTAACTCTATCTTTTGATCTCAAATATAAATTAAATTTTAGGAATCATTAATTAAATCATAGCATATCTTAATGTTTTTATATGATTCCTATAAAACAATGTAAACCTTTTCATTTTATTTTATTTTCAAATTTTATATTACCTCCTCCTGAAAATTACACAGAAGAACACATCCAGGTGATGAAAATGTCAAATTAAAAACCAAGCAGATGGTGCTTGGTGCTAGTCTTATCAAACATGTAATATGAGGTATATTTCAAAGATGGAAAATTGAATTTAAATGTCCACATAAGAATTTAGAGTATGTCCACTGATTAGATATTTGGGAAAGACAAAAAGAGCCAAAATGCTTCCTAATGCTAAGTCACATTTCAACTTTAGGAGAATATGTAAAATTGTGATCTTCAAATATGCTAAGCATCACAGCAATTTATTGCTGATACGGACTCACATGTCATCCAATACCACTTGTCCCCTGAAAATAACAATGCCACATCATAGGGATAAGGCATGTTTTAATATATTTTCTAACCTTGTTACCCCAGTTCTCATTTTTTGAAGTATTCTGGTCAAACTATTTGAGAAAATGAAGATTGATTGATTGATCGATAAATTCATTCATTTAGGTTTTTCTTCAAGATTTTTTGAAGTCTTTTTTTAATGTTTTTTATTTATTTCTGAGAGACAGAGAGAGATAGCATGAGCAGGGGAGGGTCAGAGAGAGAGGGAGACACAGAATCCAAAGCAGGCTCCAGGCTCTGTCAGCACAGAGCCCAATGTTGGGCTGGAATCCAGGAACCGTGAGATCATGACCTGAGCCAAAGCCAGATGCTTAACAGACTGAGCCACCCAGGTGCCCCAAAGTCTTTATTATTCTGACATTCGTGGTATCTCTTTGTTGAGAGACTACACAACAACTATTTCCCAAATATTTTCAAAGGGATACTTTTCACTTAATTGTATGCTTTTGAAACATACAGGAGCATCTTGAGTTTAACATTATTGATAGTAATACTTTCATTTTATAGATCGAGAACCATAAGAGCAGAAACTCTAAGACCTTCTCTAGACCACAAAACAAAGAAAAATAGAGGCTAAATTCTCCTCACTCAGAATCAAATATTTTACTCACTATAAAACTACACCTGCAAACACAATTTCATGTTTATCACAATTTTTAGTTCAAGCAGGACAAAACAAGCTTGGTCAAATTAAATGTTTTCAACAAAAATAAGAGATAATCAAAATTTAAAAAATTCAATTTTTACTCCATTCTTACTCTTAAGAACTTTCTTAAGAACTAGAAAAATATATCATAACAGGCAGGAAAATCTCTGGAATTAATTGATATCATGTTCATTCATTTTTAAAAGTACACATCTTTGAGTTTGCGGGTGTTCCAAAGGGGCAAAAAAAAGTCTTAAAATAATTGGCCAATTGTTCTCTATATAATTGAAGACCTTAAGTAACCATAAAAGAATTGTGCTGGCACAATATCAAATATTTTTACCTGAGTTAAATATCAATAAATGATATTACATCAGCCAAAAATTTCATGTTTTCTTTATTTAATCAGTTGTATTTATATCAGACATTTAAAACCATTTAAAACAAAAAGATAATTCCAGAATTCTACTGGATCTTTGCTTTCTAGTCTTTATTCATCTCAAAAAATGCTTCTGATTCTAGCCTTTCACTGTTACAAACTTAATTATTGCTTTTTCCTTGTGGACAAAATTGCAAAATGTGTTTGTTCCTTGTCATTGTTGTATACAATCATTTAAGGGAAATTGGCAGGATGTATCTGAGATTTTGGCTCTGTGGTTTGAAGACAATCTGCATACGCTTGTGTAAAGGCAGGTGGCAAAATGTGAATCCAGAACTACATCCATTATGTTCATTTACTTTACCATTTAGAAAGCACAGATGTTAACTATATAACAACAAGGTGGTTTTTATTGTAATCACCTGCTGTTAGGGTCCCTCCTGGCACAGTAGCCAAATGGATTCTTGTTTTCTTCTCATTTACAAGGTGTTTGTTATTTGATGGCTCAAAACAAAACTGGAAATTATTTTTCATTCATAAGACATGCTTAAAACAAGATAATTTTGAAGAAAAATTGGTGTAAATTTGAATTGCATACTATCATAGTTAATTGTATACATTCATCATAATGTGATTTGTGTTGATTCTCAGCTTAAAAATCTTGTTCTTTCTTGGTTTATCTTTTGATTTGCTATTGTGTAGGCAGAATTCTTTCTATTCACTGAGGATCCTGAAAATGATTACTTGATTCTTTATTTCCTTAAGTTGTCACTCATGAAATGAAAAATTTTAATATTTTCCCATGTTTACCATCTAATTAAAATTAATATTTTAAAGAGATTTTGCTCTTAAATATCAGGATATATGAGTAAACAATCCTAAACAACTGTTCATATGATATTTTATAAACATAATGTAATAATGCATACATATATTACTAGCATTTTTTATTAATGTACTACCCAGAAGTTTTATTTAAAAAATTAAGTTTATTTACTTTGAAAGAAAGGGAGAGAGAGAGAGCAGTGTAGGGGCAGAGAGAGACTGAAGAGAGACAATCCCAAGCAGGCTCCATACTGTCAGAGCGGAGCCTGATGTGGGGCTCAAAATCACAAACCGTGAGATCGTGACCTGAGCTGAAATCAAGAGTCAGAGACTTAACTGACTTGAGCCACCAGGCACCCCCAGAGTTTTATCATCAGAAGAAAATAATTAATCTGAAGTAAAGAAAGACTCTCTTCCTAGCGGTAGAATCCATTTGTCTCCCCCCCCCCCCCGCATTGTGTCTAATGTAACTAAAACTTTTTCTTTTTTTCAAGTTTACTTATTTATTTTGAGAAAGAGAGAATGCAAGCAGAAGGGCAGAGAGGGCTTTGCTCACAAATCATGTGATCATGACCTGAGCTGTAATCAAGAGCTGGACTCTTAACCAACTGAGACACCCCAGTGCCCATAATGTTTTTTAATTCTTCATTCAATTTTTTCACTTTGCAGTTAATCTATTTCTCAAGTATCCTAAATTCACCATCATTGCCACCTACAAAGAGTTCATCCATGTTCATCTAAGAGTTCATTCTCTCATAACTTCACTCTCCACCTGAGGCCTGTTGAAAGATAGGGCTTCATATTTTGCTTTGACTACCATAGACTTTTTTGACATAACTTTGTAATGGAATGGGGTCTGTACATAGCTAGGTCAAATCAAAATATTTGTCTCTCCTCACTACTGATTTATCTTCCTGATTGCATGAACATCACATTTGTAAAAGGTTGTAAAGACTAAAAAGCATGTGTTGTATAAATGATATATGATATATATAAAGGCTAAAATATAATTAGATACAAAATAAATAAATGTGTTCAATCACCTGATAAAAAAGTATTGAACATCTATCATTAGCTAACTATAACTGAACTGTGGTCACAAAAAGTTAATGATATATGTTTCTACCCTCAGAGAATATTTTGTCTAATGGAAGAAATTACAGATTCTAAAATTGTCAAATAATTACACTAAATATATTTTTTACAGTTTAAAGAAAAAGAAACTCTCTCAAATGAAACATTCTTTTTACAAAATATGATTCTTAATATGGCCCAAAACAACCTGCCAAATTTGGGTACCTGGGTGGCACAGTCGATTAAGCAGTCAACTTTGGCTCAGGTCATGATCTTGTAGGATTTGTGACTTTAAGCCTGGACCCTGCTTGATTTCTGTGTTTCCCACTCTTTGCCTCTCCTCCACTCATGATCTCTGTCTCTCTGTCTCTCTCTCTCTTTCAAAAATAAATAAACATTTAAAAAGTTTTAAGAGGAACCTATCAAATCTTCATTGTCCTTTAATTAAACCTGTTTTTAATCAAATGCCACTTAAAAAGTATACAAATATATATTTACCATTTGTAAAGCTCTTTTTTTTGGTAAATTGACTTTTGAATTCTAATAGTTAAGATCTCTGAAAATCATTGCATTAATTAATGAATGCTAGGGTGCTGTAACAAATAAAAATATTGTGATGGTTTAAATATGATAAATATTTTTTCTTGCTCATATAAAAACTTAAAATGTGAGACTAAGGTTTCTTTCATTTTATGCTCCATTTTCAACATAATCTAAAGGAAATGAGCAATGAGGATTATCTACAGATCCAGGTCCCTAGCATTACCACATATTACTTCTGCTAATTTTCCATTGCCTAAAACTCTGTTATTCAAACAAACCCCACTACAGTACTAAATACTGAAAAATGCACACCCTCATGAATCCAGGAAGAATAAGAAATGGGATTGGTAACAAACACAGGCAGTAACTTCTTTAGCAGTGGCTGTAGCAACTTCTTTCTAGATATGTCTCCTGAGGCAAGGGAAACAAAAGCAAAAATAAACTACTGAGAAGGTTTCAATCAACAAAATCAACAATCAACAAAACTAAAAGGAAACTATGGAAGGAGAAGCTACTGCAAATAACATATCTGACAAAGAGTTATTATCTAAAATGTATAGAGAACTTATAAAACTCAACAGTCAAAAAATAATAATCCAATTAAAAATGACCAGAAGACATGAGCAAACATTTCTCCAATGAAGACATCCAGATGGCCAACAGACACCTGAAAAGATACTCAACGTCATGAATTATTGGAGAAATACAAATCAAAACTACAATTAGATATCACCTCATATCTGTCAGAATGGCTAAAATCAATAACACAAGAAACAACAGGTGTTAGGGAGAATGTGGAGAAAGGAGAAAGGAGAACACTCTCTCCCTGTTTGTGGGAATGCAAACTGGTACAGGCATTCTAGAAAAGAGTATGGAGTTTCCTCAAGTAAAAAATAAATCCACCTGTTAGTTGCAATACTAGGTACTACCCAAAAAATAAAAACATACCAATTCAAAGGGATACATGTACCCCTAAGTTTATAGCAGTATTATCTATAATAGCCAAATAATGGGAACAGCCAATGTATTTACCAACTGGTGAATAAAGAAGTGATATAAATATACAATGGACTATTACTCACACAAAAAAAAGAATGAAATCTTACCATTTCCAATGGCATGGCTGGAGTTTGAGAGTATTAAGCAAGATATGTCAGTCATAGAAAGACAAATACCATATGATTTCATACATATGTAGAATTTAAGAAACAAAACAAATGAGCAAAAGGAGGGGAAGAGAGAGAGGTAGACAAACCAAGAAATAGACTATTAGGTGTGGAGAACAAACTGCGGTTATCAGAGGGGAGGTTGGTGGGGGGATGGGTAAAATAGGTGGTGGAGATTAAGGACTGCACTTGCTGTGATGAGCATCCGGTGCTGTATGGAAGTGCTGAATCACTATATTATACACCTGAAACTAATTTTACACTGTATGTTAACTAACCAGAATCTAAATTGAAACTTTAAAAAAAGTTAGACAAGTAAACTAAACAAATAATAAACATCTACTTGTTATGTGTCTCAAAAACCCATTTTTCATTAAAATATGTGTTTGTGTACATAGTATTAAACTGCACACATATTGGAATTAATACTTAAAATATACCTGTTTAAATCTTGAGAATCACAAGTTCTTAATGGTAGTTCTGAATTCCTTTATTTCCCTCTTTTAATTGTCTTTATTATCATTCTTCCTTAAACATGGGGGCAGTTAGGGGATATACATAATAAATCATTTTCTATAATCTTTATCACCCAATTATACTTTATAACCTAAATTGTAAGTTATACAGTATTTAATTAATTGATATTATTCAAAATAGTAGGAAATATAAAAGGAAAATTTTGTAAATAGTTTGCTCCTCTATGTTATTGAGAACAACTTTTGGCAAGCAGCAGGAGATAAACATTTTCCACTTTAAAAACATCCTATAATAGAGTAAAAGATTAAAGATTCTAGTGCTTTAATGGAACTAAAAACTTCAATGTCCTTTAGAAATACTGTATAAGTTTTTAAAAGGTACTCAAATAATGTTAACTTTTTTTGCCTTAGGGCAAAAAATTGTTCTATAATATCATCAAATTTTGATATAGACATAACATTTTGAAAAAATAATTGATTTGGAAGATGTGAACTAAATTTTCTTCTAAGTTACCACTATTAAAATGTATGATTAAATAATTTTTCATCCCAACTGTATTAGAATATATTTATACTTATATTTCAAAAGAGATTGCCACAGGAAAATGTATTTTAAAATGATCAGAACTGATTTTGGATATTCTTTTCTTGTCCAAGATTTCCTTCCATCTGATGCAATGACTTGAAAATAAATTACAGGAAATCTGATTGATGTACTTTGCTTAAAAAGTCACACTCTATCTGTATAATATTCAAAATGTAAGTACTGCATTTTTGAATGCTTGAAATTCACAAAGAAAGACATATAGATGATGAAAACTGGAAACTGAAGATTAGTTTGGAGAATCTGTAAGCCCTCTTTATGTTAGTTAAACAAAATAAATTTTCAAAGATGTATCTTGACTATCATTGCATAAAATAAAAGGAATCAACTCAGTGAACAAATTACCTGTTGTTTCCTGAGTAAGTGATTTCACAAAGAAAACTATTGCTTATTTCCAATAAACATTTTAGCTCTTCATAAGTAATTAAAAATTCTAGTTTTTCAGTTCTTATAATGAAACACAAAGAAATGTATTTTACCTAAAATATTATCACCTTGGTAATTATTATTAGATAAACACACTGCTTCATATATTAAAATACAGAAAAGTGAGGCTAATGCTAGATTTTTATTGCAGTAGGTGAATGAATGCATATGTTCCATGGGTAATGTCATTTAGAATGGTTAAGTTATACTATAATTTTTTCTTTACTTTGGCAAATGCATCCCTTTTTGCTCCTCATTGTTAAATAAAGCTCTTATGAAACCTCAAGTGTGTAAAGAGCACACTAATTACTCAAAGTATTTCTGACCCCCAACCAAAAATAAAACTGTAGCATAGATGTTACAATTTTCTTGGGAAATTTTATTTATACAGCAAAAATTATAGGTAGACAGATGAAAAGACACCTATCAGTAGACATAAAAATCATAAAGCAAAAGTTGTTGTTGTGATTACTGGCCAAAGGTTTTTTAGTTTTGGAGCAGTCCCCACTCGCTCAAAATACACTGAAAATTTAAAAGGTCTTCAAAGAAAGAAGGAATATTAGTTGACTGGTATATGTTATTCTAAGATTTACAATGCAAACTTAGATCTAAACATTAGAAAATTTAAAAATAATTCTGATCCAAGACCTTTTCATCTGAAAAATTTATACAAAATAAAATTTTGTAAACACACACACACACACACACACACACACACAAGTCCTTCACATTTAATTTTCAGGTATGTTCTAAGGTTAGCACCTTTTAAATTTATATGAAACTTGGAAAAGGTGTTTTAGAAATAGTATTAAGTGCTTAAAATAAAAACAAAATAAATAAAAATAAAACACGTTTGTTAAGAAGTGTTGAGTATAGTTTGCAAAATGAAAATACAAATAATCTTCCTGTTTAGAAATCCTCAATTGATAGCTTCATGTCATCATTATGGAACCAAGTTGAGGCTCAGTCCTGGGCCTTTATTAAATGGCTGCTGCTCTACATCTATTGCTCTTGGCTGGCTTCCCCTTGCTACCAAGTTGTATGTAATACGTTATTTGCTCCCCAAAGCCTCCTTTAAAAATTATTTTCACTTTCTTTTTTTTACATAAACAATATTCTGCATTCTTATTTTTTTTAATTTTAAGTATAAGTATTGAATATACATTTCCATTGATTCTGACAAGCTACTAATTTCTTTTCCTATAATTTACTACACATTGTAATATTTGTGTTTCTTTTCCACCAGGGTTATTGAGAGCCTTTGAAAGAATAACTCAAGAAATGCTTTTCAAGTTAGTGTATAGGCTCTAAACTTGTTCCTGATTTTCAACTTAATCTTCCACATTTTAGTTTTCAACTATTGTGTCTTCCTTATTATAGTCTATGCCTTTGATCTAATTCTTCAACTTGTTTCATATGTCTGGCTTTTGACCTTGTTGTAACAATGACACACCTTATTTTGCTCTGATTACTCCTCTGATGAGGTATCATTATAATTTTGGCCTGTCTCCTTACTGATTACTCAGGTTTGGATATTAACAAAGTTATAGCCTAATCCTGAATAATTTAGAGACTCTAAAATTAAGCATTTTGGCCTTACCCAAAAAGAGCAGCAGGGAAGATTTTTTGCCTCTATTGTCCTTGAAATGCAGCTAGATCAATAGCACACCATCTTGCACACATAGAAAACTGAACTGAGGATTAACATAACAATCTGCACAACTTGTACCACAGAACCCAGCAGGTATGTGGCATGGAGAAGAGAACTAGGGGAAAGAGAAGCTGTGGAGGAAATTCACCCCAAAAAAAGAACTGGAGGAAATGACAGCCAGGGACTTAATCAACACAGATACAAGCAAAATGTCTGAACCAGAATTTAGAATAACAATAAGAATACTAGCTGGACTGAAAAAAGCATCAAATCCCTTTCTGTGGAGATAAAAGAAGTAAAATTTAGTCAGGATGAAAGTAAAAGTGCTATAACTGACATCCAATCTCAAATGGCTGCCACAGTGGGAAAGATGGATGAAGCAGAGCAGCAAAACCGCAATATAGAGAACAAACACGGAGAATAATGAAGCAGAAAAAAAGAGGGAGACAAGAGCAACAGAGAACATTAGAAGAATTAGAGAACTTGGTGATTCATTAAAAAGGAATAACATCTGAATCATAGGGCTTCCAGAAAATGAAGAGATGGGGTAGAAGGTTTATATGAGCGAATCATAGCAGAACACTTCCCTAACCTGAAGAAAGACACAGACATCAAAATCCAGGAAGCACAGAGAACTCCCACTAGATTGAACAAAAACTGACCATCAACAAGGCATATCATAGTCAAATTCACAAAATACACAGGCAAGGAAATAATCATGAAAGTAACAATGCAAAAAAGTCCTTAGCCTACAAGGGAAGATGGATCAGGTTTGCAGCCAACCTATCCACAGACACTTGGCAGGCCAGAACAGAGTGGCAGGATATATTCAATGTGCTGAATAGGAAAAATATGTAGTCAAGAATTCTTCATCAAGCTAGGCTGTCATTTAAAATAGGAGAGATAGAAAGTTACCCTGACAAACAAAAACTAAAGGAATTCATGACCACTAAACCACCCTTTCAAGAAATTTTAAGGGGGACTCTCTGAGGGTAAAAAAGATGAAACAAACAAACAAACAAAAGATCAAAAGCAACAAAGACTAGAAAGAACGAAAGAGCACCACCAGAAACTCCAACTTTACAGGGAACATAACAGCAACAAATTCTTATCTTTCAATACTCACTCTAAACATCAATTGATAAACGCTCCCGTCAAAAGGTATAGGTAATAGAATCTATAGGAAAACAAGATCCATCTATATGTTGTTTACAAGAGACCCATTATACACCTAAAGTCACCTTTAGATGGAAAGTAAGGGGATAGAGAACCATCTATTATGCTAAAGGTTGCCAAAAGAAAGCCAGAGTAACCATACTTGTATCAGACAATCTAGATTTTATAATAAAGATTGTAACAAGAGATGAAGGAGGGCATTATATCATAATTAAAGGGTTTAATTACAAATAAGATCTCAAAATTGTAAACATTTATGCTCCAAACGTGATAGCACCCAAACATATAAGTCAATTAAACATGATATACAGAATCTCATTGATAATGATACCATAATAGTAGGAGACTTCAATACCCCACATACGGTAATAGACCATCTAAACAGAAAATTAGAAGGAAACAATAGCTTTGAATGACACACTGGACCAGATGGACTTAGCAGATATATTCAGAACATTTCTTCCTAAAGCAGCAGAATACAATTTTTTTTCGAGTGCACATGCAACATTCTCTAGAATAGATCAATACTGGGACAACATAAGCACAAACAAGCCCTTAACAAGCACAAGCACAAAAAGATTGAGATAATTTTGTGCATATTTTCAGATCACAATACTATAAAACTCAAAATCAACCACAAGAAAAAAATTTGAATGGAAAACCAATACTTGGAGACTAAAGAACATCCTACTAAAGAATTAATGGGCTAACCAAGAGTTAAAGATGATATTAAAAAGTACATGGAAGCCAATGAAAATGATAACATCACAGCCCAAAACCTCTATCACATAGCAAAGGGAGGAAGTCATAAGAGGGAAGTAGGGAAGTATATAGCAATCCAGGCCTTCCTAAGGAAGGAACATATACAACATAACCTTATGCCTTAAAGAGCTGGAAAGAAAACAGCAAATAAAATCCAAAACCAGCAGAAGACAGGACGTAATTAAGATTAGAGCAGAAATTAATACTTTTGAAGCCAAAATACTACTAGAACAGATCAGTGAAACCAAGAGTCAGTTCTTTAAAAAAATAACAAAATTGATAAACCCCTAGTGAGACTGTGATCAAAAAGAAAAAAAAAAAAAGAAAGGAACCAAATAAATAAAATCAAGAATGAAAGAGGAAAGATCACAACCAACACTACAGAAATACAAACAATAATAATAAATATTTTGAGCAATTATACACCAATAAAATAAATTGGTCAATCTGGAAGAAATCGACAAATCCTAGAAACATAAACTACCAAAACTGAGACAGGAAGAAATAGAAAATTTGAACAGATCTATAACCAGTAAATAAATCATATTAGTAATTAAAAAATCTCCCCAAAACCAGCATCCAGTGCCAGATGGTTTGCCAGGGGAATTTTACCAAACATTTAAAGAAGACTTAACACCTATTCTTTTGAAGCATCCAAAAAACCAGATAAAAACCCCACTAAAAAGGAGAAATACAGACCAATTTTCTTGATGAATATAGATGGAAAAGTGCTCAACAATATACAACCCAACAGGATACAACAATACATTAAAATAATTATTCACCATGACCAAGTGGGATTTATACTTGGGATGCAGGGTTGGTTTAATATCTGCAAAACAATCAATGTGATACATCACATCAATAAAAGAAACGACAAGAACCACATAATCCTTGCAATAAATGCAGAGAAAGAAAGCATCTGACAAATTACAGTATCCATTTTTGATTTAAAAAAACCCCTCAAGAAAGTAGGGATAGAAGGATTATACCTCAAGATCAAAAAAGCTATATGTGAAAGACCCACTGCTAATATCATCCTCAATGGAGAAAAACTGAGAAATTTCCCCCTAAGGCCAAGAACACGACAGGGATGTCCACTCTCACCACTGTTATTCATCATAGTATTGGAAGTCCCAGCCTCAGTAATCAGACAACACAAAGGAATAAAAGGCATCCAAACTAGTGAGGAGGAAATAAAACTTTTACTCTATGCAGATGACATGATACACAAAAGACTCCACCAAAAAGCTGCTAGAACTGATTCATGAATTTAGCAAAGCTTCAGGCTAAAAAATCAATTATAGAAATTTGTTGTATTTCTATACACCAATAATGAAGCAACAGAAAGAGAAATGAAGGAATGTATCTCATTTACAATTGCACCAAAAACTATAAAATACTTATGAATAAACCTAACAAAAGAGGTGAAAAATCTATACACTGAAAATTTTAGAAAGCTTATGAAAGAACTTGAAGAAGACACAAAACAATGGAAAAAAATCCATGCTCCTGGATTGGAAGAACAAATATTGTTAAAATGTAGATACTACCCAAAGCAATCTGCATATTCAATTCAATCAATGCAATCCCTATCAAAATAATACTAGCTAGGGTTCAATGCAATCCCTATCAAAATAATACCAGTGTTCTTGACAGAGCTTGATCAATCTTAAAATTCATATGGAACCAGAAAAGACCCTGAATAGCCAAAGCAATCCTGAAAAAGAACCCAAAGTTAATGCATCACAATCCTGTACTTCAAGATGTATTACAAAGCTGTAAGTATCAAGACAGTATGGTACTGGCACAAAAAACAGACATATAGACCAATGGAATAGAATAGAGAACCCAGAACTGGGCCCACAAATGTACGGCCAACTAATCCTTGACAAAACAGGGAAGAATATCCAATGGAATAAAGATGGTCTCTTTCAGCAAATAGTGCTGAGAAAACTGGAGAACAATTAGCAGAAAATTAAACCTGGACCACTTTTTTACACCATAGACAAAAATAAACTCAAAATTGTTGAAAAACCTAAATGTAAGACAGGATGCCATCAAAATCCTAGGGGAGAAAGCAGACAAAAACTTCTTTGACATTGGCTGCAGCAACTTCCTAGTCAATTCATCTCCAGAAGCAAGGTAAACAAAAGTAAAAATGAACTATTGGGACCTCATCAAGATAAAAAGCTTCTGCACAGTGAAGGAAAACATCAGCAAAACTAAAAGACAACCAATGGAATAGGAGAAAATATTTGAAATGACATATCAAATAAAGGATTAGTATCCACAGTTTATAAAGAACTTACCAAACTCAACACCCAAAAAAACAAATAATCCAGTGAAGAAATGGACAAAAGACATGAAAAGACACTTTACCAAAGAAGACATCCAGATGGCTAATAGACACATGAAAAAATGCTCAACATTACTCAACGTCAGGGAAATACAAATTAAAACCACAATGAGATACCACCCCCACACCAGTCAGAATGGCTAAAATTAACAATAGATGTTGGTGTGGATTCATAGAAAGAGGATCTCTTTTCCACTACTAGTGGAAATGCAACTGGTGTAGCCACTCCAGAAGACAGTATTGATGTTCCTCAAAAAGCACTTGCACTACTAGATATCTATCCAAGGGATACAGGTGTGCTGTTTCGAAGGGGCACGTGCACCCCAATGGTTATAGCAAAACTACTGACAATAGCCAAAGTATGGAAAGAGCTCAAATGTCGATCGTCAGTGTATGTGTGTGTGTGTGTGTGTGTGTGTGTGTGTGTGTATAAATATATATTTATTTATTTATATACCACATATACTGATGGAATATTACTTGGAAATCAAAAAGAATGAGATCATGTCATATGCAACTACATGGATGGAACTAGAGGGTATTAGGCTAAGCAAAATAAATCAGAGAAAGACAAATATCATATGACTTCACTCATATGTGGAATTTAAGACACAAAACAGATGAACATAAGGGAAAGGAAGCAAAATAATATAAAAAGAAGGAGGGGGACAAAACATAAGAGATTCTTAAATACAAAGAACAAACTAGGAGTTGCCAAACAGGTTGTCCATGGGGGTATGGGCTAAATGGATAAGGGTATTAAGGAGGACACTTGTTGGAATGAGCACTCGGTGTTATACATAGGGGATAAATCACTGTAATCTACTTCTGAAACCATTATTGCACTATATGCTAACTAACTTGGATGTAAATTTTAAAATAAATAAATAAATAAAATTATTTTTATATATCAAATTAGTTATTTTGATACTGCAATATAGTTGTTATGTAAAATTACTTATTTTATATTGTATATTTCTATGCAAAAACCTGTCAGTCAAAATGTATTTACAATGCTCAGCCCTGTAAAAGGCACTATTTCATTAAAGGGTGGGTGGACAAGTGTACAGACACAGCTTAATTATACGAAATATAAAAAAAATCACAGTGCTATGTGGTGCCTGGGGGCTCAGTTGGTTAAGTGTCCAACTTTGGCCCAAGTCGTGATCTCACAGTTTGTGAGTTTGAGCCTGGCCTCAGGGCCTCTGCTGTCAATGCAGAGGTTGCTTCAGATCTCCTGTATCTCCCTCTGCCCCTCCCTCCTCTCAAAGATGAGTAAACATTAAAAAAACCACAGCCAGACCTAATAGCTATTCCTAATAATTTTCCTTTGTCATTAACCTCCATATAACAATATCTCAAAGAATATTTTAAAGTCCCTCAACATTGGAAGTCTAGTGACTGCCCTTTGAATTTTGTCCCATACTTCTGGAAACAAGTGAGCAGAATGTCACCTTAAGTTGTACTACCAAATTTGAAACCAAAACATAAATTTGAAAGAAACCTCTATTTGATTACGGGTGGATGCTACTGTGTTTGGGAGATCAAAAATGGATACTTCAATTGCCATTTTAAGATTTACAACAGAAAGATATAAAACCATGGAACAGGGGCGCCCGGGTGGCTCAGTCGGTTAAGCCCCTGACTTCGGCTCAGGTCATGATCTCATCGTCCATGAATTTGAGCCCTGCCTTGGATTCTGTGCTGCCACCTCAGAGCCTATAGCCTGCTTTGGATTCTGTGTCTCCCTCTCTCTCTGCTGCTCCCCGACTCTTGCTCTGTCTCTCAAAAATAAATAAACATTAAGACCAATTTGACAATAAACTATTAAAAAATAGAAAAAAAATTTTAAAATCATGGAAAATAAGTTTTAAACATCAATGCCAATAACTTATTTAAACCCATGTTTAGGATGGACAGATAAGATGGATAGATGATACATAAGATAGAGGGGTAGATGATAGATAGGTAAATGTACAGTGTTCTATTAAAATTAAATATTCTATAAGGCCCTAAATGAAAGGAATTCCACATAACTGTCTCAAATTGCATGTTAATATCTGTATCAACCTCACCATATGCCATAAACTTCAGTTTATTTTCCAGGATGCAAAGTCTGAGCCCCTTCTGAGTGGTACTGCTTTGGTGCACTGCTCCTCAGTGAATATTGTGTCTTAGTCTGAGCTGCTATAACAAAAATACCAAGACTGGCTGGCTTAAACAACAAGCCTTTGTTTCTCACAGTTTGGAGGGTGGGAAGTTCAAGATCAAGATGGCAGCATATTCAATATCTGGTGAAGACCTTCTTCCTGGTTTACGGATAGCCACCTTTTTGCTGTAGCCTCATGTAAAAGGGAAGAGACAGGGAGTGAGACCTTTTAATAAGGGGAGTAATCTCATTCATGAGAGCTCCACTCTCATGACCTAATTATTTCTCAAAGGCCTCAGCTCTGTAAACCAATGACAGTGGATTAGGGTTTCCACATATGAATTTAGGGGAGGGAAGATACAAACATTTGATTCATAGCACATTATAACAACAGCCAACTATCTAATGAGAGCTTCCTGTGACCAGATACTACTTCAAATCCTCAAAATATTAATTTTTAGTCTTCATTTGAACCACAGGAGATAGTTATGCTTATTTTATTTTATGAACTTATTCTTCACTTTAGATGGGAAAATTGAGACACAAAGAGGTTAAGCAGTTTACATGAGGTTACATACCTGAAAAATGGCAGAGTTCCCAGTGTGGTCCCAAAGTTCAGCTTCTAGCCACCCCTTCACAGTACTTGTACACATACTTGCACCTGGCTCTATGATCAATAAAGCAACTAGAAAAAGATGTGTCTATGTGATTCTCTCTTGAAACTTCGCAGTGCCCTTTGACCAGGCCTAGGAAGTCTCTTCATGAATGTTTACTTCAATATTCCCAAATACTTTGTTTTTAATGAAGCATATATTAATATTTTGTAGAACTAATGTTTCCTAAAATATAACTTGGGAACAAATCTCTATAACATCTATAGAATTTTCAGCTACATTGGCATCTTATATAGTTTAATATAAAATCAGAAATTCTAGAATTCTGAAAAATAAATATTTCTTATTAATATTTGCATTATATCCAAACATTTCCCAGGGATCATTGTCAAGTATTACTTCAACATTTAATGCATTAGTTAGAAATACCTGTAGTGTAAGCAGTAGAAGTGGTTTTAGGAAGAGTGATCCTCAGAACTTTTAACGTATATTCAGTGAATCAATTGGTGATATTTGTTTATTATATGTAATATCTATGTTTATATTTAAGTCTTCAGATAATTATTTGATTACAAGACACATTGTATATGACATTAAATATGTAGGTGAATTGTTGTGCATGAAATTTGCTGATTTACAACAGAATAATAGCATCTTGGTATAGGATTCCGTTTGCAGTAGTTCCATAGATTAACCATGATTAATGACATAGTTTTATTTTTCAAGCCCTGTCTTGATTTGAACATCAAGTAGGATTTGGGGTCAATGTTTCATTTGTGATTTCATCTCCATGCTTTCAGACATATTGTACACTATGCAAAATTCACTCACAGTAGTCATTTTAAGATTGTAGTTTGTTTTGGCGAAAGCTGAGTGAAGGAAATTTCGATTCAATTGCAGTGTATGGAGAAAGTCCATTAAAATGCTGTCACAGTGTACAAGTAATTCAATAATTCATGTGCTTAGCATCTACATGAAATGAAAACATTTAAAAAACCTCATTATAAAATAATGTTATAATTTGATTATCCTGCAAGCAAATTCACATGGTTTATATATTTTTAACTCTCTTGCTTTGACTTTAGTGAAAGTGTGCCTGTTCAATCATTTTTGACACTGTGTTGTTCTGTCTTGGAGTCATCTCACTTTTCTCATTGTTCCTTTCTATCAACAAAGAAGTATTTTTCAAGATACTGCCTGAAATTCTTATTCCCTCTCTGTATAGCCACTGTGTATTACCTATTTATAAAAAAGGTGAAGAAGAGTGAAAATGGGTCCCAAAGGTTTGAAGATCAGAGGAGAAAATTAATGTGAAATGTCTAGGACAGGACTGACATAGTTACATAGTAAGTGTTCCATGCTGTTAGATGGTAGCTACTCTAGGTCTAATGCATTGTTTTGTTGCATTGTTATTATTATTGGATGCTTAACAAGTGCTTAAATCACTTCAGATCAAAAGTTATAATTGTTTTTGTTATGGGTATATCTAACCATCTTCTCTATCTTAAGGGGTTTATTTAAATTACTGTTATTATTACATTACATAAATTATATATTGATTAATACTGTTATAATTAAGTATATAAATTTAGAACAAAGCTATGAAGAAAAAATTGTTTTTCTCACTGAGATGTAACACAATATGCTAAAGGTATATTACATTGGTAGTAAAGTTAGAAATTATAATCTATTTATGTCTAGCTATACATTTTAGCTTTGTAGGAAATTGAAATGTTTTACCACACACAACCACCAATTTAATTTAATAATCTCTGGTCAGGATCATTCTCTCATACCCTGGTCCTGAATTTTTAATTTCCTGTTCACCTCTCTATGGCTTTCATTCTTGGCCACTCAAATAGAATACATGCATCACTGGGACTATCTTCTTGTATAACATTCATTCTTCTCCTCTTGTACTCTCTATTTTATTAGTTTCATTATCATTGTACACATCTTAGTATCAGAAACTTGAAGTAATAATAATCAAAATAATAATAATAATAAAACAATAATTAATATGTGTTGATTTCTTTCTATGTGTCACATGTGGTGCCAGGTACTTCATAAGTATTATCTCATTCTATCTCACAACACCACCATGGATTTTAAGTTTTAATATTATTCTTATTTATAAATGTTTAACTGGTCTTAGAGAGGCTAATTGACTTGTCCAGGTTCATCAATTTGTAAGCAATGAGATTTTGACTCAAACCTACACATACTAACTCCAGAGCCAATACATTAGTGATCAAAATATTTGACTCTATATAATTATGTTTTAGAAGATGTAAGTACTTCCACATTATTGTGCAACCATCATCACCATCCATCTCCAGAACTTTTTTATACTTTCCAGCTAAAACTCTATGCCCATTATACACTAATCATCCATTTCCCTTTCCTCTGCACCCATTGCAACCACCATTCAACGTTTTGTTCCTATTAATGTTACTCCAAGTACTTCATATAAATGAAATCATGCCATATTTGTCCTTTTGTGACTGGCTTATTTCACTTAGCATAATGTCTTCAAAATCTTTCCATGTTATAGCATGTATCAATGTTTTTTGCCTTTTTAAAGCTGAATGGTATTCCATTGTATATATATGTCACATTTTGATTATCCATTGATCTATCAGTGGGCACTTGAGCTAATTCCACCTCTTGGCTATTGTAAATAATGCTGCAAATATCTTTTTGATGTAAGATCCATCTTTCAGTTCATTCAGATTTGAATTGCTGGATCATATAGTTCTCTTGGTAATTTTTTTAAAGAACTCCTGTACTGTTTTTCCATAGAGGGCTGCACCATTTTGCATTCCCGCCAATAGTGCACAAGAATTCTAAGTTTTCCACATCCTAGTCACAACTTTTGTTGTGTGTATATGTGTGTATGTTTTATAGTAGCCTATCAATGGCTGTAAGGTCATATTGTGGTTTTGATTTTCATTTCCCTAAAGATTAGTTTGTTGAACATCATTTCATATGAATGTGAGCCATTTCTATTTCCCTGGGGAAATGTCTATTGAAGTCTTTTTTGATCAAGTTTTTTTTTGTTGTTGATAAGTTATAGGAGATATTTATAAATTTTGGATATTAATGCCTTATCAGATACACTTGAAATTTTTCCTCCTTCTGCAGGTTTCTTTTTCACTATGTTGATTGTGTCTTGCAATGCACATGCTTTTAATTTTGATATAGTCCATTTTATCTACTTTTACTTTTTTCTGCTTTTGTTGTCATATTCAAGAAATCATTGCCAAATCCAAAATCATGAAGCTTTTTCCCATGTTTCTTCTAAGTTTTATACTTTTAGGTCTTACTTTGATGTCTTTGATCCATTTGGAGTTAATTATCTTTATGGTATAAAAGTCCAACTTTTTGTTTATCTATTTATCTTTTGATAGATACTTCAATTGTTTCCAATTTGGGGCTATTGTGAATAATGCTGCTATGAACATGGGTATAGACATGTCTGTTCAAGTCCTTGCTTCCATTTCTCTTGAAAGTATGCCCAGAAGTGGAATTGCTGGATCATATGACAATTCTATATTTAATTTCTGGAGGAATTTCTATGTAATTCCTTTATTTTGTTATCATACACTTCTATTTTTCTGTGTATGTATCATCAGTATTTTTTTCATTTTAGGCCCACATTATTTTAATTCTCAATCAGTCCTTTCTCTTAAGGTTATATCACTTGGGATATCTTCTTCAAACTGCCAAAAAAGCATAAATGCTTTCATTAGTTACACACATAGAAAATTGCTATAACCTGGTTTTACTAAATTTTATTTTATCTAGTTCTTTTCTTTCTCTTTCTTCTATCCAGTAACCCCAACATACATGCTATCTATCCTCTTCACTTCTTGATACTTCTAATTGCTCCCTGCATATTTGCTTGCGGATTTAACTAGTTCTCATTTCCAGTCCAGTCCATCCAACCTGGTTGACCCTGTAAACACTCTGTTGCCTACATCTTTGACGTGCATGCCTTAGTGCCCATCCTGTCCACTGATTAGGACACTTTACCCAGGTTCAATATGAATTTCTGCTTCCTTGTCTACAACCAAATGGATTTACATTTCTGCAGAACCACGTTCTTTAATCAATGCCTCATGGGCTAAATCTAGCTTACTACTAATTTTTGCAAATATGATTTTGTTGGAACACAAATACATGCCCATTTATGTATGCTTTTGTGTTAAAACAAAAATTGAGTAGTCATTACAAAGACCTACAAATCTGAAATATTTACTATCTGGCATTTATACAAATCTCTGTCTGTATGGTAACACTCGAAATAATAATATGACAAATCCAGTCAAGACTTGAATACCAATTCTGCCCAGCTGTCATATCCCGGGGCAGACGCACCCAGCAATGAATGTTTCTACATTTCTCGAGGCATCTCTGTCTCGATAATTCACACTACTTCAAATGGTGTTCTTTTCTGTCAGACATTCTTAGTAAATGGTCTCATCATTCAAAGTGAAAATTATTGCCATTTATTTTATGCCTTGTAACTAACTGATTAACCAATATCCAGTCTCATTGCTCCTAAATACTTCCTTTTGTAATAGAAAATAGTCCTCTAACCCAGGCATGATTTCTCAACCTATGTGCAAGCTCATGCTCCCTTCTGGTTTTTCATATACTTTACTCATCAATCTGATCCTTCTTAATTTTAATTTCTTTGATTCTTATTCCCTTAACAAACATATGAATGTGACTATCATTATCTATCTATCTATCTATCTATCTATCTATCTATCTATCTATCATCTAATCTGGTACAGTATATAAAATATATATGAGACCTCTCTTAAACCCAACTCTCTTTTTACTGCCGAACTCTTTATCCCTGTCATAGTCCTCTTGGCTGTTTCTATTAACTCTCATCATCTCACGTGCTAACCAAATACATTTTGGCCCTACAGTACTATTCCAAGGCATTTTTAAGGTCATCTATAATTTGCCTCTTTCTATTTCCAACAGCTGTTTTCCCTCTTTTTCCTCCTTATACTTATCCAATATACTTACACAATGTTCACCCTTAACTATTGGGACATTTTTTTCAAGCACTTCTCACTTAAATGGACCCATTCCATATTTCCTCCCAACTACTTTGGACACTTCTTTGAGTCCCTGATGGACTGTATAATCAATGGTCATATGGCAGTGAGAGAAATGGATACATAGAAGAACATACTCCACGGAAACTTTTAATATAGATTAATGTTAACAGTGTTTATCCAAGTGCTACTATTACTAATTGTATAAGTTGAGAAAATCTCTTACTTTTATTTGGCTTAGTTTCTCATCTATAAAATGTAGTTTTAATAATTATATCTATTTTTATAAGGATTAAGTGAGTTAATGTGTGTAAGTATCAAATGATACTTACATCAGTGCTGTGCACATAGTAATATCTAAGTACTCTAAGGGTTAGGAATGACTTCCAAAACCTTCATTTAACTACCTCAGGGGCAATGTGTCTTAAGATTTTCATATTTGATACTGTCAAAAAACCATTACATGTCCTAAAAGTCCCTTCATAGTTTTTATAGTTGATTACACTCTTCTATTCAGTCTCCTCTGATACTTAAACTAAATGAACAATTAACCCTTTTTCTTTTCTATTAAGAAACTGAACTTAATTTTTGAAATTTACATTAAGCACAGCTCTTTGAAACCGTCTAGCCATCTGTTCCAATGGACAAATCTTATTATTTGTTAGTTTTAATTAAAAGGTGATAAAAACAACCCATATTGTTAAGAATTTTCTCACAAACAGGAAAAGTATAATAGTTGATCTTTACTTTAAAGAAAAATTATGATTGTAACAAAGTATTTGGTCATATGAGGAACTGTTTAATATATATTTTGGCATGTGATATTTTTAATGAGCATCAATGAGTAATTAGTGTTTAAAAATAAAATGTAATTGAAATAATTTTAATAATGAAAAAATAGGATATGTAAAATAACTAAAATATCCATGGTAGGCAGAAACTCTCCTCCACTTAAAAATTTTTTTTTTCTGTTTTGAGAGACAGAGAGAGAGAGTGAGTGGGGAAGGGGCAGAGAGAGAGGGAGACAGACTCTGAAGCAGGCTCCAGGCCAAGAACTGTCAATACACAGCCTGATGAGGGGCTCAAACCCACCAGACTGTGAGATCATGACCTGAGCTGGTCAGATGTTTAATTTACTGAGCCACCCAGGTTCTCCTCTCCCCCACTTTTAAAGATATCCACATCCCAATTATTGAAATCTGTTAATACATTATGTGGGAAAATGAACATTAGTGATACAGTATGATTAGGGACCCAACAATAGAGTCCCCTGCATTATCTTGATGCACGTGGGCTGCTCAGTGGGTTAAGCATCAACTTCAGCTCAGGTCATGATCTCAAGATTTGTGAATCAGACCCTTTCCCCCCACCATGGGGCTCTCTGCTATCAGCACAGAGCCCACTTGGATTCTGCCTCTGCCCCTCCCTCACTGGCATGTCCAATTGCACGTGGGCATGTTCTCTCTCTCTCTCTCTCTCTCTTAAATAAACATTAAAAATAAAAGAGCATAGAGTTCTTTGCTGAAATCAAGAAGAAGTAGCAGAAAGGAATATCAGAGATTTGAAGGATAAGGATTGGAAGTACTATTTGTTCTGAGATGTAGGGGGACTCCATGCATATACCACAAAGGTCCTTTGGAGCTAAGGGTGACAACAAGGAAACTTCAGTCCTACAATTTCAAGGACCCAAATTGGCCAACAACCTGCATGAGCTTGGAAGTGGATTTATCATAGAGCCTCTAGAAAAGAATTCAACACAGTTGACACCTTGATTTTAAGTCTTGAGCAACAGCAGAGCACCCAGCTGAACTACACTATATCCAGATGTTTGGCCTAGAGAAACTGTGAATTAAGAATTTTGAGTTGTTTTAAACTGCTAAGTTAGTAATAATTTGTTAGGACAGCAGTTAGAAGTTAACACACATCTAATTAACTTACTATAATTCTTAAATGGCTTATTGATCAGTATCTTGAACGTAGTTTCTGTGAAGGCATATAGAAAGTTTCTTGGTAAAATAAAAATTATCTTCACCCTCATAAATATTTTTGAATATTTTGAAATATGAAAATTTGAAATTTGGCTATTCTGAAGTCAGTGACAGAATATTTGATCATCAGTGTTTTACAGGCTCATAGATATTAAAAGACCATGCAGATTGTATATTATCTCTCTTCAAGAAGTTACAACCTATTAAATTCCAATGTTTTATTTATATGGGTCCTTTTAAATGGATTTCAAGCATGACTCTGAAGCTTATTATGCTAGAAGATTAATTTTACCCAGTTAATCAATCACGAAGCCAGTGATAAACACTGAGCATTACCATGCACAGAAATAGAATAAAGGTTTAAAGAAATTTTGGAATGCCTTATGCAGAAATCATGTAGTATTCTTTTCAACACAGCAGCAAATTAATTCACTTCTGAATTTAAAACCAACAAGTGTAAAATATACCAGGTACTAGGATACCAGGAAAGCTCAGAGATCAATATATGTGTCTTCTGCCTTAATTCTCTCTGTAGATTCTTACCATAATAATAGAAGAAAAATAACTTTGCAGATAGTGAATTATTAGATTTCAAAAATTATTTTCAAGCTATTGCCACAAAATATATTCAATCCTGCAATCTTTAAGTATGAATTTCAGGAAGCATCCTTCTATTCAATAAGGCCATGGACATCATTAGTGATAGAACAGAATGATTTTTTTTCTTCCCATCCACATATGAATGGAGTTCCTCTTTAATAATAGCATTTAAATTCTTTGTCTCCTATGTTCCTGCAGCAGCAATACATGAATTAAAGCCACTCTTTAACACATAGCTCTTTCGAGGCTTTACGTTTTACTTAAAATACAGCAGAGCATCTTAGGTATTGATCTGATAATAAAGATAATAAATGCCATGAGATTTGGAAGGTTGCAATACAGGCTTAGTAAAAAACTGCTTGTATAGTAAAGTTTATTATGTCTTTTTTAGCTAACTCAATGAATGGTTATCAGAGTAGAGCAAAGTGAGGGCTCCACATCATTTCCCCTGAGTGCATTGCCTGTCTTATCATTTGTCAGAGTCTTCTGGTTTGGAAAATTGTAAATGGGCTCACCGTGTTAGAATTGGAAAATATTATCAACACGCACACACACACACACACGTATACACACATATATAGTACTGTTAAACTGTTTTTAGAAATTCTTAGATTCCGTTGGCTACAATCAATGCCCTAGAGTTAACCACTGTGGAGGGGAGTTAGCTTTCTTCATTTTATGACCAAAGATCAGTTGTGGAACCACATAACAGAAGTAACACAGGTATGATGTGGTTGCATCTTTAAGCTCCTGTGAAAGGAGAATCTAAAGAATCCATTATTTTCCTAATAAAGAAAATAGTAAAGGTTGACAAATGTTTTTTTTTTCAATGTAAAGAATAGAACACCACCTAAATAATTTCAAAAGTATGCACAGACGTGAGACATTTTGATGGCTGCATGATTGTATTCTATTGTCATAGACTGAGAACCATTATAAAGTAACATTCTATCTTTGAACACTGTGCAAACAAGGAGAAAGACATCTTTAAAGAATGGCGTATCTTGCAGATTATTTGCTGGGGAGACAGAAGAGCATTAGTACTAGGAGCACAACAGGAATCTCTTTTTTAGTCTATTTTTCATACATTTCAATCACACCTCATTGGATGTTCAAGAGATTTGATTGTATGCTTGCCATGTAGAGACATTTTTCTCCAAAGGCTTTATTATTGTTATTATTATTATTTTACATACCATATTAGCCAGACAAGATACTTATGTATATTTATATTCAACACAGTAATAAATGATATATTCAAGTACAGTTTCCCAAGAATGTATTGGTCATACCAAAAATTCTGATTACAGTGTGTTTAAACTGAATATTGTGCTGGATAAGAGATTTTAAATCTGAGACCTAGAATGTCTGCAAGAAGGAAATGATTTTGCTTTCCCATTAGGAACATAGTGATAAAACAAAAGGATCTCTTGATTCTGCAGAATTGATTCTTTCTCATATTTCTCAGAGGAGGTTTTCCTTTAAAGAAAATCCCAGGCCCCAGGAAAGCATAAATTTGAGAAAGACTTTCAGGCCCCATTCATTGCTCCACAAAATAAATGTGCATTGAGAGAATACATAAACCCAAATGGTATCCCTGCTATTTGCCAATATGCTGCATACCAGCCATGAAAAGATTAAAAGGAATAATACAGTTCATATTGGAAACATACAGTTTGTTCACCACTCTTGTCCTCCCAGAAACACTCCTCCTCCCTGCAAAAAAAAAAAAGCATGAATAACAAACATCTGAATGCTAAGATACTTTCAAAAGTTTTTTTTTTAACTGGGACTGCAAAAATGCTGCTTTATTTATTTTTCATCTCCCTAATGTGACAAGTGTAGCACTTTTCATCACCTCATACCAATCCCTGCAGCTGCTTAATGAAACATATCCACTGTCATTCATCATTATTTTCTAACAGTTCTCAGTATTTCCAAACTCCCATCCAATGAAACTAAAATTAATATGTTCAAGTAGACTCCAATGCACTTATCAACTACTTAAAAATAGAACTGAAATATATTTCACAACAGTCAGATTCTCTTATTTTATCAGTGACTGTTTGAACTCTTCTGAGAATTAAATAAGATATGTATTTCTATCAAAGATATTTACACCATCTACAGAACAACCTATGATGATAATTACATTTACGTAGTGTATTGTCCCATTTTGAAAATTATCTTCCGTGGCATTTTCTGAATTAAAATATGACTAAAGTTTAATAGAAATGAACTTCTCAAATTTCTAATTGCTAGTTGAGTCACTAGGAAGTGCTCATTTATCAAAGCTTTATCCCAGAGAAATCTAAATTAAAAGTTAGCTTTACAGAAGAGGTAAAGAAATCAGGGCGATTCTGTCTCAGTTGAGAAAAAAGATGGTCTTTGTATATTCATTTCCATCTGCCAGCTTGAAGACTTTCTCTTTTAAAAAGATTCTTTGGAAATTTAAAAGTAGTTTCTATGAAGGCTTTGAAATGTCCTTTGACATAAACATTGAAAGGTGAAAATTGGCCAGGCCATGTGGGGACAGCTCTGACAGTGGTGGTTCTAGATCCTGCATTTTAAAGGAGGAAGCAAGAGTCATATCGAAATGTTCCTCTTGTTCTCATCTTTAAGAGATACTTCTCTCTGGCTTAGGCTGGCTTTGTGTATTGTTTACTGTATTTATCCTACTAAATGGAATGGATAATTACAGACAAGATTCAGAACATAAGCTTTTTCTCTTGAGCTATTTGCTTAAAAATAACAGGTAAACTTTTGTCATTCTCACAGATTATATCTAGATATTAAGCTTAGAAACAAACAAGGCCAAGATAGGAAAGGGATTTTTATCTCAGTGCTAAAATAAAATGTGTAATTAGCACTTTAAGATGAGACATCACTATTTCAATAATCAGTTACCAAGTCTAATCTTAGCCTGTCTATGGCATTCTGTACTACATCTGTATGATATGGTAATCTAAATTTGAACAGATGTCCTGAATGTTATGTCAATATTTGAATTGCTATCATGCCTATGAATCAATATTACTTTGTAAACATCTTTATCTTAAGAGGCTTGAATTATGGCACAGTGGTTAAATACACAGACTCTGGAGTTTAATTGCCTGATTTTATAACCCAGCTCCAATATTCACTGACTATATCTCTTATGGAGACTTGTTCAACACCCAATTGCAGTAGTTTGCCCATCCATGAAAGAGACGTAATATTTATCTCATAATATAGTTGCAGAGATTAAATGTGTTAATCCTCAGCTTGAGATACTCTAACATGATGAACATTCAATTATAATTGTTTGTTGTTTTCATGTATGCATTATGCCTTTTTTCCATATTCCCTTTTTGAAGTCAGGCAAACACATTGCACTAAAATACAGACTATGTGAACGTGATGAAAAGTAGAGTATAGGGACAGATAGTAAAGCAATTTGAATCAAATATCTATTTGCTCTATTATCAAAATAGCTTAGGCCAAAAAAAATTCAATGTTTTTTTCACTTATTTCACTTTTGCAAATATTAGAATATCATAAAATAATATCATCAAACTGAATTAATGGCACTAGTGTCTATCCAAAATATTTGTAAATAGAGTATCAATATTTTTTATCTGTCATAGGTCACTCATCACTGTGGTGATGTATTCTATATTCTATTTGCATTAAAAGAGGAATCTAAATCCAACATTGAGGGAGGGAGTCAGTTATTTACATACAATGTGCTGAGGTCTTTACATATAATTTAATCATTTCAAAAATGCATGAGTTAGATTTTGATATCACTACATTAACTAAGAACACTAAGATATAGAAAGAGTCAATGATCCACTCACATGTTCACAGCTAGCATATTTTGGAGCTAGATTCTTAACCTAAAACACCTTGTTTTTTAGTAATTGAGAACAGTCATTTAATAATACATGATCTCAATATCCAACCTAATCTAGGATTTACCTTTTGAACTTCTATTTGTGTTTCACAGTAATGACTTCACATTCTGTCATAATATACCTCAGATGTCTGTCTGTCTATGTCTCTACCATACCCAGGTCTGCAATTTCCACTTTTTTTTCCATTTCACACAGTTTAGAAGTTCAAACTATTTCAGTGTGTTTTCTTTATTAATTCAGATTATTAATACAAGACACTTTTGCATTTGGCATGCCAGGCTATGCTAAAAATGAGGTGGATGCGCACCTCTGAAGTACATAAACTCTGTGTTTTTTATATTTCCAAATGAGCCCCTTAACTGGATTACACTGTTGTGAGTAAAATCCGGTATTTATCAAACTTGAGTGTTCATCTGAATCACCTAAAAAAACTGGTTAAAACACAGATTGTAGGGCCATACACGTAGAGGTTCTGACTCATCGGTGCTGAGGATTTGCATTTGGGTTATAATGTGAGACCACTCGTATAGACTAATATTGTACATTTTAAAAATGCATTCTATCACTTTTTTTCCTACGAATGCTAAATACTTTTTATTTTAATAGTGTGAACATTATTTTTAACCCTTCATAAAATTCCAACTCGCAAAATATCTATAATAGATAAGGATTGATAAAATTTTGATTCTATTTTTCCCTTCACCTTTTTTGTAGGTGTTTCTATATATAAAATATTTAACATTTATTCATTTTGGAGGGACAGAGAGACAGAGTGTGAGCAGGGGAGAGGCAGAGAGAAAGAAAGACACCGAGTCGGAAGCAGGTTCCAGGCTCTAAGCACAGAGCCGGATGAGAGATTCATGAACTGTGAGTTCATGACCTGAGCCAAACTCAGATGCTTAACCAAGTGAGCCACCGAGGCACCCCATCTATTTTTATAGACTAGAGGAAGCATTAGTGGAACAGAAAGGTATAACCGAGTTCGTTAGTTACAATTGTCTAATGTCAGTCACTATCATTTGTAAGTTATAAAGTAGCACAAACTCGACCAAACTATCTAAATTCAAATTCCAGCTCTGGTTAAATTATTTAACCTCTCTGTGCCATAGTTTTCTAATCTAAAGTAGGGAAATAATAATAGCATGCATCCTATTGGGTAGTTTTAGTAACATATGGATTAATAGATGAAAGGCACTAAGAAATATTTACAGTGAGGGACATAGGAATTTTCACTTTTACTTTGATGATGATATTATGCTTTACATAATGTCAAATATTTTGCTTGAAGAGTTTACTAACTGATAAGTTGTAATAGAATAACCATCACGATCAAATGGACTTCAAATCTCAGCTTATCATGTTTTGCATTGCTTTTATAGTTCTAATTCAACCATAATATTCCTGGAAATGTTATAATTAAAATATTTCCAAAACAAAAGCTTCAAATGCTATGTTAACAAAGTAACAAATAAGCTTTGCTACTTATGAGAAAATGAATTTCTTATTCTTGAGAGTATTATCTTCATTAAAAATTCTATTTCAAATTCTTTAATAAACACAGTACTTATAAAACAGCATACAGAATACACCTTTTGTTTTAAAACCCATTTGTTCTAATAGTGTTCTATGTGCTCTATAATTAAAATATAATCATCAGAATGGATCAATTGTTTGGTCAAATATTTATTTCAATTTCTAATTTTGTAGAAGACTTGTCATTTTTATGCAAGAATAGCTAATAGTGCCAGTGTGGTAAGAACAGCGTTTTACCTGATTGAAACCAAATTAACATAAACAAACTATTCTAGGAAAGTTAAATGCTGTACTGAATATCATTAGGCAGTTCCCAGAATGTTATAGTGCCCCATTTATAATAATTTTATTATGTATATGGACATTTAAACAATTTGAGTGAAACATAATGCTTACTATGCATCTTCAGTATGCTCTTTGTACCATGACCCTGCTGAATAGACAATATGAAATCATTGCTAAAAGAATTCGAGTAGCCAATGAGCAGGCCGCCCTCAGAAATTTCAAAGTATCTGAACAACACTAGAAATGAAGTTAGTGAGTTGATGAAAGGCAGAGCTGCATCACATTTTTCTGTTTGGACTAAATATAGAAAGGAATGGTAAACCAGTTAAAAGTTTGAAGTAGAGAAGTTACCTGAAAATGGTAATTTATAGATTAACAGTAATTAGACTGACATTGGCAAGATTGACGATATAGAAGGATGCAAGTTAGGCAGTTAAGAAATTAATACTAAAATCAGATGAATGCCAGTATCCTGAGTTAAATTACCTACTAGTATGGTTGGAGAAATATAATAGAAACTAAGAGGGAAGGGTAGAAGAAGACTAATGAGATTAAACATTTATCTTATCACCTCCTTAGACTCTAAGAAAATAAGAATAAAATAATAATAATGAAAGATTTTTTGTCGTTGTTGAGAGAGAGAGAGAGAGTAGGGAGAATCAGAAGGAGAGGGAGAGAGAGACTCTTAAGCAGGCTCCACACCCAACCTGGAGCCAACACAGGGCTCAATCATGCCTATGACGCTGAGACCATGACCTGAGCTGAAATCAAGAGTAGGACACTTACCTGACTGAGCCCCCCAGGTGCTCTAATGAAAAGAATTTTTAATAAATTTCTCAAAGGCACAAGAAAGAAGATATTTCTACAACAAACATATATGATAAAATACTGAGGGCAAACACTAAAATAAATTCTAAAAAAGAGCATATAAATTCCAAATCAGTAACAGAAAAATGATAAAATAAAAACAAAACAAAGAAAATTTATCCAAAAAGGAAACAAAAGCAAAACAATAGTGAGCCCAACAAAAAGTTACAAAGACAAATTCAAAGATGCCAATTATCATATTTGTCTTAGTCCGTTCAGACTAGTATAACAAAATACCACAGACTGAGTAGGTAATAAACAACAACAATGTATTTTCTTAACAGTTCTGGAGGCTGGATATTTCAAGATTATGGCACCAACAGAGTCCATGTTTGGTGAGGGCTTCCTGGCTCACCAGACAGCTGTTTGTGAGGTCTCTGTCTTCACATGGCAGAAGGGGTTAGGGAGCTCTGTGGCGTTTCAAAGACCACTAATCCCATTCATGAGGATCGCATATTTCCGACCTAGCATCTCCCAAAGATCCAATTTCCTAATACCATCATGTTGAGCAGGAGAATTTCAACATATGAGTTTTTGAGAGGACACAAACACTCAGACCATAACAGTAATAAGTATAAACAGAATAATCTTACCAATTAAAAGAAAGAGAATGTTAGAATTTTAAAATCCATTTATATGAGATTAGGATGAATGTAATGCTGCTTTAAGGTAATTGGATGATTGAGGGAAGAGTTAGTAACTAAGATTGACAGATAAAATACAATGCAATATTTGGGAATATGTATGCCAAAATTTGTTCATTACTTATCTGAAATTCTAAATTAGATGACTGTTCTGCATTTTTACATCCTAAACCTAGCAACTCTATTAATAGCCAAAATGCTCATTTACTGCACTCTTTCAGTCATTTCTATTCTTCTTCTTTCCAGTAGATGTTAAGATATTCAACAAGTATTTAGTAAACATACAGGTGTTAGCACTGAGCTAAGCAGTAAAATCAAATATATATATGTATGCAAAATATAAATGCTATATTTGTGTGTGTAGTTATATAGTTTTTTCAATAAGCTGGTCACTAAGCTTATTGAGGCTTAGCATTAAAGCTTAGTATTAAAGCTTAGCATTATAGCATTAAAATATAGGCAATGTATATAATGGGAGAAAGGGAAAAGAAAGAGTGGCAACATATTGATATTTATGACAATTTGTTGAAATGTTATTCTGTATAAAACCTAGTTCAGAACTTGTGAATAATCCAAAATGAATTAAATGATCTTTACCATTGTCCAAAAAAAAGGAAGCAAAATGTCATGTTTTAAAAAACAATAGGTAAAATGAGAGAACAAATGAGAAAGACTGAGAGAGAGAAAAAGAATTAAATGTGGTTCATACAAAGTACTATAGAAATTTAAAGGGAGAAATAAACTGAAGTCCCAGACAGTCCCCCTATAGACTGGGGACATTGCCTAGATGCCCCTAAGGTGGATATTAAAAGTAGATGGGACAAGGTGTGCCTGGGTGGCTCAGTCAGTTAAGTGGCCAACCTTGGCTCAAGTCATGATCTCACAGTTCACGAGTTTGAGCCCCTCATAGGGCTCTGTGCTGACAGATCAGAGCCTGAAGCCTGCTTCAGGTCTGTGTCTTCCCCCCCAGCCCTCTCTCTCTCTCTCTCAAAAATAAACTTTGTAAAAATATAAAAAAAGTAGATGGGACTCAGAATGCAATTCAGTGATACAAGCGTATTTGTCTTCAGCTTTACAAATTTAACTCAGATTTACAATTATTGCAGCTCACAGAAATCATAACAAGTCCTGAATGCTCATGTTCCTGTTGCATAGGCTACTAGGCCCATGTGTGTGAAGAAGCAAATCGGAGATCATGGTCTAGATTTAGCTCCTGAACTAATGTCAAGTCTCTTATAGGGATATGGCTATAATCTACATTATTTAAACTCTGAAGTAGTGGCTCACCACCATGCATGGATGCATGGATGAACCATTTGAAGCACTTTTCAAAAATATTGATGCCCAGGAGCCACTCCAGATCAATTAAATCAGTCTCTGAGAAAGAGGCCTAGCATCACTTGTTTTAATGCTCCTAGGTGACTATAATATGAAACACACATTAAAAACTGCTGCTGAGAGTTCTAGTCTCTCATTCAGGGTACCTTAAAAGCAACTTCAAGCTGTGTCAACAACACTCTTTGGGATCTGATTACCTGTTTGTCTAGCTTCCCTCACCATCCCTACTAGGCAAATGAAAGATCTTTCTATGTTCACAAATTAATATAATACCAAATATTCCTGACTATATTTAACAAAATGCTTTTACATAAAACAACCCCTTTTGACCAAGAGAGTACTTCAATCAAAGTAAAAGGTCTAGTCTATTATTTTATGACAATAGGAAAAATCGGTGACTTTCCTGGGATCTATGTGATAGAGCAGCCATCCTTTATTATTATCCCTTAAATTTACATAAAATATTAATTTTTCACACCTTTTTGAGGTGTATTTGTGTGACACATTAAAGGAGCTTTTAAAATCAAGATAAAATGCCATTTACAATTTTTTAATGTTTATTTTTATTTGAGAGAGAAACAGAGTGTGAGCAGGGCCTGGCAGAGAGGGGGAGACGCAGACTCTGAAGCAGGCTCCAAGCTCTGAGCTGTCAGCATAGAGCCTGAGGTGCGGCTGGAACTCAATAACTGTGAGATCATGACCTGAGCTGGTGTCAGACCTTTAACCCACTGAGCCACCCAGGGTCCCCTCAAATGCTACTTTTGAATTCAGTATTGAATGTATTTGTACCTGTGTCTTAGTCTGTTTCCCAAAACTCAACATTTAAATTTCAAGAAAAGAGGCAAAAAACAAAAAAAAAATAATGGTAATTAATTTTATACTGCTATTTATCTATGGTTTCCCATTATTCTCTACCCAGAAGACAGCAGATTATGGTCCACTACCTGCTTTTGTATATAAAGTTTTATTGAACCATAGCCATGACCACTGATGCATGTACTGCCTATGTCTACTTTTGCCCCATAGTATCAAAGTTGAGTAGTTGTGACAGAAATGACATGGGCCAGAAAGCCTAAAATATTTACTCTCTGGCCCTTTACAGAAGTTTCTGCAAACCTGCAATAGATTGATTTTTTTTTAAATCTATTGAACTTAAAATAACTTGAGGTAGCTAATTCCCTCAGACTGGTCTTTGACAATTCCTTGTAATGAACAAAGGAAGGGAAATGAGTTATTTAGGAAACAAGTCTATTCCTCAGTGTGAAATGATCTTTCACTTTGTCTCATTTTTCTCTATTGTTTTCTTTTCCCTTTCTGTTTGTTTGTTTGTGTTTTTTTTTTTCTTCTATGATACAATATCCTATCTTCCTTGGATCATTTAAAAAGCTATACTTATTGGACTTTTTAAATGATTGACATCTTTCCACAAATCAAGGGTCAAACTTTGTTTGCCTCCCTTGAGATTTTTTTACATGTCTGGGAAAGATCATTTAAGAATGATTTGAAGAGTCATTAAAATAAAATAAAAATTCAGATCTTGCCTCACATAGCTTTGTATTTAGTCTCCAAACCTGGAAGAATTCCAAAAAGATGGGTTTGTGCTAGGGACTTGGTTTAGCATGTGTTAAATATTTAGCAAACTTGTTACTCATGAGAGACCTAGGCAGATGTTATAATAAGTGCAAAGAAGTCAAAGAGCCATCTACTTATATGGAGTAAACGGCTGTAGAAATGCAGTTACAGGTGGACATGAATCTGGCTTTTTCCTCAAAAGAGGGAAGAGAAATCAATTGAATCTCTTCCAGTCAGAAAATTCATTTGCAAGTTCATAGACAAGAATTACTTTTCATTGGTAACAGTTATCTACAATTTACAGAGCAGTAAAATATTTCAAAGGCAGTGAAAGGCTGAAGTCAGATAACCCTGAGAGTCATGTTATAAATAATGAATAATTTTCCATTGGAGACACCTAATAATTTCTTTGCTCATTCCAAACTTACTAAACTATAGTACTGAAATCAGTATGTGGCTTAAATAACATTGAAGTCACACAAAATGAAAAACTTCAGACATAAATTTTATAACTACCATCACTATTTTAATATGGAGTTAAAAGAAGAAATTAATTTAACTGAAGAAAATGTTACTAAACCATTATGTATTTTTTCATTAGTATCTACATGAACATATATAAATATAGGTGTATGAATATTAATGTATGGTATCTTCAAAGATAGGATGTTTTTGTTTCCACTGCTCATAACAGATAATGAAGACAAAACGTTAAACAAATAAGAATTTTAGAGTTAATGGAAAGGCAAACACCTCAGATTCTCTTTTTCCTTAGAAACTAGAAAGCCAGGCATTGTTTTAAAATAAATTTATTAAATAATGCTGCAAATTCTTTTGTAAAATGAAAGGTTTAAAAATAAGAAGCTTGGGGTGTCTGGGTGGCTCAGTTGGTTAAGAGTCTGGCTTCGGCTCAGGTCATGATCTCATGGTTTGTGGGTTCGAGCCCTGTGTCAGACTCTGTGCTGACCACTAGCTCAGAGCCTAGAGCCTGCTTCTGATTCTGTGTCTCTTTCTCTCTCTGCCCCTCCCCTGTTCATTCTCTGTCTCTCTGTCTTTCATAAATAAATAAATGTAAAAAAATTTTTTAAATATGCTTGTAATTCATTTGCATCTGAAAAAATACACGAGAAGGACAATTCCTTAAGTAATTCTCTTTGACTATTTATTCAAAGTGTAAAAATTAGGAATTTTACATTGACCTTAGAAATTTCACACATTTAATTTCATAACTCATGCTTTTAAATTGTGGCAAAATTAACTTGAGAAAAGACAATTTAATGAAAAAACAATTTTTCATAGTTAAAGTTATCTTAAACTTCTCTATGTTAAAACAGCCCATAGGCTTTTTCTAAACACTAGTCAATACCATATCAAAGGACTATATCTATACAAGTGCTGTTATTACTCACATTAATTAACCCCAGGTTTTGCTTTATGTACAGACACATCTTTGCATAGGGTGAAAATATCAGTTGAATTTCACAATTAACTTTGAATTTCAGAGAAAGAGAACATCTCTTTTCCTCGTGTTCTTTCATGTAATATGCAGCATCCGTCATTAATTTCCTTTTCGAGAAATACGCTCTAGCACATAAAGTTGTGTGATGACCCACCTGGGTCCTGAGTGGGTCAGTCAGTTAAGCAGCCCACTTTGGCTCAAGTCATGATCTTGTAGTCTATGAGTTTGAGCCTTGCATTCGGCTCTGTGCAGACAGCTCAAATCCTGGAGCCTGCTTCAAATTGTTTGTCTCCCTCTCTTTCTACCCCTTCCTCTCTCTCTCTCCCTCTCAAAAGTAAATAAACATTAAAAATTTATAAAAAATAATAAATAAATATCAATTAATTTAAAAAATAAAGTGTGATGTAATCATCTTAGTTTCTTCTTCCACCAAACTATTCAGTTCTTTAGCAGTTTCATTATAAGAAATCTGTATCTTGTGATGCCTTGGTGGCTCAGTTGGTTAAGCATCTGACTTCAGCTCAGGTCATAATATGGTGGTTCACAAGTTTGAGCCCCCCATCGGGCTCTGTGCTGACAGCTCAGAATCTGGAACCTGCTTTGGATTCTGTGTCTCCCTCTCTTTCTTCTCTCCCTTGCTCACACTTGATATCTCTCTCTCTCTCTCGCTCTCTCTCTCTATCAAAAATAAATAAAAACATTAGAAAATTAAAAAAAAAAGAAATCTGTATCTTAATATTCCTTGAGAATGTTTGTGGTTGTGGTTAGACTGTTGTCATCTTCACTTCACCCTCTGCAAGTTCCCTTGCATTATATTATATTTTTGTTGTTGTTTCAAGTTTTTATATAAATGATTGTTAGTTAACATATAGTGCAATATTGTTTTCAGGACCAAAATTTAGTGATTCATCACTTACAGATAACACCCAGTCTTCATCCCAAGAATGATGCACAAATGCCATTCATTTGCCAATGACTCATTAGTTCAATTGATCAATAACTTTTTTTCCTTCTGAACTAATGAGCTTCAGAACTATAACTATGTTTTCTTTTCCTTCATTGAGGCCTCTAACAGGATATCCCTAAGTTACCTCAAATTCATCTAAAGTTTACTTCGTCAGGACACCTGGGTGGCTCAGTTGGTTAAACCTCTGACTTGATTTCCGATCAGGTCATGATCTCATAGTCGATGAGATGGAGCCCTGCACTGGGCTCTGACCTTCTCCTGCAGCTGCATATGTGGGTGTGCTCTCTTTCTTAACTTAAATAAACATTTCAAAATTAATTTATCATTTCCTCTCTATTAATTGGCTCACTGTCTCATAAGCTCCATTTCTACTGATGAGATATGCAGTCTATACTTAAGGTAGAAACTTCCCAGTACTAAATACCTCACTCCTCCTATTTACAATCCTTGTATGGTTTACCCTCTGCCTCTTCGAATTCCTAAGTATCTTTGGTCAAGGTCATGATGAACTATTGTTAAAATATGATTGGGTATCTGACTCAGACAGTTAGGTATCTAACTCTTGATTTCAGTTCAGATTATGATTTCACAGCTTGTGAGTTTCAGCCCTGTGTCAGGCTCCATGCTGGCAGCATGGAGACTGTTTGGGATTCTCTCTCCCTCTCTTTCTGCCCTTCTCCTACTCATGTGCACATTCTCTCTCTCTCTCTCTGTCTCTCTCTCTCCTTAAAAATAAATAAAAAACTTAAAAAATCTGACATATATCTATAAAAATGTTTATGACTAAATAAATACTTCTTATCTTGTGTGACTAAACATGGATGAATTAAAATAAAATGTCATTGTGTCATATTTCCATAGTATGTTATGCTGAGTAATTGAACAATTAAAGTTTATAATCTTCCAGATAACAGAACAATGGGCATTGCATAAAGATTACATGAAGCCAAATGTTCTTTCTTTTAATTCTTTCATGTTTTATTTTTATATTTTAGAGAGAGAGAGAGAGATAGACAGAGACAGAGACAGAGACAGAGTGTGAGTAGGGGAGGGGCAGAGACAGAGGAAGACACAGAATCTGAAGCAGGCTCCAGTATAAGCTGTCAGCAGAGTCAGAGTCTGATTCAAGGATTGAACTCATGGACTGCGAGATCATGACCTGAGCCATAGTTGGATACTTAACCGACTAAGCCACCCAAACACCCCCAAATGTTCTTACTATATAGTATAGTATGTGTGAGTTATTGAAATTTAAGACAAAAATAAGGTCCACTTCAGAAATACTCTAAAGAATCTTTACATAGTACGAAATGACAGATACATGTTGTTGAAGAAGTCCTTTCTTGACTGTTTAACTACTTAACTACTAAAACCAAAACTGATTTGAAAACACAAAGTAATTCTCTTCTATAGAAGGAAACCAACTGGTAGAATCATTTCTGTTTATTGGTAGGTTTGTGACAGTAGGGAGGTAATTAATGCTAGCATCCATGCTATGACCAATCTATACATGAACTATCATAGGACCTTTATAGAACAAAATCTCCTAAAGGCCAGCTGTGCTTAAAAGAAATAATGACAATTGATATATAGTTGTTGCTCCCACAGGCACATTGCTTTTTTCACATTGCATCTATTCAGATAAATTATTTATAATGATCATTGTATTAAGAAAAAAAAATCCAGTAAGGTGATATTACCCACCCACATACAATACATACAAGACTTTTTTCCCCCAAATCCAACAAGCTATACATTGATATTTGCATTAACCCACTTCAAGATTAAACCTGCATGAAAGTACCTGTTACAAAACAACAGCAGCACTATGAACATTGCTGTCGTGATGTTTAGTATATGATAATGTGTGCTTATTTATAGTTGATTAGAATTAGATTTATTTTGGGGGCCCCTGCGTGGCTCCGTCAGTTAAACAAGTGTCCGACTTCGGCTCAGGTCATGATCTCACAGTTTGTGGGTTCGAGTCCTGTGTCAGGCTCTGTGCTGACAGCTCAGAGCCCAGAGCCTGCTTCAGATTCTGTGTCTCCCTCTCTCTCCGCCCCACCCCCTTCATGCTCTGTCTTTTTCTCAAAAATAAAAATAAACATTAAATTAAATTTATTTTTAAAATGATAGTTCCTGTTACATTTGATAGGATAAAGCACAGCCAGAGGCTGATGTCCATTTGTAATTATTGGGCTTTTTTTTGTTTGCTTGACAAAAAAGAATGAATAAGTTATATAGAATATATAAGAAGTAGAAACCCCAGGGAAAAAATCCTATTTTTCACTATCACTTTGGTACTTTTCTGTGATAAATGAGACAAAGAGTAGCTGAGCTTTTAGAAAGCAAGATGCGTATGACTTAATAAGAGTCAGTAAGTTATTCAGTGACCAGAAAAAGACATGTGCTCATGTCCATAACTAGGAGCTTATAAATCCACACTGCCCACAGGACCCAGGGCTCCTGGATAAACTTCAGGAAAAAACTAATTCACCTCTAGCTTCTATAGATGGAATTATAGAAGCATTAAGCTTCATGCTTAAGGAAGAGTTCTATAGTCCTATAAGAATACATTTCTGGATTTGTTCCGGACCAAAGTGTAAGGTTTAACGCTGCTTGGCCTACCTTTTCCATATGGAAGTATTACAGATTTTCTTTGTGATTTATCAAACTGGCCTGGTAATTCTATCACCATTTGATCTACACTTTTTGAAGTGTGAGCATACAAAATCATAATGTTTAGATAGGCTTGACAAGTCATTCATGTCCTGGTAGTGGCCCTAATGATTGTTGTGAAAATTAAAAATACTACCAACCACAGACCTCTTTCTTAACACAGAAGACAAAAATAAATAAATAAATAAATTGATAAAAGATTCATTATTGAGTATGTATATCAGGTTTCATGTTTGAAGTTTCTCTAGTTTCTCAATAGAAAAATCGTTGCAAATTTGTGAGTTCTGTATATTAAAGGAAACTTCTGAGTTAATTTCCAAGTGATAGGCTTACAATTCTAGGGTTAGATGCTTCTCAACTTTTCACATAGTGTCAAATGTCAAACCTCTTATTGGGCTTGTTATACTTCCCATGATACATAAGGTCATTGTACTTACTTTATAGGGTCTTTATAAACATTAAATAAGTTATCTATAAAATACTTAGAACAGGACTGGCATGCAATAATCGCTGTGTAAATGTTGGATTAGAAGTCATTAAATGATTATGGTTTCACAGATATGAATAGCATATCTTTTCTGTAACATCAATACAAACAAAATTTTCATTGAAAACCAAAATATTTGAATGATGTGATAAAATTGTGGGAAAAAGTTATTTAGGGTTCAAAAGTACTAAGAACTAAGAGACTTATTTTCAATGGAGTTATATGATTCTTAGTTTTGACTTATATTTGGTGCAAGGATAGGTTTACTTTTTTGTAACCTCGTTAATTTTAAATGATTTAGTGAAATTCTTTAAAAATTAAGCAGCTTATTTTCTGTAATACTCCAAGAAATAATATAAATATAGGTAACATGAATTAGAATTAATAACCTATAAAACACAGAATGCTACCACAACAAGAACTCTAAGGTCCATATGTTATAATGTTTAAGGAAATATGCACTCACATTTTAACAATAATCGTAAGATTGTAAAAATATGGAAGGCCTTACATATCATGCAAAAATAATTGGAGATAAATTACCAGAAAAAATTAGATAGGGAAAACTTAATTAATAAATTGTTTAAATACATTAACTTTCATATGTTGTAAGAGAAATATGCCCTTTCATATGAGGCATATTATATTTTCTTGGTTTTTACTGTAAAGATAATGTTTTAAGAGACTTTGAATTCACTAAACAATAAAATAACACATTTGGCCAATTTTAACAATTAATATTGCAAATTTAACTTACTTTGGTAAAATAAATGTCCATTTTTCTTTTAGGTTTCCAGGCATTCTAGGTGATAAATTTCACCATTGTATTATCCTGTTTTATTTGGTTGAATTCTCTGCATTTTTATGTGTGATTGTGTTTGTGAGGGTGTGTTGTGAGGATGATGAGAAAGGGTGGAGATAATAACAGCTCTGATAAGTACTTGTGTCAGAGTGTGTTATTGTTCAAGAGTATAGTTAGAAATAGAGCATACTGTGACCAATTTGACCCCTCAAAGGCATTTTAATTAATGATCTCTCAGGGTTTAGAGAGCAAAGTGACCCGGTTACTAGAGCACTTTTATTGGTATTCACCCAAAAGAGTTGAAAGCTAAGGCCACACAAATATATTTGAACACAGATATTTATAGCAGCTTCAGTCATAATTTCCAAAGCTTAGAAGCAACCACGATGTCTTTTGGTAGGTGAATGGATAAATAAAGTTTGGTACATCCAGACAATGGAGTATTACTCAATGCTAAAAAGAAGTGAGTTCTCAAGCCATGAGAAGACATGTAGGAATATTAAATGCTTATACTAAATGAAGGAAGCCAACTTTAGAGAGCTACATTCTGTATGATTTCTAATGGACTTTTAGAGAGAGCGATATGTACTGTATGTTCACTGATATTGCAGAATATTGTTAGTCGGGAAGTTTGTGCATGTAGGGCCAGAGTTTTTGGAAAATCTTTACTTTCTGATCAGTTTTTCTGTGAACTATAACTAGTCTAAAAATAAACTGTACTCTTAAAAAATTCCTGCTTGAAACCAAGAAACAGAATCTTAACTGTTAAAAACAAAACAAAACGATGGTTACCGGAAGGGTGGTGGGTGGGACAGGTAAAACAGGTGACGGGGATTAAGGAGTGCAGTTGCTGTGATGAACACTGGGTGTATGCAAGTCTCGGATCACTATATTGTATACCTGAAACTGATGT
The DNA here is from genome assembly GCF_006229205.1 of Suricata suricatta. Lineage (NCBI taxonomy): Eukaryota > Metazoa > Chordata > Mammalia > Carnivora > Herpestidae > Suricata > Suricata suricatta. The sequence goes on from NC_043700.1 coordinate 62,461,692, forward strand.
TATACTGTATGCTAACTACTTTGAACTTAAATAAAAGCTCAAAAGAGGCTCAAAAGGGGCTCCATCGGTTGAGCGTCCAACCCTTGATTTTGCCTTGGGTATGGTCTCAAGATTCATATGATTGAGCCCGCATTGGACTCTGCACTGACAGCATAGAGCCTGCTTGTGATTCTCTCTCAATCTTTCATTGCACCTTCCCACCTCATCCTCTCTCTCTCTCTCTCTCTCTCAATAAATAAACATTAAAAAAAACTTAAAGGAAAGATCACGATTCTTTAAATGTCTTAATAAGTTGTGAAGTGCTATATGTATGTGTGTTTGTATTAGTAAATTCCTAGAATAGTATCTGAAACATTGTTGACTCACATTAATTTTGTGTATAATTTTCATATACTTTTTTTAAGTTTATTTATTTTGAGAGAGAGTCAGAGAGAGCACAAGCAGGGTAAGGGCAGAGAGAGTCCTAAGCAAGCTCTGCACTGTCAGTGCAGGCACAATGTGAGACTTGAACTCATAAACCATGAGACCGTGACCAGAGCCAAAATTGAAAGTTGAACATTTAACCAACTGTCCCACCCACGTATCCCCTAAAATATACTCTTTAATATGAGTATTTAAGTAGCCTTCATGTAACACAAAACAATTTACACCTTTGTCTTTTTCACCTTTAAAGTATATTATGGTTAAGGATTAAAGTTTGTTTTAATTCTTTTCAGACTACTTTTAATCAAGATAAACGTACCTTCTTCATCCACACTTCAACAACTTACAAATTAACTTAAATCTAATAGTTTTCCATATTTAATATGATTCACATATACATATAAAACCAATATGCTAAAGTTTTGATATATTCCTTATGCTATTGGTATAACATATTTTTCTAAAGATATGTAAGGGGCACCTAGATGGCTCAATGATTAAGCATCTGACTCTTGATTTTGACTCAGATCATGATCTCATGGTTTGTGAGATTGAGCGTTACACTGACAGTGAGAAGTTTCTTCCTCTCTCTGCCCTTCCTCCCAACTCTCTCTCTCTCTTTCAAAAGTAAATAATATAATAAACTTTAAAAATAAATAAATTAAATATGTGAAAGGATTTTATTAACAATCGTTGAACAGTTTGAGGAAAAAGTAGTTCCAATATACATTCTAATACACGAATAGAATTAACATTAAAATAAACACGTTCAATTTTATTCTTTGAATAGTTGAGATTTTAGCTTATAGTAGAATGAAATTAATCACATTCTAAATATAAATGTCAAAAAGAAAAATAATATTCTTATATACTTAGATTTGAATATTTTTGTGTTGAGGGAAATAGGTAATTTTTATTGATGGATGGGAGAGGGATAAAAGTGTAATTTCAAAAAGATAAAAACAGCCTTTGGAAAACATAACACTAAGGATAATTGATATAATCTATAATCTTTAGCACTTACTATGTCCTCAAACAGATGGAAATACCATAGGATATATAAAATGTAATTATCTTTGGTTCCATAGAGACTTGGAGAGGCACTGCTAGCTAGCTACACAGGTGCAGCCATTTGAATGTCAGAGATTCTGCATCCTTCCTGGCCCCCCAAGGCCAGATGGATTATAACTCCCCTCTGAATGACTCTGATTCAAGAATCAGCACAGCCTCAGTGTCACTGCACTCATGGGACTGATGATGGTTTAGATACCACCAATAGGCATCTCATTTGTCATGTTCTCAGTGTCTAGAGCAGGGACAGCAGAAGGGATCTCTTACTGCTCTCCCAGAATGGGAGGTAAATCCAGGAAAGTATGTCTTTCTCTTAGCTACACCAATCTAACACTGTTGATTAATCTTTGAGAAAGGAATCTTATCAAAGCAGACAAACAAAAATATCTTACCCCCCTGCCTGATGTTATTCATGGATGTGTCCATTATTTCCAAATATTTATTAATTGATATTTACTTCTAAATATCTATTCTGCTTCACTAATAATGCTAGTTCTTTTTCTTTCACTAAATAGGTAGTAAATATTTAATAATTCCAAATATTCACTGCTTTGCTCCTTAACCCATTATTATCAGAATTCTGCTCCATTTAACAGATATTTTGAAATGACATGCCTGATAAAGGGTTAGCATCCAAATTTTATAGGGCACTTATACAACTCAACATCCAAAAGCAAATAATCCAGTTTAAAATGGACAGAAGAGATGAACAGACATTCCTCCAAAGAAAACATACAGGTGGCCAACAGACACATGCAAGGATGTTCAGCATCACTCGTCATCAGGGAAATATAAATGGAAACACTAAGATATGACCTCGTACCTGTCAGAATGGCTAAAGTAAAAAACACAAGAAACAAGAAGTGTTGTCAAGGATGTGGAGAAAAAGAACCTTTTATGCCTTGTTTGTGGGAATGCAAATTGGTGTAGTCACTATGGAAAAGAGCATGGAGGTCCCTGAGAAAAGTTAAAAATAGAACTACCCTATGATCCAATAATCGCTCTACTGGGTATTAACCCCAAAACTACAGAAAACATTAACTCAAAGAGATACATGAACCTCTATGTCTGTTGCAACATTGTTTACAATAGCCAAGTTGTGTAAGTAGCTCAAGTGTTCATCAACAGATAAATAGATAAAGAAGAAGTGATATATATATATACATATATATAAATGAATATGAAGATATATCAATTAATATTCAATGAATATCATTCATCTATAAAAAAGAATGAATCTTGCCATTTGCAACAACATGGATACAGCTAGAGAGTATAATGCTAAAGAAAAAAAGTCAGATAAAGACATATTCCATGTGATTTCACAAAAACTAAGAAAAAAAAAGGAGAGCGGGAAACCAAGAAGCACTCTTAACTCTATTCTGTCTTAATAGAGAACAAACATATGATTACCAGGGGGGTGGGGGTTAGGGCCACTGGTGAAACAGGTGATGGGGATTATGGAGCGCACTTGTCATGATGAGCACTGGGTGACGTATGGAAGTGTTGACTCACTCTGTAACACTGTACCTTACCTATACTAAAATTGAAACAAAATAGAAAAATATCAATTCTAATGGAAAGAGGCATATAATAAAAAATGATATTCTAGATTTAAAAATTGCCCCATTTATTTACTAAAATTTTTCTTTAAAGTCACCAGTTATCTACAGCTTAAGGAATTCAATGAACATGTTTTATTGTTTATCTTACTTTTACTCTGAAATATTTGACATCTCATCAGACCCTAGTTCTTGAGAAGTGATTTTCCCTTTATCTTCTTTTTCAGTATTTTCCTGCTACTTCTTAGATAGATCATTTTCTTTTTCCTTTCTGAGTTCTTTTTTTCTCTAGTTGTCTAGTGTTTATTATGATATTTATCTTTACTTTATAAATAATCCTTGGACAAATTTACTGAATCCCATGGATAAGTTGATCTCAAAACTCAGTTCTGAAGATAAAAGAAGCAAAGAATAAAGGATAAAAGGGATATTGCTTGTATATAAAAATCACTCTGCTCCCTTCTAGCTCTGTAACTTTGAACAGTTGTTTAATTTCTCTATGCCTTAATTCCTCATCTATAAAATGGTGATTGTTGTATTATATTTCTTCTGGAATCATTGTGAGAATTAACTAATTTAATATATATAAACTTCCTGATACATAAGCAATCAGCATTACATGTAATTTATTGTTAATAGCATATGTTCCTATTTATTACAAAAAAAATCTGACAGAAATTTTATTAAATCTATAAATTCCACAAAGTTTTACATAATTGCATAACTACTTCTTGTGCATTTCCATAGACTATAAATGCCTTGATGGCCATGCTTTTATTTTTATTTTCTTTAGATTGCCAGCAACCACCTAAACTTTCAAGGAAATTTACAAGTTGGGAAATCAAAGTATTAATAGAAGCATAATGATGATCACATTACTCATTTTGATCAAAATTAGAGGGTAACAACTCCAACTGTATCCTTGTTCCTGAAGTTTTCAGCATTTAAGCCCTGATTCCCATTGTCTCTAACCAACATTCTGGTCTCCACATTGCCTATGACCCCAGATCAACTCCCCCAAACTACACCCTACTCAATATCAGTCAAAGGAAATACAGACCCAAGGTCAAATACAGAAATCCTGGGGAGGGCTATTGTGACTGTCTATTATCCTTTTTCTCATTCTTTTAGCACACATTTCTCTCTCTTTCTGTTGCATACACATGTGGATGGAGACACACACACACACACACACACACACAGACGTTTGAAGGCTTCTTTTGTGCCACTTTCATGGATGCCAAAATTGCTACCTATACCTCTAGATTTGATTACTTCTTTCTTTGTCAGTGATTTCTTCGCTATTACAAAAACATTTTTAGTATTATTATTTGCTGAGAATGGAATAATGCAAAATTGACTTAATCTGCAGCACAAAGTTTACATTTTGTTGTAAAAAAAAGAAGTCCTTGACAGGATTGCTAAACATTAAAATTGCTGAAAAACAGTAGTTATTTCACTGACTTTGAAAAATAAGACAGTCTCTCATCTCTCTAGAAGAGATTGTTTTCCAACTTGTCTTGAAAGAGAAGAGACTTCAAATCCTGTTTTCCAACTCCATACTTCTCAGACATATATTTTTAAATATTTAGAAATCTTTTAAAGTTGTAGATTCTGTTAAAGCCTAATTGTCAACATTGACAGCAATTATAAAGCTAGTATATTTTCTAAAAGTACATTATAAAAAGTATTGGCTAATATAATACCTACTCTTTTCATTTACAAGTTACATTAGGCACTGTATTTACTATAATATATTTTATATCACATTTGCTATCCATACTATGCACTACTTTCCAATGTAGTATTTAAAGACTTTATCATGGGGGCCAGTGTAAGAAAAATCCTTTGAGGGACAATTATGTGAAGATATTAAAACAATTGCAGTTATTTTTGAAGACACTAAGCGAAGCAATTATTTTTACTAACTCTGATGTTGCCAGTATTGTCCTGCTTATTTATAAGAAAACACATAGAGAAAACACACAGTAAATATGTTTTTATTAGATCTGATACAAATGAAAATAGCCTATTGTTTTAGCATTACAAGTTGTAAAGTATGCAAGTAAGAAGATAAAATTATGTACCAAGTATGCTATTTATAAGATATCAGCTTAACATTAATACAATAAATGATTCTTTTTCAATAATATTGCTTTGAAAATAACTTAGTTCTTTTGTTACAGGAAATAACTGCAAGGCCACTGAATACAGCAAGATGAAAAGCATGCTTTTAGATTTACAAAATCAAAAATATATTACACAAGAAAATGAAAATCCTAACGGTGATGACCTATCTTGGAAGAAGTTGTTGGTGGATCAAATGTTTAAATATTTTGATGCCGACAGTAACGGACTTGTAGATATTAATGAACTAACTCAGGTATGATTAGTGATCAGATTAACAAGCTTATTTTAAAATGGCATGTACAATATATTTATAGCTGTGTGAATTTATTCTGTATTACTAAAAGCTATATTTAATCTGTATTATTTGAGGGTGTGGACAAAACATATTTTTAAGAGTAAAATTTGACTACTGTTAAATAACCAAGATTTGATTCAACCGAGTCAAGTTTAAGATATAATTAGCTTTATTAAACAATTCATGAGTTGGACAGCATCCCATCTAGCAAACAGAGAAGCACTTGCAAAGTTGTGCAAAATGTAAAGGCTTTACAAGAGAGTGGAGCAAGAAAATTATTAGCAAAAGAGAAAGATTTTTCCAGGCAAGGCTGTTTTCCCTTAGCTGGAAAGGCAAGGGCTATTATCATGTAGATTACCTTATAATCTTCTGTAGAATGGAAAAAAGCCAAGTAGCAGACCCATTGGTGCTGACTGAAAAATTCTTGACTGACTTGTAAGGACTACATTTTTTGAGGAGGTTGAACTATGATTAGATTATGTATTAAACCCCAGTTTGAGGATTTGGCCTAAATAATGCCATTTTAGGACTGTTTTGTTTGTTTGTTTGTTTGCTCATTTGGTTGGTTGGTTGGTTGTTTTGGGAGGTTTAGTCTTGTTTTTCTTTTAACACTACTGCAACAGCAATATTATTTTCAAATAACATTTATATGATATTCTAGAGTTCAAAAAAAGATAATTTTGTTAGGTTTCTGTACCTTAAATACCTTAGGGAATCATTAGTTCTTTAACTTACAAAATTTATAAGATATCTTCATATATATTCTGAAGCTTATATAATGTTTAATTTTCTGTAAGTCAGTAAAAACTTATGTATCCAATATTCAAGGGAACTATTCACCAGCAATTGAGCACATCTATAACATGATATAAATGCATCATTTAAGAAGGGATTAAATCTCTGACATTTTATTTTTTGAATAGTCAAAGTTTATTAGGATATAGTTAATCTAGGTCTAATATTAAGTCCACATTATTAAATTTCACTTATTTGAAAATTGTCACCTGATGAAAAAGTTATAAAAAACTTGTAAGTAAAAAGAATATTTGAATAAACAAAAAGTCTTTATCTGTGCCATTTTAAAAAAAGAATAGAAATACTTTTCTGTATGTCATGGAAACAGACAGAACAGTTTGAAGGAAATTATAATACCCTGATTTAAGAAACTAAACTAGTTGTAGATAGTATAGAAATGTGAAATAAGAGACATAAGCTTTCTCCAAAGATGTATACAAGCTTTAGGGAGTAATGGAGAAAAGAAGCCAATCTAGGGTGACCAATCTAGAAAATGATGATAGCATTGAAGAATTTTTCTGACTTTGTAATAATCCTTATTGGGTGTATTAAGATGGATTTTGCTGCAATGCTTAGCAGTTAATGTGGTTAAAAAAAAATCCAATAGTTTTATCTCCATAACACCATGCCATTAATCTCTTATGGTTAATTTTATGATTTATTTAAAGAATCTAACATTGTGGAATATTGGTTTGATTATGTAAGGATTTCTAAACTTTGGAATAGTGCAACTTAGTTTCAAGACTTTATATCAAACTGACTTTGTAAGTAAATTAATTACAGTTCTTGCCATTCCAGTTAATTAATATATATATCATTTTCATTATCTTCTTTAATTCAGCCTGCATTTAATGAGTAGTTACTAAATCCAGACACTGGGATTTAAAGAATTGAACTCTAAAATTTTAGAGTAAAGCTAGAAACCTTTTAATTAAGGTACCTATGTTACCATTTACCTCATGATGTATTTTTCAAGAATGAAACACTTTAGAATTTTATATTTATAGTAATGATAAGAAATGATTAGTTAATTAAAATGAATTTATAATTCAGGCATGTAACCTTGATTTATGTGGGCCTGATATATTTGAATCTATTGTGGTTTTGCTCTTGCTTCTATTATGTATTATATATTATTATATGTTATAGATTTTTACATTTGTTAGTTTTTATTAATGTATCTACACCACCGTAACCATTGGTTGAGTATAAAACATGACCTGACCAAATCCAGTTATTATCACAGTACCTACATCTAAATCCAAATGGAAAAATGCTCTTCACTAGAAAATGGCAGTGACAGCACTTTATCCCTATTTGCAGTTTCTGCTACAGTTGAGTTAGTATTCGTTTCCTAGGGCAGCCATAACAAAACAACAGAAAGTCGGTGGCTATATCAACCTGTCCCTCAGTTCTAGGAGCTCAAAGTCTAAAACCAAGGAGTTGGGCAAGACATGCTCCCTCTGAAGTAACTGGAGGAGTATCTTTGCTTGTCTTTTTCACCTTCTGGTAGTAGTAGGCATTCTTGGGATTCCTTGGCTTGCAGATAAGGTCATTCTGCCTCAGAGTGCCTGAGTGTCTCCGTTAGTTAAGCATCCCACTCTGGATTTCTCTGCTCAGGTCATGATCTCCTGGTTCATGAGACCCTGTTGCCAACACAGAGACTGCTTGGGATTCTGTCTCTCTCTATCCCTTCTGCACTCATGCTCTCTTGCTCTCTCTTAAAATTAATAAATAAAATAAAAAAATTCATTCTGCCTCTACAGTCACATAGCACACTCTGTGCGCCTGTCTTCACAACACCTTTCCTTTTCTGAAAAGACACCAGTCGTATTGGATTAAGGGACCACCCTACTCCAGTATGACCTCATTTTCATTTATCTAATTACATCTTCAACAATCCTATTTCTTAAAAAATATTATGTTCTGAGGTACTCAGGATTAGGTCTCTAAAACATCTTTTGAGAAGATACATAAAGAAGTTTATCTGCCACAAAATTCAGCTGTGATTTCTCTGTTACCTTCCATTTGGACTCACTTTATGTCTGCAAACTTCCCTTCCAATTCATCTGAAAGTTATCTTCAGAAACCCATTTCTACCTTGGCCATCCATGAGGTACATGCAAGGGAAGATCTGAGAGGCTTACTGGCTTCCTTCTAAATAAATATATCCCACGCTATAGAAGTCATCTCCACCTAGTGTGTTGTGAAAATGTCAGTATCTCATCTGTCAGTAATCAACTATAAAAACAAAACAAACAGAAATTAAGTAACAAGAAAAGCAAGAACAACAACAGAAGGTTATAACTAGCACTCTTAAAAAGATATAATAAACACCTAGATACGTATGGCACAAATACTGTTTTCGACTTGTATACTTTTAGATTACAGGTACTTTTTAAGAAATTTTTGCCAATTATTATAACCAGTAATACATATAGTTTTATTAATAAATGCAGAAACATATATCATCCTGTAATATGGAATTTTCAAGTAAAAAGAGAAAGGATCTTAATGGTCTTTGTTAATAATTTACAAGGTATTATTAGCAGAAATGCAAGCTACTGCCAGTGACAAGTAAAAATTAAAGAATATAATTTGGCTTTGAGGTTTTATAATTACAACATGAAGGCTGGCTACACTTATTCTATTTTTATTCCACAAAATGAATATATATTCGAGAGTTGTTTTTTATTACAGATTTTCACATAAATTAGAAGACAGAAGCCTTTCTAGTTGAGAGAAAAAAATACATTAAAAAAGTAATAGTTAAAAGAGTAGGATCTTTAGTATCACAGCTAACAACATGTCATAGCAAGAAAATATTTGCTAAAATGAACAGGTTAAAGAAATAAATCACGTTCAATCCATCTCTTTACCACTCTAGCTTAAAATAAACATCTGTATAACTCTACATTTAGTCTTTCAGTGTGGGGCTACATTTTGTATGTTGAAAATATCCAAGTATGAAATACAAATTGATAGCAAAGTGAAATTTTGGACTTTCAAAAGAATTTTTTTTGAGGTTGATAAAATGTATGATAGCACTTGAGTAGATTTGTCATTGGCAGCTGGGGATCTAGAAGAAATCAACAAAGATTGAGATGGTATATGCATTTTAGAAAATCAAAAGAGAATGTTTCATGTAGAAAGGAATGAGTGGTTCCAAAGTGATGAAATCCTAGGATAATTTTTTCATAATAATCTTTTTTATGATCAAAGTATAATGGTTAAGAATTTTGATTAGAGATGCTGGGTTCAAATTACATCTCTATTACTTATGACCTTTTAGCCTTTGCCAACTTATTTAAAGTTTCTGTGACTCTGCTTTTTTTATATATATATCGACAATGATAGTAGTACCTGCTACATAAATTTGATATCACACACACACACACACACACACACACACACACACACATATCATTCAGAATGTGTCAGCTTCTTCGAAGCATGACTAACACATAGAAAATACAGTGTGTTAGTTATAACTGCAGTTTCAAATCTAACTTTCATGTGAATGCCATGGAAAATAATGGAAATAAAGTGGGCATATACACTTAAGTTAGTAAATGAGCAATTGAATAATATTTATATCATGTTCATCCTTTACAAGTTTTTAACACTTATGCTTGGATAGTAGGTGCTAACAACTTAAATACCACTAGTTCACAGCTATTATAACCCAGAAATCTAAAGACACATGATTAAATATACAAAAGTTTTAAAATCAACTTTTAAAATGAAAACAAATAGTTTTTGCAAAAGAAGAGTAGTTTCGGTTATCTCAAGCAATTAGAAAAAATAAATGATGGCATGCTTTTATTTTGCCCATCTCATTTGAAGTACCTGGATATTTATTTCATATAGCTGGTATGAATGATTAAATTCTGAATACCAGATTATACTAACTGATTAATCATAATATTAGTAACAATGGCAATGATAGTATTGTTTTACTGCTGTAATCTAGATATCCGTTGTCCCCTTTGCCCTTCTATTTGAGCTCGACTATGTACGTGTGTGTGTGTTTACATCACAAATTACACAAATCCCAAATAACATTCAGTGTAGACCCAGTATTTTGTACACTTTTCTTTTCCTTGTCCTCTGCCCATGGTATGCTTTTCATTACCTCCACCACAGAAACAGTGCCCAAGTCGATCTCTCAACCTTAGTTTTCCCTGGGGCTCCAAATTCTTTATTATGCAAGACAGTGTGTTCTATTTTAGAGTCTCCTTCTCAATTTTTATGAGCAAATATATCACATTCCACAGATGCCAACATCTACCTTAGTTAAAAAACTAATGACAAGTTATAGAATATTACACCAACATCAAAAACCAGACCTATCATACTCCTCCCTCGGGGAGAAACAGATCATCAGTTTTTGAAACCAGAAGAAATCCTTAGCCTCCATCTTCCACCCGATTTTTTACACCCTCAGAGCCTAATTAAGTCCCATATCTCTCTCTTTCCTCAAGTGCATTGTCCACTTTTACCCAGTGGGTGAGGATTTCTGTTTCCCTAATGACATGGAGATGAATGATAGGGAAGAAAAGTGGGGTATCTATCAAATTTGGTTTTTGTTTTAGGAACAAAACAGATTATTGTCTCCTCTCCCCTGTAAGTGTCTTAACTTATTGTATGACAAAGGTAATATTTCAATCACATTTACATTTTTTGTTTGCATTTTTGTCTTTAAATGTCTACCCTCTCTTTAGTGAAAACAGGTAGTTGGGAACTTACTTTATTCTAGTGGTTTATGTCTTTTCTCAAATCTGTGCTGTAGTGCCCAGATCCCATCCATAATGAGGTTGCAGAACTGAGTGGTCTCTGCTGGGAACCAGTCCTGCGTATTAAGTGCAAAACCAAATGTTCTGCCTTTTCTGATACAAGCGTGACCCTTGCTGATTTGGTGTTTTATCTTAGCTCCATTCCCCACATCTAAGAAAATTTCTGAGGTTTATCTCTATTACTAAATCTCTCTCACTTGCTCCTCTTAAATTATCTTCCCCCAAAGTGAAAATTCACTGCTCTCTTTGGATCTTTGGTAAAATTTGAGCTTTACTAATGCCTGTTTCAATGAAAATTGTTCTTCTAACAATATGCTCCAAATTGGCTTATCAAACCCCAATGTAGGACCCATAGAATAATAGTTCCTGCAAAAACGTCAATAAATATTTTTTTCCCAAAGGGTAATCACAAGCCGGTTATCTCCTCTAAGTGTTATACATAGGGACTCGTGGTAGTCAGGTACTCAGCTTCATAACGACACATTTGTGGTTTTAAGAACATATATTATTTCTAAAACAGACATGGATGTGTAATGCTTGAAATCAGTATTTCAGGATGAAGTGACCTAAGGTATGAGTATGTTCCTTCTTGCAGTCTGGCATATAGGACAAGGCCACTGGAAGTGTGACAGTTAATTAAAGATTATTTGTTGTCAAAAGAAGCTCAGAACTGTTCTGGGGGGATTATTTATGTGTATATGGAAACCATTAGGAATAGTAAAAGAGTTAAGGTAGGCAGAAACAGGGACACTTGGGTGGTTCAGCTGAGCATCGAACTTTGGCTCAGGTCATGATCTTGTGGTCTGTGACTTTGATTCCCACCTCGACTCTGTGCTGACAGCTCAGAGTCTGGAGCCTGCTTCAGATTCTGCATCTTCCTCTCTCTCTCTGCCCCTCCTCCACTCATGCACTGTCACTCTCTGTGCCTCTCTCAAAAGTAAGCATTAAAAAAAATGTGGGCAGAAATATTGTGAATCAGCAGTTAAATTTATTTGTGAAATATGGGGTGAGAATAGGAGAGAACTATGTGGCTCAAAGGCCTGAGATCCAAAGTAGGTTCTGTATCGATCTATCATCTGTCTATCTATCTATCATCTATCATCTCTCATCTCTCTTATCTTTGTATCTATCAAATGAAGTCTTGGTTTGGGAGGAGGAAATAATCCAGAAGTGCCAGCAGGGAACCATTTACTTATTGACCATCTTTCTTGCTGTGGTAGAATGGAAAAGAGAGAAAAATTGGTCTCCAATTGTTAAAATTATTAGACAAGTGATTCTCTTCAGGGGCAGCCAGAATTTCTTAAAGTTAGTGTGGGTGGATGACATGCTTTTATAAGAAATGGAAGGTGAAGAGTTTTTTGATCAAGAGAACAAGATTTCCAGAGGTCATTGTGACAGGTTTGAGTTAGAAAGGAATGGAGATTGAGTCAGAGAAGGAAATGTGCACAGCAGTGTGGCAAAACTTGGATTTCATAGAGTCACTGAGGTAAGCCAGGGTATGAAACACAAAGACATTTGTCCAGATTGCCCATTGGAGGAGAATGGACAACTGTGTTTTGCACTGTGGTCTAATATGTTTGATCATTAGAATAAGATATGGGAATACATAGGTGCACTTGACCTGGTGGAATGACACCTTTGAATTGTTAGCTGTGTTGAAAGATAGATATTCTGAAATGTATTTAACATTTTAATGTTTATAATATGTATATACATTTATATACACACACATATTATATATATGCAGAGAGAGAGAGAGAGAGAGAGAGAGAGAGAGAGAGAGAGAGAGTGAGCGAGCATGGGAAGGACTAGAGAGACCAGAGAGAGAGGAGAGGGGGAATCCCTGGCAGGCTCCATGCTGTCAGCACAGAGCCAGTCCCTGGTCCCCAAGTGACCAACCATGAGATCTTGGCCTGAACCAAATTCAAGAGTCAGTGGGTTAAATCATTGAGCCACCCAGGTGCCCCAATTTTGAGAGTTTATTTGAGCAAAAATTGATTTGAGTCCAGCAGTGCCAAACCAAAAGTGGTTAGAAGCACTCTGCTGAGGGGAAGTAGGAGAAAACTTTTATAGAGAAAAGGAGAGAAAAAAATCAGGAAATCACTTATTGCCCATAGCTTAACACATCCTTGGCTACTTGTGAGCGGGTGTTGGTTTTGAAATGTTGAGGCATTTACAGGCTTAGACTTTGGGCTGTTTGTAGAGGCACCAGGACATTAGAGCGCACTCAGTCGAATGGCTTCCTTGTTCACAGCAGCCAACATAGGGTTCTTAAAGTGACATAGTGCCAACAGTGTGGAAAATCCACTCCTTCAGCCTCTCCCTATTTCATAAAATAACCACCCGTAGAATTTAAGTAAGCAAAATCATTCCCTTGTGATTCTGAGTTTAAATAAGCAGCTGTATTGAGTATATTGATTTAGCTCTTTCTTCATTTAGATTCTGTCATCTTAATAAGCTGATTCACATTAGGCATGCATATTAGAATGAAATATTTCCCTAATGTGCACACATGCCAACTCTTTATTAAAATAATAAAAAGAGCTACTTGTTCACAGGATTTAGATTATTACGTTATACATATTTGACTTAAAAAGCTATTTGCTCAATGACTACCATATGTGAATACATTTATGAAATTAAATAAAAAGCAAGAATAAATAAGACTAGATATTTTTAAGCTATAAGGATGAGCATTGCAATGATGTTTTTGCAAACTTTGTGCATATCAATTTTCTTTAAAAATTATTAGAGCTGTTAGATAGGGAATGGACAGTTCATCTTTATTTTGAGTTGATAAAGCCTATTACAATTTTAAATGTTTTTTTAAAGAGGTTCTGCTGTCTAGGCAACATATTTATTTACAATAAGACTGGTAAGAATTGTTTTGTCTAATAAATAAAAAGCTATTTTAGTGGGAACAAACTAAATACAAACAAATAAGCACTTGGATGGCTAGAAAAGGGAGATAAGTGAGAACTTCCAGGGAATGCCTTGGTAATTAATCCTATTTAACATTTAAAACCCCAGAAACTTTCGGGTATACAAAATAAGGCAGCAGAAACCAGATATTTGACTTAGAGTGGTAGTAGCAAGGCCAGTAGGTAGATCTTAGTAGTACTGGCAATTTCCTGTCAAGTGCTAAGTTTGCAGAATGATAATAATAGCAACAATTAGCACTTAACAGAAAGGTAAGGCCCCTAATTGTTGGTGTGGGTGCAGCTTGAGGCTACAATTAAGAAATAGTACTTTCAATTCTATCTGAAAACCTTTATACCTAGTTTCAAATTCTCCTTTTTAATAATGTTCATAAAATGCACAAGACAACTGAAAAATTAAAATTTTGTTTAAAAAATTTAAACATATTATTTTTAACATCTTTCCTTTAGAATGTTATGGTGCTTTTAAAAATTTGACATTCATATTTGAAGAATCCCTGTGAGCCATATACGATTCCTTCAAAATAAATTATTTTTTCTTCCCACCAAGGGTTGAATAATGTTATCTCTTCAGCGAATTTTTCAAAAGAACTCATGTTGGCCCTATTGATTTTTTAAATGTTTCCTAATGTGGATGTCACTAAAGAGATGTAATTAATTTTAGTATGATCCCTTTCTTCTAATACACCTGTTGTAAGATAGCATGTTATATATAATTAAACAATTATAATTTACAATGTTAATTATTTACTCTGTCTTTTCACCTTGTTTATTTTTTAGAGCACTGTTGACAATCTGTAATTGTCTTGTTTATTTAATTATATGATTATTTATTCCCACTCATCCTTTCTAGAAAATTAACTCTATGAAAACAAAAACTATGTCATTCTTGTTTACTACTGTATCTCCAAACACTACCACATTTTTTGGTATATGTTAGTTGTTAAAAAAAAAAAAAAAGAAAAGGAAAAGGAAGAGGGAAAGGGAGAGAAGGAGAGAAGGAAGGAAATCAACAAGGAGATATTCAGGGAACTTAGTAGAGAAGCCAACCCATAGTGATATATGGGAGAGGCTTAAAGAAAATGCCTAAAGATATGTATTTCCAACAGAGTGTATTTATTACCTGACTCTTAGGCTTTGTTATCATCTAGACATTTGCCAAGTAAACAGTGACTATATCTTCTCCTCAACTTCACAAATGTGATGTACTCTCTTTAAAATGGAGGAACACTGAGCTCTGATCTACTAAGACCACTGTAATTGTGATGTGCTCATGATTACTGTGAGGAAAAAGTTTGCAAAGGATGAGGAAGAGCTCGTCCTCTGATGAACTCTTGGAATTTTGAGTGGTTTACTTTTCCATGAGTTTACAGTTGCTATTTTTCTTTGTTTCCACCAAGAAGAATAAGAAAAAGACACAGAATTGGAAGATTCTATGTCATTGTCCTTCTAGGCCTCATGTCCGTGTCATCATCACCATGATCTGACTTGAGAGCATTAAAATTACCAATGTATTGTATCTCCTTTATGAGATTCAGTATAATAATCTTTGAATTTCAAGCCATGATATATTCCTGCAAAACCAATATCCATGCAAGGCTAAATATATTCATATATTTATATATTTATATTCATATATTATATATTTATATATTCATAGCAAGGAGACAATCCTCTGCACCCACTGCTGGCATTTTCCTTTTTTATTTCCAGTTTTATTTGTCCTTAAATAACTTACTGTCTGACATATTATATATTCTACTTATATATTTATTTGTTCCCTTTTACTAGCATATAAATTCCATATGGGATGGTTTTTGTCTATCTCATTGTTTAGTCTAGTTGGCCAGACTAGAGTCTAGGAAAGTGTCTGCAACATAGTAGATATTCAAAACTGATTTGTTGAATGGATACCTGAATAAACCAAGGAAGCAGAATAATAAGGAGAATAGTTTACTTTGGGGAAGTTTTGTTTTGTCTTGTTTCTTTCTGTTTGGGGACAGAAAAGAATACAGTATCAAAGTATATAATTCTTTATGCAACTTTAACAGTTCTATTACTTTGAAATTAAATATGTACCCCTCTGGAATACTGTGTATCTGAGCTCCCTGGATGGCATGCATTCTGTTAGTACCTGTATTTTGTCACACTGACTCTAATCTCTGTGGAGTCCAAGATTCACATAACTTGTTTTTTGATCATTAAAGAGAGTGAGAATCTTTATTTTAATTATTATTATTACTTTTAGTCTTGGGGAGCTCACCAAAACATGGTAAATTTTGGAGACATACTCAGTATTTTGTAATAGATAACAAAGATAATATTATGAGTCACCTCCTTGACTAAAGATTCATTGTAGGATACCTCAATAACAGTTGTGAATCTGGTTCTATCATGATCTCTGGCTCAGAAATAACATGAGTGTTTTGAGGAGCCTAGACTGGGAAATTTTGGAAATCAATACCAGAAATTAAAAAAAGAAATGCAAGCAACTACAAAACCCCTATAAGTTTGGATCTTCTGTACCAACGAGTACTTAATGTTTACTGTGCACTTGGGAAATCTGCTTATTTTCTATCATATTTTCTTTTTTTAATGTTATTTATTTATTTATTTATTTTGGGGTAGAGGAGAGGAAGAGAAAGACTTCCAAGCAGGCTCCTCACTATCAGCACAGATTCCCTTGGGGTGTGACCTCAGGAACAATGAAATCATGACCTGATCTGAAATCAAAAGTTTGATACATAGCTGACTGAGCCACCCAGGCTCCCCTTTATCATCCCTTCTTGCAGATAGTTAAACTTTATCAAAGCTCTAGTTATCTAAAGCAGTTTCTTCATGCTGGTTAAGAGGTCTTAAGAAAGTACCCTCTTTATTTAGAATACCCTAGACTACACAGTTCCCATTGGGAACTCTAAAGGGAAGAAGAAGCTACTAGAAAGTATGTTTTTAAGTAGGCTGCTTTGTTGACCAAAAAATGGAATAAGTGAAGAAAACATATGCTTGAAATATTGAAGATATGAGAAGAATCACCTCTCTCCTATATATGGGCAGGGTCCAGTATAGGCAAAGTGGGGGTTTTGCTAGTTTGTTTGTTTTTTGTTTGTTTAGAAAAGTTCCTAGCCAGAACCATTTGCTTCTCTAGGACACACTCGTAACAGCACATCCAGCTTAAGTTGTATAATCATGATCAAAACAAGATCAAGATCAAATCAAGATCAAGCTAGTCATTCAGGAAAACGGTAGAAGTTCATTCTCTTTGTCCATTTAGACCTGATTTAATAGGAATAAACTGCTAAAATAGAAGATATGAGACATAAAGTGATGATTTTTCTCCAGGTTTTCCCATCTCCTCTTTATGAACATCTATGAGGATAAAAATTACTAAAAATACTATTAAAACACCTGAACACACTAAGCTCTGACGTCACTGCATCCTTAAAATTACCATCATGTTAGCATTGAGATCTTTAGGAAAAACAGAGAGACGTAAGATGAAATATGATGCTTCCCTCCAACCCCCGGGGAAAGTCATTTTCCATGATCTAACAAATAGCAGATGGAGAATGACTGAGGGCTCTGCTGCTTCCTAAATAGAAAAGCAGTATTAGTTTTCTCATTAGGCTTATAGAAGAGATGGCTTCAGCCGTTAGGTAGTTGTGTTAATCTCTCCAGCCGGACTACACAAACGTGTACGGCTTTACACGTCATATAAATAACGTTTAATACTCCCTCTCAACAATATCTATTTATATGGATCAAGTAAAGTAGATAAAGGTTTTGCCTTTTCCCCCCTCCAAGGCAGCAAGCATCAGCTTAACCAATGAAATGTGAATATATTACGAAAGAATAGAGAATCCGGATATCATAGAAGTTATATTTAGCCATGTCTGTCTCTGTGTCATCATTGCTAAACCACTCGGGTGGCTACCGAAGGGGGCCGGAGGCTCTAGTGACCCGTATGCTAAGCTCCTTCCTCAGAGCTACCTCTAGAGCTCATCCACACTCAGGGAGAAATGAACTTTCAACATAGAAGTGTTCCCCGAAGGCTTATTTGAAAAAAAAAAAGTTGATTGCATCTGAAAATCTTTTGGAATTAATATCATTGATCTGCTATTGATATAACAAAGAAAGTCTGGATTCACATTGTGAATAAGCATGTGCAAGCTGGTGTGGAAATCTGCAGTGAATTATTTGAGTAAGAAACACATTATATTGAAAAAAATCATTATTTTTGACTTTAAATGATTACTTTTGACTTTATATGTTGTCTGACATTTAACCATATGTGTGTGCATGTTTATGTGTGTGTGTGTGTATAAATATGATTTTCACAATAGTCAGGAGAGTTAAATATTAGTATCTTCAATCCTTATGTAAGGAATGGTTAAGTGATTTGCCAGAAATTATAGAAACATATTAAGCGCCATTGGCAGAGCAGAACCCAGAGCTGATTGACTTCAGAGCCTGCATTTTCTCATTACATGGCACCACCTTTTAAAAACACACACACACACTCGGGGCGCCTGGGGGGCTCAGTTGGTTAAGCGACTGACTTTACCTCAGGTCATGATCTTACAGTTCATGAGTTTCAGCCCCACATCAGGCTCTGAGCTGACAGTGAGGAGTCTGGAGTCTGCTTGGGATTCTATCTCTCTCCCCCTCTGCCCCTCCTCCACTTGAGCGTTTGTTCTCTCTCTTTCTCACTCTCTCTCAAAATAAACAAAACATAAAAGAAGATTAAAAAACACAACTATAATGCACAGCTGTAGGCAATGTGAAACACTGCCTCTGTTTGTGGGAGAATGTGGAAAGCTCTGGACACAGATACGGAGCCTCCCAGATGGATGGGAACGTTTGAAAAATCTTGGGGAGGCTCTTTTATATATGACACAATAGTCAAATCAGTAGAGTATAAAAAAGCCACCGCGTCAGTCCATAGGACAGAGCACAGAGTAGAAAAACAGTTTGATGATTTTTCTCACCCACACTTGGATGGATTTTCATCATCAATTGGTGCATTAATTCTCTCTGGCTCTTGGAAACAGTCATTTGCTTAATAGCTCTTTTGTGACCAAGGGAGTTAATGCACAGCCCCAAATGGCTTAACTTCCAGCTGAGGAGGAGTTTGTGCAGAGAAAAAGAAAAAAAAAACCACCACACAAAACATCTAACTTCATTTTTCACAAATAATTTGAAGATGAAAGTTGGAACAAACGATCTCACTATTTTTGTTGAGAAAGAGCCTGCTTTATTTTGACAGAGGTCGCTGAGACGTAGGAGGCAATTTTCATGTGGAGACATTTCCTTGAGTCAGTATAAATGGAGCAAAGAAAATGAGTGAAATACAAAATGTCCTTGTAAAGCTCAGATTTTCTGGGTCCTACTGTGAGATTTTTGTATTAGAAAGTTTGGACTAAATTCTAAGGACGTGTCTTAACTTTTTAACTTTATATCTTTAGAATGGCTAAAAATAATTGTCCAGTAACTGAAAATCAGGATTTTTCATAGGCTCAGTTCGTTGGCCTCCTGCAGTGGTTATTATGTATGATTAATTATGCTATAGAAATGCTAAGACGGTTATAATTGTATGGCTATAATTCCCTTGTCAGGTGATAAAACAGGAAGAACTTGGCAAGGATCTTTCTGATTGTACTTTGTATGATCTACTGAAATATGATGATTTTAACTCTGACAAGCACCTGGCCCTTGAAGAATTTTATAGAACATTTCGTGAGTATAATCTTCATTCTCTAATTCACCTTTGTTCATTTTCTTGCTTCTTTACACAATCCAGTATGTTTGCTTGATATGAGAGTACAGGCTGTTTTGTTTTGTTTTGTTTTGTTTTAAGAGATGTGGTGTAAGTATGATAATTAAAGTGCTGAAGTGTATTGAAACATACGTAAAAGCTAAGAGATGCAGTAATTTTAACATGAAAAGCTGGAAATATTTGAAAACCCTGGCTTTTAAGTTCTTATTGATTCTCATTGAAAACATGAATTCCACAATGTTGTTTCTAGGGGTTTGGCGGGAGGAGTAACACTTCACTGGTCTTCACCATATATCAAGAACAATTAATTATTTACATGGTGACTTTTGTTTTTTGGGGGGTTTTGGGGGGATTTACAATATAGGGAAACCAAGGTAGGTTAATAGATAAAGTTTACATATATATTAACAATAATTAGTGTACAAAAGGAAAATTGTATTTATGTTAAGGCACTTTGGAATAATTTATGTTTGTTTAAATTGCTTAAAGACTTCTTAAAATTGATTATTTATGCTTCTTAAAGGGGAGTTAAAAAGTTTTAAAAAGTTATGTGCCAGGTTATTTTTTAAAAGTAACCCCAAGAGAAAAAAATTAACTATTGGTATTTGAAAATCACCAAAGAATCAAAGCTCCACAGGATTTAAGTCGGCACTGAAACCAGTATTTTTTTTTCTTTCCTATCTTTTATCTATCTAACTAGCTAGCTATTATCTATCCTCAATGTGACATATATGCACTCTTACATATTGCTTTCAAAAAAAGACAGTGAATAGGATATGTACTTGATGTAAAAAGATCTCATTTGAATTATGCCTCTTCCATCTATCAGTGGTCTGATATTAGGGAAATTACTTAAATTCCCGAAAATCCGTATAAATATGGTTAGTAATTTTCTTGTCATATGATAATTTTATATTAAAACATTAAATTAGATTTATGTAATTTTTGATAAAGTAAAATGATACATGTGAAATAGTTGCAGGTGATGAAGCTTTAAGACAAGATATCAATATGTTCTTCACGTTTAATTAAATTTCACTTCTATTTTCAATTAAAAGGCAGGATGACAAGGCACAGGATGACTCCATAAACAGTTAACCCCTTAAAAATATGTCACACACAAGGTGAGACAGCTTTCAAAGACAACAACAAGAAAGCAGTATTATTATTCTATGTTTGTAGGAAGAAACTGAAA
The DNA here is from genome assembly GCF_006229205.1 of Suricata suricatta. NCBI lineage: Eukaryota > Metazoa > Chordata > Mammalia > Carnivora > Herpestidae > Suricata > Suricata suricatta. The sequence goes on from NC_043700.1 coordinate 62,482,671, forward strand.
TACAGAGAAGTTAAGAACTAAGTGGCTGAGTTTATAATCAAAGCTATGTTAGACTGTGAAGGCTTTGTGTTTTTCATTAAACTTTATGCTGTAATAGGAATCATTTTGTGTATTCATGGTGGCTAGGAGAAGACATTAAGGCTTTTCCAGAAAGAGATTATATTTATATTATTTTATATCTATATTTCATTAACATTGTCATATATTAATTTACAAATATATATATGCAAGATAGAAAGAGATAAAATTCATAGAAGGGACTACTATGTTAATAGTTGAGATGACTTTTATGTTAAGTGAGTGTTATGTTAAGTGAGATGAGACTATAATCTTGTTTGGGAAATCAAGAAGACTTTTTGAAGGTGGTAGCAATTGAATTATTCTCCAGGATGAGTGGATATGGACTTTGGGCAATAGGAGATAGGAAACTGGACAAAAAGTATAGCATAAATAAAAAGTCAAGTGTATAACATACCAGGGTATTTACAGAAATGAATTCAACTGTAATATCGCTTCCAGTACTGAAATTCTATGAAAATATAGCAGTTATTATTACTATTTTACTAACGTTCTAATAAACAATCAGTCTAATCTACTAGCTCCAATTCCACACCCTTATACAATGCAGATACATGGATTTGACTAAATAAAAGTACTTGAAATTTGTAGCAAGAGAAGAAAATATTTTAACATATGCAATTTATCAAGCGTCAGTAAGATAATTAAATGAATGTTTGTGAGAATTTTTATTAAAAAATACTGTTGATGATAAAATGGTGAGCTAGAAAGTAAAACAATAAAAATAAAGTATGAATAATATATTATTTTTATGACAGTACAGCAAAGACTGAATAATGATCCCTGGCAATTATCAGTAAGTAAAAATCTTGTCTAGAATACTGTTGCTTTTACCTATCACAGGAAAAAAATGATACTGTGTTTTGGATATGATTTGATGTTTCTAAGGAAGGCAAGGCAGATCAGTATATTGTTCTGATAAAGAAAATTTTGCAGTTCAGAAATTTGTATCATCAATAAAAGCATTCAATAGAGAAGTAGTAAAGTGTTGCCTGTGAAGAAGCTAAATTATACTAGATACTGTTGAAGTTGGATGGAAAAAAAATCTTTATGATTTGGATTACCTCTTAGAAGTAACAATTTTATGGAAATTATATATAGTAAATGCAATGAATTTAATGAATATTATAATGATTCTGCCATTAGGTCAAAATTATGCATCACACAGAAGGTCTACATTTTTAATATTCTGAGTCATAAAGAGATATTATGTAATGAAAGCACTTGGCAATCAGCAATCACATTAGGAGTTTATTTTCCTTTTTGTATAATTGCAAAACTCTCCCTTAAAAATGATAAAATAATGTTCACTTAGTCACTTAGAGAAGATCATGTTTTTCTAAGTAATGCTAGAATTATATGAAATATTTTAGTATTTTTTGTGGTCTCACCAGGCGATTTTTTGGAAAGTATCACATTTTCAGTGTTGCACTTTGTTTAAGCAGGTCATCAAACTATACAATGATCCCTTAGAGATAGCAGACCTGATTTGTATGGATTGTTTCTGCATTAGCAAGAAGTATTCATACTTCTTGAACAGAAAACATGTACCTATTTCTTTCTTTTCCATCTATTATAACACTTTACCACTAAACTCACTTTGGTTTTGTTAAGTTTAGTGGCAGGCTTTTTATAATGGCATAATTTCAAAAAGTCAGTGTATTATAAAATGCTAAGGTAGTAGCATGAATAAAAATGTGCAACAATAGTGAGAAAAACAATCTATTCAAAAATCATGTATTAAGTACCTATGTGTTTAGAATGTTGTGATAGTTAAAGCAACATAGAAAGATTGTGTTCTTTCCCTTAGGAATATATCATCTCAGACAATGACAAAGATGACCGATCTAGTAAGGGTAAAATAATCTTTTTTTTAATTTACATCCAGAATGATTCCTCCAGATAGTTCTTAAAATGAAATTCCAGAAAAAGAAACAGTCCTTAAATGAATGTTCAAAAGAATAAACGAATTCCAGAGAAGTTACAAAAAAAAAAAAAAAAAAAAGAAAAGAAAAGAAAGAAAGCAAACACGTAAAGAACTTCTTTTAATCCATTAATTATTTACTGGTAGATACAAAAATAGATTCTCAAGTTGTGTTTTATTAGTCTTTCTGTCTTAGTCTTTATTAATCTTTAGCATGTTTTTAGTCATGTTATAAAAAGTAAAGTGCAAACAAGAAAAATTTAATGGTAAAAATATTATATCATGATTATTATAAAACTATTAAAGTGTTATTGTAGTTGGTTATAAGGTTTTTATAAAGTAGCCTTTTCTTCCCTTTTTGGATAAAAATAATTATTTTAGTATTTAACAACAAGCTTTGGATGTTATTCTTAATTTTGTCTCCAGAATTTTTGGTGTTATTAAAAAGATATTTAAAATAACTCCTCAGTGTGAGCATCAAGCATTCTAAGTCATGCCTTGGTGATTAACAAATTTGGAAATCTATCTTGTGGGATGAAATACATTTTAAATGAGGTCAGTGGCATAGTTTTGAATACTTAGAGGAAACACTAAATCGTCTGGTCAGATGGCAAATACCTTTCACCCAGGCATTTTGTAGTCTTGAATGATTTCAGTTAAATGTGAGATTTTACAGGCAAAAGTTTCTTATAGAATTAAAAATGAGTGAACAGTCAGCAGGTGCTATTATTAATCACAAGGACTTGAATTAGCATATGAGAAACCAGCACTTTTTTTCTTCCCACTCTAAATTTAAATGTTTTGTTGTTTGATTTGCACACAGCACTATATTTTTGCGTTAAATCTGTAGGTAAGTGTAGCTGATTTGCCGTTAAACATGACCACACACTGAATTGAGACAATTAATTTTCAGAAATGATGTTCAGATAAATATATGTTTACCTATTTTTGCAGTCAAACTCAGTTAAGATGATAAAGTTTTATTATATGTTCATTGGTTTTAGGAATTAGTTGTTTTTATTTCCAGCTAATAAAAAGTGGTGCCTTTGGCTATCCAGAAAAATAATATTTGTTTTGAGAATGTTTTTATGTACTTTATTTTGTGTTAAATTATACATTGCTTTGACTCTAGTGCTAAGTCTTAAAATTACATGAAGAGTTTGCAATTCTGATAGATTCTTCAAATTCTATTAAACTGTTATGAGTTGCAGTTCCCAAAGCCATGTACATATACTTCAAGATATGTATGTATTCTAATAGTTCAAGTTCTAATGTTACACTTCAATAAATCTTTATCAATTCTAAATGATCTTTATGTGTGGAAAGATCCCTGAAGAGATGTGCTTCTACTAGGCATGAAAGAATTGTTTTTTTACAAGCATAATGCATCAACTGTGAGCATTTATATTGAAACTAATGATATAATAGCTCTCTCTCCTTTCATAAAAAGAATAGATAATTAGGATTCTAAAATGTTAAAATACTAAAAAAAAATGGACGAGTTATTTTAAATTACCTAACTATTCATGATTATGTTCAAAATGTCATCTTTCTTTATATGAAACACTTCTTAATGGAATTTAGATTTGATAATGACATTATGAGGAAAAAATCATTTTCTAGGAAATTACAATTTCTATAATAAAAATATTACTTATTGGAACCATCGAATAATCAGAGCAATGAAATATGAATATTATGTTAATATTCATAGATATTAGATCATTAGTATATGAGAGACATTTATTTGAGATAAATGGCAGAGTTTAGTGATAAGAGTTAAAACTATTACAGTAATATGGGTTAAAGGTGAAAAGATCAGGACTAAAGGAGAATAGTAAAAATATAGAGAGGTGGTCACACTTGGGCAGTAACTTACAAGTAGAATCATCTCGATTTGATGAGTAATTACATATATATGGGATGGAGACAGTAGGGTCAAGGATAATATCCAGTTATCTAGTTTGCATACCGAGGTGAACAATGATACCGTTCACTAAAGTAGGGTGCACAGGAAGAGAAGGAAGTTTGGGAACATATACTGAGTTAGATTTTCAGCACATTGGCATATTTACATAGAGACATTTGGTTAGAGAATATTGTGACCTAAATCTCAAGTAGGAGTTCAGGGCCACAAATTGAGATACGAGGTATATAGTTAACACAAATGGGGAGGAGAAGAGAGAAAGAGAGACACAGAATCTCAAGCAGGCTCCAGGCTCTGAGCTGTCAGCACAGAGCCCGTTGCAGGGCTCTAACCCCTGACCGTGAGACCATGACCTGAGCTGAAGACAGTTGCCCAACCCACAGAGCCACCCAGGCAACTTAGGGCCTGACCCTTATTCGTAGCTCAGATCTTGATCTGACCGTTCATGAAATCAAGTTCCACCTTGGGCTCAGAGTGCAGAACCTACTTGGGATTCTCTCTCTCTCTCTCTCTCTGCCCTCTCCTGCCCACTTATGCGCACAGGTGCACGTTCTCTCTCCTAGAGTAAATAAGTAAACTTTAATAAATAAATGAATAAATAAAAACAAATAACAACAAGAAAAACACTTAGAGAAATAGAAAATAAACCAAAGGATTACCTCATTACAAAACTATACTAAGAAATTGTTGACCAGCAATTTTCATGTCTCAGTTCAAAACAAGAGAGTATATGACAGATAAAGAAATGACCAGTAGATTGAATACTAAGGAAGCTTGGGTGATTTTGGTCACAGCACTTTCAGCAGAGATGTAGGGGTAGAAGCAAAAGTACTGGTGGTTGAGAGATTAAGTCTAGAAAGGAAAAGAAAAAGAAAAAAATGGAAAGAAAAAAATGAGCAAAAAAGTGGAGTGCACAAGCATACATCAAGTATATATTTAGATAAAATCTAAAATAGGTAACTGTTATATGGTTTTAGTAGTTAACATGACGGTTGCCTTTGGAGGAATTGGTGGGTGATGGGGGGAGAACACAGGTGAGAAAAGGCTTCTGTGGTACTCACAGCATTTTACTTTTTAGCCTCACAAAAAAATCCCACACTCCTCCAGGAAATGCTGTATTAGACATTGATATAGCTACTATAGAATAGCCCCACGCACAGATCATTGTAGTATGAAATCTCACAGCAACTTTAATTGCCTAGCACATTAGGAAAATAACTCTTTTACTAAACACTTTGATTAAAAAATTAACTCACTTGTTTGTATGATTATACTTTTCTATGTTAGAGTGTATAGATATGGCCTGACAGTTTTGGCGAATATAGGTCAGCACCATTCACTTACAGGTAATTTCCACTTTATTCTGCTGTTCTTCTATCTAAGTTCTTTAAACCTTACAAGGAAAGGACTGTCCAAAATTATTGCTGAGACCCACTGCTGCAGACATGTATTCCAAAAGGACAAATTTTGTCCTAAACATAATAAATTGTTTGTGTATACCAACTGTTAACAGAAAGACAACAGGTAAGGCAATACCAGCTTGAAGTATAATTTAAAAAATAATCAAAGTCTTATTTTTTTTCATTTGAATAAAATGCCCTTTGGATTGCTAAAATTACCTTAATCGTTTGTAGCAGGTGCACTTTTCTTCTTTTACCTATAGCCTCCATCATGATTTCTCACAGGTATTTTTGCTTGTTGAACTAACTACTTGAAACTTATAAACGCAGAAATAATTAGATATTTAACTTTACTTTTATTTCAAGTGAAAACTTGTATTTATTCCTTAAAGTATTGACTCCTTGTCATCTAGATATTAAGAGTAGGGCTTTTTGTGAAGCAAAACAACATTGAAATAAGAAACAATAAAATAGAAATTGATTAATCATTCTTAGTTTTCTATGCTGTCCCATATCTTGTGGATCTGACTCAAAATCACTTTCTGGTGACTTCAGCATGGTATCCAGCAGTAGTGTTTGCCTAAGGCTGTTTTGGACTTTCAAAATCATTTCTGTAATTCATGGGTGCTATGGCTTTGTTAACCCCGTATTCTTTACACTAATTTCTCAGAAACTCTTGGTTGAGCTTTGCGTTGTGCTTATGTGGTTCTGAACCTTATCTGGATGGCATCTTCTTCATAATGGCTTTCCTGTGGAGATGGCCAGCCACAGGGCTCCTTCAGTGTCATTTGGCCACAATGGTGTTGCTGCAGCCTTGCACCCAAGTCTTAGCTTCAACTTACAGTATTTCAGGTGCACATGGGTAGCTCTTTAGTAGAACTTGAGACTGTTAATCTCAGGGTTGTAAATTCAACCTCATGTTGGGGGTGGAGCCTACTTTAAAAAAAAGGAAAATAAAAAAGAAAGTACCTAAAATTTCTGAGTGTATACCAAAGGGATTTAATTTTAACTGGCTAAATATTGTTCAACAATTTAAAATAATTTGAGTGTAGTCTATCATGTTTTAATTTCTAGCTGTTTTCTGAATATTCTACTCAAGATAGTCTGAGAATGCATTTCGTTTACATTTTCCAGGTGAAAATTTCTTTATAGGATTCTGCTCTGTCAAATGATCCACTATGGAGACATTTATCCCCACAGTGAATGCCATGATATTTAAAATCAAGTGCTTTTTAAATATATAAGATAATCATATATTTTAGGCAATTAATCTTTTAAAAATAATTTTTAATTCAAGATTTGAAAGCTAGCACTTAGAAAATACATTTTTGCTGAATGTATTTTAATATATGGTTATTATTACCTTCACACTTTTTTTCTTAAACCAGTTAGAGGCCTACCCTCTTAGTTAGGGGAGATCTACCACTTTCATAGTGTGGTCACATGGGTGTAACCAGATAAAACAAGAAGTTTTAAATAGGCCTTATCAATAACAGATAGAAACAATAAGATTTAAGCTGAATGTCTAATATTAGTTTGAATTGTTTGTCTTGTTAAAAAAGAAGAAGAAATGAACCAACCCAAGATAAAATGATTTTTAAAGTCTAATCAATTTTAAACCAAATTACATATTTTTAAAGTATGGCCAACAGATTTCTATTTTATTAACTACCATAAATTATATCCTTTTTAATAAGGAAAATTTATTTTGTTTCTTGTAGTAGTTAAAACAGAAAGGGACAAAAGAGAAAATAGGAATACATTTTAATTTCATCATTTACTTTTAATCACTTTTTTATACATATATGTACATATTTTTTGAAAATCTGACTATATTATTATATCCTTTAAATTTATTTTAATATTCCTTCTTTAATTAATTAGGGTAAATATCTCAACATTGATTAACTTAACAGTTTTTAGGAACCAAGAGGGTGGCTCAGTAGGTTAGAGTCCAGTATCAGGCTCTCTGCTGTCAGCACAGAGCCCATTTCAGATCCTCTGTCTCCACCTCTCTCTGCCTCTCCCCTGTTTGCACTCTTTTTCTCAAAAATAAAGCAACATTAAAAATTTTTTTAAAGAAACAAGTAAAATTTATTATTTTATAGATCAAAAAATATTATCACACTATATGATCATTATGAGAATGAGAATATTTTATATTCTCTTCCTATCAAGTTTTAAAATCTAGCATATATTTTATTTTAATTAATTATTTATTGTACTCATTTTAGTTTTATATTTTTATGTATATTAAGATATACAGTTTTCAAATTAATAGCAGAATCTTTTTAGTATGTCTTTTTGAAGCATAACAAAACATAAGTCTAGAATATATTTTATACTTACAGCATATTTCATTTCTCATTTTGGACTAGCGACATTCTAAATATTCAGTATTCATTGACTACTATCTTGGAGAGTATAACATTAGAGTGTTGAAAAAAATCTACCCAAAATTTTATTCCAGTGTTTCTGTAAGTGAAACTGTGTTTATTCAGGGACAACATAGGCATGTAAGAAACCTACAGATTCTATCATCTATCTATCTATCTATCTATCTATGTATTTTTCATGAAGTATAATTTACCTTAAATGTTATATTAGTTTCAAGTGTATAACATATTTATTTGACAATTTTGTTATTTTGAATAGGAGGTTAAGCACATGTTCTAGTTGTAAATAAACAACAAAGTGTGAACTTCATGCTAATGTCTCTTTTTCAGGAAAACAGAAAAATACACATATATAGGATAAATGTAGTCATCTAAGCAACAAAATTATATCCTCAACATAAGTGAGATGTTTAATTTAGAAACAGAATTCAGTAATATATATTTAATGCCACCCACCTTGAATCGCTATATCCCCAATGTACTATCAAAGGGTGATTTAAATCATATATCCTCTGCCCACAGTTAGTACCTTTAAAATGTTTTTTTCTGAATTTTTGCTAATCTCATCGCTGAGGACTATTTTTTCCCCTCTGATTTAAAACACATGCATCAATCATGGATATCATCCAGAGAGACGCTGTTCAGTCTGAGAATTAAAGGTTTTACCAAGTGATTTCAGTCTAATACTGAGCAGTGAAACATTTTCAAAGAGCCTGTAAGACCTTATATACTATAAGGATTAATGTTTATTTCATTTTTTTGAAGTATTAGAAACAGTTCCATAGTATTTTTACCTCTGAGAATCCTAGGGGATTTGATGTACCACACTGAACCTAACCTAATATTCTTTAATGATTAGAAGTTACTGAAATATCTTGTAGTGCCTCAGGGTCACTGCAATAAAAAAAATTCATGTACATATGTAAGTATTTTTGTTAACAAGGTACATGCAAAATACCTTATTAACATACTTTACAGTTATTCAGTGCTGATATTTTATGTGGTAATTCCTTTTATAGATATTTCAAAACAAGTAGCAAATTAGTTTTTAACAAATATTTTTAAGAATTGACAGAATAAATCAATACACATCCATCATCACACTTTCATACAAGTTATCAATTTGATGACTATTATCTTTATAAATGTTATATGCCTGACACTGTTTAGTAACGCTCAATCTTTTGTTTATTTTATTCAAAAACAGTCATTTCTTAAGGAAATCCTATTACTACTCTCTCCCTTAGTTTATAATAGATTTTTAATAGTAAAAGTTTATTTTATTTAAAAAAATTTTTATGTCTTTATTATTTTATTTTGAGGGACAGAGACAGAGAGCAAGCAGGGCAGGGGCAGTGAGAGAGGGAGACACAGATTCTGAAGCAGGCTCCAGGCTCTGAGCTGTCAGCACAGAGTCCAACGTGGGGGTTGAAGCCACAGATTGTGAGATCATTATGCTGAACTCCAACACTTAACTGACTGAGCCATCCAGGCGCCCCAATATTATAAGTTTATAATATTCTCTTATAACTCTGTAGTGTCATATGATGAATGAATACTTAGCATAATCTATTATCATTAGCAGATTTTGGAATGATAATTTCTTTTAAAAAACATATTTATCTTAAAATTCTAATGAATATTCATCATAACCTTAGATGAGAATTTAAAAAATAGATCAAGAGGTCCCTGGGTGGCTTAGTCAGTTAAGTGCATGATTTCGCCTCAGGTCATGATCTCATAGTCCGTGGGTTCAAACCCCACATCAAGCTCTGCACTGACAGTGTAGAACCTGCTTGGGACACTCTCTTTCTCTCTCTTTCTCTCAAAATAAGTAAATAAACCTAAATAAAATAAAATAAAAAGTAGATTGAAATTAAATAGATTTCTTAACAAAAAGGGAAAGGAGATACTGCACTAAGCGCTGTTTAGCCGCCTGCCTGAGGATTTTGGGGGCATGGAATACTATGTATCACCTGCAATGAGCTCACTGGGTAATGTGTTCTCCCAATGGAAATTGTTTCTATAAAAAGGAAGGAAATGACAGTAAACTTGTTACTGATCATTTAAATAATGTAAATAGGCCCTTGGTGGTGACCAGATAGGACAGAAAATAAACATCGATGATGTTTAAAGCATTACGGAAGTTACAGACTGCAACTCATCTTGACAGGTGGTGTACATTTATCGCAACTGCCTGACGGCATGGAAGGACTCTTCTTTTTTTTGACTGTGGCTATAACTGGTCATTAATTATAGTAATATATTATTAAATAAACAAAAACATTAGACATTATAGTATACAGTATATTGTATTTAGTCTATTCCCAAAGGATAAATATTTTCAACTAAACATAAAATTTAAAAAGACAACATAGGATGAAGGAGGGGAAAGCGAGACAGAGAAGCAGACAGCACCATGAGGAAGAAGCCAGAAAAGAGAGATTGCAGAGAGAAAGAAGAAAACTAGGCAAAGAAGCCTAAGTGTGGTTTATTTTATACAGGTATTTTGTAGTTTAAAACTTAGCTGTGAAGCGATCCGCTGACACACTTCTACATATTTTGATTAATATTTCAAGTTGCAGTTACTAACTTTATACACAACAACCAACCTGTGTTGTTGTGACATTATCAAGGCTAGTCACTGTAAATATAAAAATAGATAAGAAAATTTCTCTTCTCAACTCCAGGAAATTAAACAGAAAAAAGCACTTACAAAATAATATGGCATGCACCAAAAGTGACTTGTATAAAATGCAACAAAAAGGAACCTACTCTCAAGGATGAATTCTAAGTAGAAATAACATCAGAATTAAGCATACCCTCTGTATATGGGTGCTGGAGCAGAAAACCAAAGAATCAGGTGCTTTTCGGCGAAGCAGAACGTATCAGCAAAGACTGAGGTATGGGAAGTTGCAAGCAATGTCAGGGATGAGAGAGACAGAAGTGAAAAGGGAGAAGTAGTTAAGAAAGAAGCTTAGGAAGGAATTAAGGGCTAGATCTTGAAACTCCATGAATGCAAAATTGAGGAACTGAGATAATCTATATAGTGGCAGGCAAGAAAGACACCAGCAGCAATATGGAATTGTCAGATCTAAATTTGGAAAGATCACTTAAAAGCTGAGAGCAAAATTCAGTTAAGAAACAAGATTGGGTACCTTAGTGCAATCCATGGTGTGCTGAAGTCAGTGATTAACTTTTCAGAAATTTTACTATCGCGTTGATATCACCTTGAAAACTAGGGAACGGCTCATGGTGGGAACCTTTACACCACAGACATTGATCAATGGTACAAGTCACAGCCTTACCCCCGATTCCAAACCTGCTCCAGCTCAGACATCTGCTTTGTCTTGTTTTGTTTTGTTTGTTTTATAATATTTACCAGAACACTGTTGACTAAAGGCTACAGTTCTCTAGTGATAATTTGTGAGGGTTTGAACAAGGATAATTGGGTAATTAAGACAGTGTTGATTTAAAAATATATATTTAAAAGAAGAGATCCTTCTTTTAAAAACACTAAGGCTGACAATTGCTAGAAAGAATCTTACAAGATAGACACTTTACAATCCAAAATTAGTAATAATTGGATAAACAAGATTTCTGTGATTTACAAAAAAGCCATCTAAGTATGCTAATTGGTGACAATTCTTGTTTTTTTTCCAATTTCAAATTCAAAAATATTCTCATTATCTCTATAAATCTTAATGTGACATTTTATTATAGTAGAAATAATTTATATATGTGATATAATAGATTGTTGACAATGGAAAGAAGTCATGAGCAATTTGTTACAAAAATTTGGAGCTACTAAAGTAAAAAAAGCATATTAGTATTTTTTTTTACTGCTGAAAAAAGGAGATTGAAATGATATCAAACTAAATTAGTTTAGCAAACTAAAGATCTGAACCAGTGATTGCCTTTAAAGGTATATGTACAATTTGTTTCCATTGACACAATTCATTTATTAGAATAATATTTTATAAGAATTTCCTGTATTACCATTCTGAAAACTACATAAGTGACAGTTTAACATTTCTTTTAATGATTGCATCTTTGCTATAATATATGAGATGGTAACATTTTCTTTGTATATCAAGAGTTTATCTTACTGCTATATTGAGTGAGATTATTATCTTATGAGTTGACACATTTCTCATATAAAGGATATTACTTTTGTGATGTCTCATTAAAAGTGCAGATTATTTTCCTGCCCTTTGTAGACATTTTGGCACTCAACTAAAAATCTATTATTAAATAGTTAACACTTTTTAACTATGTTTAAACAACAAATGAAAGTGCTGTATACCCTACTCCTCTATATACCCACTTGTTATTATCACCCCATATTGTAACTGAACAGCTCCATGTTAATCCCATGTTTGAAAAAGATTTTATAATACCACTGAACTCCTAGACATCGTAACTTAAAAAATAGCACATTTTCATATCGCTACAAGTGTACAAAATAAACAGTACCAGTGAAAGATTTTCATGTGACATGATGTGGCTCTCTTTAGTCTGTTTTTTCAGTCTTTAGGGATTGAAGAACTGTTTCATATTTTGATTTCAAACGTGGCTCATCAAGTTATTGCTTGTTGAAATATTAGAATATTTGAGACATTATTGCTGTTCAGGGAAATCATGGAATCGATCAATTTTTATTAAGGTTATTCTTCAAATCCAGCCCATGTGGTCACTTTTTATGCCATTTAGCAAAGAATGGCATTATTTTTTTCTCCAGACCCACTCAGTCTTGGCTGCTGGTAAATCCAATGAGGCAGAACACTTACATTTGATATTTCCTATCCCTAATTTTATTGCTCATTTTATAGTTTGTGTTACTTGGCTTTTTCCTTTGTCATTGTTGTTGTTTGCTTGCTTGCTTGTTTGTTTTTGATGCAGGGACAGCTATAGAAAAATATTAATACCCCAAATTATGAAACTGATTCTAATAATATATAACTGTCACCACAGACCCAGTATCAATTGAAAGAGTATACTTACATTTAGAAGAAATATGGTGCTAAAAGTGTTAGTGTATTTAAACTAAAAGAGTTATAAACAATTTTATCAGGTTTTACTTTTAAGTTTAGCTGAGACAGGATATCAGTGTTAAGAAGTGGTCTGTGCCACTATTAGGTTTCTTGGGGCTCCTGGGTGGCTCAGTTGGTTAAGCAGCCAACTTCGGCTCAGGTCATGATCTTGCATTTCGTGAGCCCAAGCCCTGCGTTGGGCTCTGGGTTGTGACAGCTCGGAGTCTGAAGCCTGCCTCAGGGTCTGTGTCTCCCTCTCTGCCCTCTTCTGCTCACGCTCTGTCTCTCTGTCTCTCAAAAATAAATAAATAAATGTTAAACAAAAATTTTTAAAAAGACTTTAAAAAATAACTATTAGGTTTCTTATAGAGACTGCCAGAGACCTTAAATAGCTAGAGATGGATGAAGGCCTAATTCAACTCCCTGATAGAAAATGCTTGCTTTGCCACCAGTTGATATTATATGAATGTTGGTATGTATGGTGGAATTTGGTGTGAGACATCCTTGAATCTTTCATCACAATTTGATAAATAGAAAAAGATAGGGGCTCCTGGGTAACTCAGTCAATTAAGCCTCCAGCTTTGGGTCAGGTCATGATCTCAAGGCTTGTGAGTTTGAGCCCCACATCTGGCTCTGTGCTGACAGCTCAGAGCCTGGAGCCTGCTTCAGATCCTGTGTCTCCCTCTCTTTCTCTGCCCTCCCTTGCTTGCACTCTATCATTCTATCTCTGGAAAATAAATAAATAATTAGTAGGAAAAGACTTAATTAGGAACTGAGTTATATCATTATTGTTTCTAATCCATGTTATAATGTTGTAGGAAATATAATCAACATTATAATAACTGAAGAAAGGTACAAATTGTGTCAGCTTTGTTTATATTGATTCACTGAACAAACAAATATATATCTATAGAAGTTGAATGCATAATTATTTTTTAAATGTTTACTTACTTGTTTTTGAGGAAGAGTTAGAGTAGGGGAGGGGCAAGGAGAGAGGGAGAGAGAGAATTCAAGTCAGATTCTGCACTCTCAGTGGGGAGCCTGATGCAGGGCTCTAGCTCCTGAATCATGAGATCATGACCTAAGCCCAGATCAAGAGACAAATGCTTAACAGACTGAGCCACCAGGTGCCTCATGAATGTATAATTAAATCACAGTTATAAATTGTTGGTGGAAACTGATTTCTTAAATTAGTTTGATAGGATTCTCAGATAGTGTTACAGTCCAAAAAAGTCTACCCGATGATGTGCTCATTCCTTATGCAGCTCTGACCATATGCTTTTAACTACTGATGGTGAACAAACCATCTATTAGTGAAAGAACAGAATAGTTTAAAAAAAATTCTTTGTATTTATCATATTCTTATAATAGTGATAGAATTTACACCTGGATGAACATAACAGATTAAATGGCTCTGAATTTTTCAGTGAGCTAAGCAAGTAAATTTACACATTAGATTCCACTAGAAGAGAGAAAAGAAGCATGTTTGACTCCAATTTTAAAAGCTAGATTTCAACTAAAATATTATCTCAGATGTGGTAGATAATTCTTTACCTTGAAAAACCCTGTTGATGTTATTATACTTATCTATCTATTAAAAACATGACCTGTAAATTTTTGATTTTAAGAGCAAAATATATTGATATGAATTTTTATTTGTAAACATTTCTGAGATCATGAAGGAAGAAGTCGCAAATGTGGTAGATTTTAAAATCCTCGCAAGTTATTAAGCTATCTTTAAAATAACTAGTCCTTCATTAGTTTATAGTAGTCAGAGTTTTTTGTTTTCTTGGGTTTTTGTTGTTGTTTTTTTAGTGTTTTTCTCACAAGCCACTATCCATAAATGCTGCATTCCTTATTTCTTTTTTTATACTTGCTGCTTATTCACATTAAGTCATAACACTGACTCACACTCTTTTTTTTATTCATCATTCTTTTGGGGTGCCTGGATGGCTCAGTTGGTTGGACAATCAACTCTTGATTTTGACTCTGGTCATGATGCTAGGGTTGCAAGATGGAACTCCATGTTGAGGTGTGCACTAAGCGTGGACCATGCTGGGATTCTCTCTCTCCCTCCTTGCTCCCCCCTCTTATTTCCTCATTCTCTTTTTCTCTCTCTCTCTTGCTTGCTTCCTCACTCTTTCTCCCTCTCTCTCAAACTAAATAAATAAGCATTTTAAAAATCTCATCTTTCTTCATGTCCCACTTCTTTCCCAGTCCCTAGGCTGTGTTTAGTGGATTTGCATAAATATTTCTATACTCACTCATACTAATCCCTGTATTTACCACAGCCTCTTATAAGTCCTTGTTTACTTTCCTGAATTCTTTGTTTGGTTCTAGGTTTCATTAGATCAGAAATACTATCTGTATTCTCTTTCTATTGCTTCCATAATAAATTATCAAAAATGTAAAGGCTTGAAACAAGCCAAGCTTGTTAGAGGATGGTAGATCAGAAATCTGAAGCAAGTGTCACTGGGCTAAAGTCAAGGTATCAGTTGCAAGGCTAGATCCTTTCTGGACTACATGGAATAGAATCTCTTTCCTTGTCTTCTTGAGGCCATCACATTCCTTGCTGTAGGGCTCTATTCATCTATCTTCAAGGCCTGCAACTTTGGGTCAAGCCTTTCTCAAGCTTCTATCTTTCTGGTTCTCTCTTTTTTTGCTTCCTCTTCCCTTAAAAAACCCTTGTGATGACATTGCCCCTCTCCAAATATTCCAGGATAATTTTCCCTTCTGAAGGTCAGTTGATTAGTAATCTTTTTTAAAAAAAATTTTGTTAATGTTTTATTTATTTTTGATACAGAGAGAGACAGAGCATGAGAGGGGAAGGGGCAGAGAGAGAAGGAGACACAGAACCGGAAGCAGGCTCCAGGCTCTGAGCTAGCTGTCAGCACAGAGCCTGATGCGGGGCTCGAACCCATGAACGTGAGATCTGAACTGAGCCAAAGTCGGAGGCTTAACTGACTAAGCTACCCAGGCGCCCCTAGTAATCTTAATTCCATCAGTAATCTAAATTGCCCTCTGTCATGTAATTTAACATATTCACACATTCTGGGGGTTAGGGTGTGAACATTTTTTGGGGTCAGGAGCACCACACTGTCCAAGTAGGTAATGTGTTCTGAATACATATTTTATGTATGAAACAATCAATGAATAAATGTCAAAAGAGATCAAATTCAGAATGATAATTTAGGTATAAAATTAATTTTAATGCAATATCCATGAAAATTATTGCACAGACGTAGCTCTACTGTGTGGTTCAGTAAACATGGTACAGTGTAAATAACATGAAAATCAAAAACAAAAGATGAGAATTATCTGTTAGCCCTTCTGTTTATTATTCTTATTTTGAGGAAAGTTTAATTTATCTCTCTAAGAATTGAGTTTGTGTGGATATGTTATTTTGCTTTGTTTTTTTCCCTTGAAACATGGAAATTGAAATAGGGCTTGACATGTTTATCCCATAAAAATATAAAAATCAAATTAGATAGTGCACTTTAAAACTCTTCTTAAACCTTTATTCCCATTTAAGATAGTGTCAATCAAAGCCTACAAGGGATGCTATCTTATTTCAGAGACCTTAATTAGAAGCTGGGATTCTTTGGCCTTCATTTGCCTTTGGAACTTAAATTTTGGGATTCTTTAAGCATTAGGGTAATCTACAAAAAACACAAGGCAACAGTTTTCTTGCTTCTATGAACCCAAATTATATCTAGTTTTCAGATCGTTTGTTTGTTTTGTTGTTGTTTTTTAGAGTGCACTAGTCTGACTATTTATGTCTTTAATACATATTTCAATTTTAAACAGAAGGCAGAGATATCTTTCACTTGTTTAAAACTACTCCCACACCTACCGTCCCTTCACTTTACACTTGAACACTTTATTGTTGCCAAGATCTGGGACGTCAATCTCTGACTCTGAGTCCTTGCCCTAGAGTGTGCTATTCGTTGCCCGTGAGTCTGAGGTGATTCCAGTCCTTGCCCTATTCAGGTCAGCTTTGTAAAAATGGTTGACTCAGTGTGTGGAAAAGTTGGCAATTAAGTCAGTTATGAATATTTTAAGCATAAAATGATATAAACAAGTTGTATTGCTTTGCTAGAGTTATAGCAAAATATCACAAATTTGGTGGCTTAAACAACAAAAATGTATTTCATCTTATTTTTCTGGATGCTGGAAATCCAAAATACAAATTTAGTAGGGTTGGTTCCTTCTGAGTGCTGTTCCAGATCTCTCTCCTTGGCTTGTGGATGGCCATCTTCATGTTCAAATGGCATTTTCCCTATATACACTTCACTGTGTCCAAATGCCTCCTTTTTGTAAAGATATCAGTCATAATGGATCAGAGCCCACTCTAATGACCTTTTCTTAACAACAAATTGCATCTACAATAACCCGCTTTCCAAATAAGGTCCCATTTCCAGATTACTTTCAGCATATGAATTTGAGCAGGACATAATTCACCCCATACCACAAGTAGCCCTATCAAACACAGTTAAATAACTGAAGCATATAATTATGCATGCCATGCATAAATAAGATGAATATAGTTGTTGAAATTCTCCTATATGAATAGAGTCTTGAATGAAATTTGGACAAGAATGCTATTCTCTGTAAATTTGAAAAATAATAGAGCACTTTAAAGGACCTTGATTGCAACTTGTACCATTTAAGGGAATTATGCAAGTGATTTAACCAAAATATGCAAATAAATGAGACTCATCAGAAAAAACAAATGAAGTGTTTTAAGTATTATCAAAAATGGGCAAATAATCAAAGGCTTATTTTCTAGTTTAATATTTTGTTAAGCCAAACAGTTTTAATTTTGCATATAATTTTCCAAGTAGGTAAAGCATTATTATTTGTGTTTGATCAACACCAATTAATTTAGTTACCTTTCAGCTAAGTGTTCCCACTACATTTCTATTCATTTTGATATGTTCTGGCATATACAAGGTATATTTCGATCACATTTTATTATATTAATTATCTTTTGTCTCTGGATCAGTTTCAATGCCAGTTTTTCTGATTTTTATTCTTATTTATATAATACTTTTTTCCCAATGTGATATCTGGAAGAATGAATGAACATTCTCTCCCCAAGCTCATTTTTGACCCTTCTTATTTTGTCATTGAGAAAAGTTAATAGAAAGTATATTATTAGCTATTATTTCACAATTATTGAGCCAAATCACATACATTATAAAAGTGTTTAGGTTTTCAAAAGCCAGCAACATAAGTTGATGCATTGTTGGAATTATTTAAAGGTTAATAGCTACTTCTGAACACAAGAACTTTGTTTAATGGACCATCTCTCTCTTATTTTCTCAGATAAAATGGACACTCAGAAGAATCCTAAGTGTTGTCCAGAAAACAGTCTGTAATTCATAAAAGAATGTTTATTCCTATTTGGTACAACAGTAATAAACATGTAGCATAATTTTCACCAGATAAATAATGGCCTTCATCTTTAAATATCACATTCATGATTATTCAGAAAATCAGCAAAAAAATTAGTTTTCTCATTTTTTATTCATACTCCTTATCTATATGCTCCTCTTCTCATCATGTGCTCAAAAAAAGAACATCACTGGAATTCTAAAAAGTGTCAATCTTAAATTTTTGATTCTTAAGATTATTCATAAAATTATATTTAAATGCATGTTTGGCCACTTTTAAACTTAAAGTTATAAAGTAGTTGATTTAGAAAACCTGGAAATTGCCCTTATTTTTTTTTTAAGAAGGCTATTCAATGAATAAAGGTCACCATCAGTGTTCTCAAACATAAAAAAATAAATCTACATGTTTTATTCCTAACTGGTAATAAAAAGACCCTGAAAATGATAAGAAGATAAATGTTTCTTCATATTATTATTGCAGAATGTATTTACGAGGGACATCAGCTGTTTTGTAAGAACTGTTGTCCTACATTCTGTGGTCTTTCTTGCTATTCCTGCCCTACTGTAGGATCAAATTCTTTTTTTAACTCATCATTATGATTGTATGTAGCACCCTCAGTATGAAACCACAAGAGTTGACTGATGGCCACACTTTATTTCCCTTTCTTTACCCTTTACTTGATTTTCCACAAAGCTAACACACAGTGCTTTATGGACATGCCAGGTACTTATAAAGGGTTAGGTTCACTAAAGAGAATGATAGACTGAAATAGAAAAAAAAAATTAAAAACCTGAATTTTAAATCTGACATTTCGAGTTAACGGTAATTCTTTCATTGGTTTCTCTGGTAACTAACCTTCTTTGTTCTTCCTGTTCTGTAATTATTGTTTCTCTAGGAAATTTTCTCTTTCTTCTAAGGTCCATTTTGTTATTCATGGCTCACCATTTGGCAATCAATGCCCCACAGGATCATCCAGAGCAGTAATGGACACTGCAAATCCATGTTTCTTAGGCTACTGTTCACCATTAACTTGAGGTGCAGATGTGACTTTTTAGTATTTAGATTTTCCTGGGCCAGCCGCTCAATCTAACAATAGCAGTTGGCTCTTATAGTCACAGACATTCCTGCCAAGCCCAATAGAAACCCATGCAGAGGAATGTGTTCCTAACTACTTCTAATTTGCAGGACAGATTCTTTCATAACCAACTTCAGATTCTGCACCCCTTCCTCTGGCTCTGTAGAGAAATAGGAAAAGAACTCTCAGAATGACTGTTCTTGGCTTTACACAGAGAAAATATGAAAATTATTTTACATAGTCGATATTATTTACTTTACTTGTCTCCTGAGAGGGCTAGATGGGGTCTACTTTTTCAGTTACATTTGATTGTCCAATACTAAACAGTCATCTATAAGACCTAGGAAGAGAATAAAATAGACGTATTTTATGTACTATAAAATATATTAGATAGCATTAATAAAGACAAAACTAGTTGTGAAGTGGTAGATTCACTCAGTTAAATAGATAGCTTTTTGAGGAGCTTTATTTCATCTCCATAGTAGACTTATATAGTAATACCTCTTTTATTAAGCAAGGACATTTTTAATAATGTGAATTTTAACTAATACAAAATGGTAGTAAAGGATGAAGTAGATGACACGAACTATTTTGTAAAGATTCCCACAGTATCAAACATATTTATTTGGGTAATTGTAAGCAAATAACATGCTGTAATCAAAGAGTACTATTATGAAAATACAATATGATTTAGTTTTGAGCACTCAAATATGTGAAATTTGATACAGAAAGTCACATACACTAAAATACTAAGCTTACTGAGAGAACCCTACTCATAATTGCAGAAGGTTAGCTTCTATGTTTTTTGAATATGTATGTAAGAAGACCTGGAGACAATATTCTCTGTTTATACTGTTCTTCTTTTTTAACTTTTCGTTTTTCTTTTTGGTGGTCAACTTATGTCTGGATCAAGCAATTCTATTAGAAAATAGAAGAATTGTAAGGAAAAAGACAAATAAGATTACTGACTCACACTTTTTATAAAAATGAATACACAGGGGTATGGGTGGCTCAGTTGGTTAGTGTCTTACTCTTGATTTTTGCTCAGGTCATAATCTCACAGTTTTTGGGATTGAGCCTTGTGTTGGGCTCTGTGCTAACAGCATGGAGCCTGCTTGGGATTCTCTCTGACCACCTCAGTCTCTGCCCCTCCCCTGCTCACACACTCACACATGCACACCTTCTCTCAAAATAAATAAATAAACACTTAAAAAGTAATGAATGTACAATGTAAATTCTTAATTTATTAAAAATTATCCTGGGGAGTTTGCATATTTAGTTACACGCAAGCAAAAATTATCAGGGCCCAGTAATTTTAAATTGTCTTCTTGATCATTATTACTGAGATCATTCATACATTAACAAGTTAAAGTATTATTTACATTATACAAATTATAAATTCTGGATAAAACAGAAATTTTTCTTAAACTAAAATTATATGGTATTATCTGATTCAATTAGACTTTAGTTATCTGATTTTAGAAGAAACAGATGACAACTGGCAGTAAAACCACCTAAGTTTTAAAATTATGTATTTAACGTAATTCATCTAGTTTGAGAGACTCACTTCTTGTTAAGCAAAAAAAATATTTCATTTCTCGTCAAACAAAGGGAATTTAGGTAATGGATCTTGAGAAAACCACATTGATTTGAGATGCACATAGTTAACTATTTTATTTTCAGTAAAGCAGATTTCAAGAAGTTCATTACTGTGTATTTTTAAACTGTCAGCCTAATCAGAGATCACAAAAATTTGAACCAAAATCCATTTAACACCCATATTTAAGCAGTAAAGAAAATGAGACCCAGAGATAAGAGATACGTTGTTCCAGTGATTCAGAGATCATTAGTATCATCCACTGAAACGTGTTTGCTTAAGTTCATGTTTCACTTGGACACTAAAATGTTTTTTCAGGCTGGCATATCTTTTAACTATCTATTTTTTTAGATTTAACTATTTATTGTAAACTATAAGAAATGGAACTGCTTAGAAGACGTCGCATTGTCATTGCAAAAGGAACATTGAGTAACGTTGGTTATATTGTTGGTACCTTAATTTTACTTCTTCTTTTGTTGTCTGCAAATCTCACTCATACTTACAAAATACATATTTATAAAAGTGCTCATATATGGTATAATGTTCAAAAGAAAAAGTTATTTCCTCCATTAAAATGAATTTATATTTACATTATTTAATTCTCAAAGATCTGTTCATATTTTTCCATTGAATGTATAATGTAGATGAGTAGATTGAAATGTAGATTAAAAATGAAATTCAAAAATATTATTCATGTATTTTAAAAAAGAGAGAAAATGAAAAGAGTAAGAAATCTACACATTTACTTTGCATTGCTGAGTGACCTTGAGACCGTCTTTAAACAAACTGGAAATCATGATCCTAATCTTTGAATGAAGGGTTTAGGCAAGATAATTCATACAGTTTCTTACATTTCTAAGGTAAATAACTTTCCAGAAATACAAGAAAATATAAGCAGATGTTTTAATAAATTTTAATCATACAGTTAAGTAAACACATTAGAAAATATGGTGACTTTACTAAAATAATAAATATAAAAATAATTATAATATTCTCATATACAGGGCAGATAACATGCAACATGGATATAGATGAGAAAATTCCCACCTGCCAAACAGCATCTCCAAAAGTTCCTTAGCAATATATCAAGAACAATAAGGCAAGAAGGGACTTCAAAGACATACAGATTAGAAATGAAGTAAAATAGTCCTTATTTGAAAACAACACAATCATCCTAATAAATCTACCCAAAGAAAGAGAAAAAAGAAAAAGATACTAAAATTAATCTTAGTTTTGCAAAGATATGGTATATTATGCCAATATGCAAAACACTCATTGATTACAATAAACTAGCTATGAACAATTGGAAGTTAAAATTAAAAAAAATATATACATATATCCACATTAGAATAAAATAGAATAGCAACAAAAACTATGAAATATGTTAGTAATAAATCTGATAAGAGATACCCAAAATCGGTATACTGAAAATGACCATTTTCATAAGAGAAGTATCATGGAGACAAATGAATAGCTGATCATGGTCAAGAAAGAAAAGATGTTAATGTTATCAAAATTGATCTACAGTTAGATACAAACCCCCTCCAAAAAAACTGCTAGGATGATTTTTAGCAAAAATCAAGAGGCTGCTTATAAATACATATGGAAATAAAGAGTATTTAGAGTAGCCAAATTTACATTTATAGTAATAAAGACAATGTGGTATGTTATAAAGGTAGACGTACAGAAAAAAGAAATGGAAAAAGAAAGTCAAGGAATGGCGCGTTGTAAGGTCAGTTGCTTTTTAACAAAGGTGTTAAAATACAATAAGGAAAGGACATCTTTTCAACAAGTGGTATTGGAACACACCACATACTAAAATCAACTGAAAAAGGATCTTTGACCTAAATTTTTTAAATTTTTTTAATGTTTTATTTATTTTTGGTAGAGACAGAGAGACCGAGCACAAGAGGGGGAGGGGCAGAGAGAGAAAGAGACACGGAACCGAAAGCAGGCAGGCTCCAGGCTCTGAGCTAGCTGGCAGCACAGAGCCTGACGCAGGGCTCGAACCCACGAATCTGAGATCTGACCTAAGCCAAGGCTGGAGGCTTAACCGACTGAGCCACCCAGGCGCCCCCTTTGACCTAAATTTAATAGCTGAAATCATGAAACTTCTATGAGGAAATATAGAATAAAGCTTTACTCACCTTGGATGGCAACGTTTTCTTTAATATACATAAAAACAATTACAAAAGAAAAAAATTAAATTGGTGTTCATAAATATCAAAATTTTCATTGATCAAAAAACAATCAACATTACAAAAATGAAAAGGCAACTACAGAATGACGCACATTTTTCAAACCATATATCTAACAAAGGATATTATATAGAAACTATAAAGACTTCTTTCAATCTAATAATAGGAAGACAAAAACGCAATTTTAAAAATGGGTAAAAAAAAGAAATAACAGACATTTCTCTAAGGAAGATATACAAATGACAAATTCATGTGAGTACTTGCCAACACCCTTAATTCTTAGGGAGATGAAGACAAAAGCACAATGAGATACTGTTACACTCCAACTAGAATGGCTAAAATCACATATCAACTATAGCAAGTGTTGGCAAGGATATACAGCAGCTGAAATTCTTATATACAGCCGAAACAACCCCTTTGGGAAAGAAGAAAGTTCTCAAAAGTTAAACATACCGCTGCCTTAAAAGTCTACCTAGGAGGTAATAAAAATGAAAGAATATGCCACATAAAAACTTGTACCCAGGTGTTTATATTAGCTTTATTGTTATAGTCAAAACCTGGAAACAACTGAAATGTCTATCAAATGGTAAATGGATAGTCAAATTATGGAATATTTACACGAAAGAATGGCCCTCAGAATAAAAATGAATCAAGTAGTTATACGCCTAACAAGATGGATATATCAGAATGAGGATGTGCAGTACAAGAGGCCAGACCAAAAAATAGTGCATACTAGATTCAATTTATAAAAATTCTGGAAAATGCAAACTAACAGAAAGAGAGGCAGTGTTTGCTTAAGCATAATGCAAGGAAGGAGCTATAAAGGGGCACTAGAATTGGGGGTTATCATCTTGATACAGTGATGTTTTTATTCATACATGTACACATATTAAAATCATCCAATTATACATTTAAATATACACAGTTTAGTATACATTAATTTATCTCATTAAAGGTGTAAAATTAATAAACTGGTTAAAATAATAGTAATAAACAAGGAATATCATTGGTAATCACTAGTAAAAGTAAAAAGTAAGTATAATAAATTATCTCAAATCCATACAATGTAAAACACCAGGAGTGAATCCCTATAGTGCAAACTATGGACTTTACGTGATAATGATGTGTCAATGTAGGTTCATTAACTGCAACAAATGTACCGTTTGTACTATTGTTGCAGAATATTGATAGTAAGGGAGGTTGAGCATGTGAAGATCATGGGGTATACAGAAAATCTCTGTATTTCCTCATAATTTTGCCGTGAACCTAAAACACTCTAAAAGAAATCCTTATGGAGCATCTGGGTGGCTCAGTCTCTCCCAGGGTCATAGTTTCGAGCCCCGTGCTAGGCTCATTGCTGAGTGTGGATCCTGCTTTGGATTCTCTCTCTGTCTACCTCTGCTCTCTGTCATGTTTGTGTTCTCTCTCTCACTCTCAAATGCAATGAAATGAAATTACTTAATTAAATAAAATTTTTAAAAAACTTTATATATAAATAATAGATGACCTTAAAGTTTACACATATATACACAGATTTCCTTTGCATAGGCACTACCAACATGATTTTTGTTTGTTTTCTGATAGATATGTATATCCCCCTAAAATTTTCAATTTCTCCTATTTTGACATGAAAGTGTTAGAGTTTTCATTAACAATTTTCCTTTATCTAACATAAGATTCCTAGTCATTCAATGTTGAGTCGCAAACCTGAAACCCTTCCAAATTCATGTGCAAGGAAGAAAAAGGTAAATTAATGTTGAATCAAAATTTATGAATAGTAGAGCCATACTCTGGCTAATGAGGCAATGCATCATTTCAGAGGAACGGTTAGATTTGTGAGAATCTGGATGAAAGGGGAAGTAAAAGGCCAACAACTGAAGATGAATTCTGATGGCAGCTAACTTTTGATGCTTGTTTTTCAAATGAAAAGTAGAGGCCACTTATTAAGGATACCATCTTAGGAAAATACTGATCTGTGTAATCCACCCTTTATGAAAAGCAATTTTAAATATATTTTCAATAAAATTAAAATTAATTTTAAATAAATAAAACAAACAGAAAAGTAAAATGGAAAATGTAACCTAGAATAAATTATTTTAATAATTAATATTTAATAACGCTTTCACATTTGTTGTAAGTCAGTTTTGGAAGAGTACTACATACCTAAAATATTTCAAAATGTTTATATTTATACTTCTTTTGGCACTGCATTCTATAATCAAAATGTTCCAATATAATATGGATCCTATGTAATTCTCATTAGAATATTTGTTTCATACAAAGCTCTTCTGTCACATGATTCAATATGTGAAATATTAAAAAGAATTGGAGCCAAAAAATACAGAAACTGAATAAGATTACCACACATCTTATTCACAGACGTGAACAAGACTGATATAAAATAATAAAAGCATTCATCTTAAGCACACAAACATATACCACAAACACACAATTCCAACAAATGCTGATTTATAATATTCTAGACTGAAATTACTCCCAAATTCTCTAGGAAAATAAACATATACAGAAAAACAATGCTGTAGCTTTACATCTACACACAGGTAGAAGTAATGATGATGTTACTTCGCTTGTCCTACACTCTAGGAGTTCATTCCCCGTTTATCTCTGGACCTTCTGTGTAGTGCGGATTCCCTCCCATCATCGCCTTCTCTCTATACCTGAAATTACTTGAAATTCAGTTTTAATCATGGACCAACTGCTACCACCCAACATCATCATAAATGCCTCTGGAAAAAAAACCAATAGTTGTACACAGAAGAGTAAATTTTTGTTTGCTTTCATTTCAAATGTGAAGGAATCCGTTCCTTCCATATGTTTCATAACTGATTTCCATAATTCAGAATTGCTTTTGCTTAAAATATCTATTTTTGTTCTTCCTTCCAAATCTTTAAATCACTGAAAATAATAAAAGAGACAAATCAGGTATCGCCGAACATGATGAAGTGGTAATTGCCATCCTTTTTAAGACTGCTGAGCTAGAAAGATCAGGTGTGAGGGCGGAGGTATTCAGGAGTGTGTGTTTAAAACCCTTGAAGCTTCAAATCTGACATGCTCAGCATCGTAAAGTACTCTCAACCGCCTATACACCTTTTGGCCCTGCACACTTCTAAACCTTTACTTACAGGAAACTGATGGGTAGAGGACAGTAAAACATCCATTTTACGGGAGTTATTTGGAGGTTATAAAAGTGGAGGAGGTGCTAGAGTAGACACTAAAACTATCTTAAACCTAAGTTTGGGGAAAACATTTTGGTATTCTGGCCGCACTCCTGATAGGACATCTCAGCTTTGCAGGGAGGCAGCAGGGGCTCAGTCTTATTTAAGGCACAGGAAGGCACATGTGAAATATGTATGCTGCTCTCTGGATAGAGATGGGAGATGGAGAGCCAGAATGCCTAATAAATTGTCTTGGGTGGTGATCGTAGGTTTGCTGGGATTTGTGGCAAACTTCTGGGACTTTAGAGGCCATTCTCACCTTGGTGTTGGGCAAGCTGCACAAGGTACCTGTCCATGAGTTGAAGCAGCAGCAATATTAACTGAAGGTAGCAGTGTAATTTCATATTAGGGAAGACCTCTGAAATAATCCCTACTGGTTTATAGTGTTGTTAGGAGATCTAGGGGCGCATGAGTGGCTCTGTCGGTTAAGTGACCCACTCGGCTCAGGGCACGATCTCCTGGTGTGTGAGTTCCGACTCTGCGTTAGACTCTGTGCGTATGGCTTGGAGCCTGGAGCCTGCTTCAGATTGTTTTTAATCTCCCTCTGCCCCTCCCCCCCACATGATCTGTCTCTGTCTCAAAAATAAATAAACACTTTAAAAATGTGTTTTTTAAATATTGTTAGGAGTTCTAAAAGAACACTGTTGTACACGTATCATATACTACCTGCTTGCATAGAAGTTCTCCAAGTCTTTAGCACATTTTCTCATTTTAATTACACCTAAAATTTGCATTTTATTTTACAGTTTTCATAGGAAATAGCTTACCTCGTATGTATTACTGAATCATGTCTGTAAAGTGGTTTAAAGTTGATTATCTTTGTTGCTATCTGAAATTGCATTAGGATTCATTGTTTGTTCGATTCAGTGGAGGACTCAAGATGAAATAAAATATATCTCAGATTAACTTTTGTGAGTACCTCAGAATTTTCTATTATCTTCATGTAATTTTATTAATGCAATCTAAATTCTTCACACTATCTCAAGTTAATACATGTACGCGATCTTTCTACTGCTTCCCTAAATCATTGACTTCAGCAGCTTGAAACATCCCATTTATTATCCCACAGTTGTATAGGTCACAAGTCTTGGTACAGTGTTGTCCCGTTGGGCCCACTGTGTCAGTCAAAAGGCTGAAATCAAGGTGTAGGGAAGGCTGTGGTCCTTTCTGTTCATTCAGGCTCATTCAGGTTGTTGGCTAAATTTAGCTTTTTTGTACCCGTGGGACCGAGATCTCCATTTCCTTGCTGGCTATCCATCTTGGGTTGTATTTGCTCCTCCATCCGCCCACATTCATTTTCATGTTTTCCATGTAGCATCACCTCCAGCAATGGCGGGTTGCGTCCCTCTCATGTTTCAGATATCTCTGACTTCCCTTTTGGCTTCATATCTCTGACTCCAGATATTCTCTGCTTTTAAGGAATTATGTAAGATGGGCCCTTCTGGACCCAGGATAAGTGCTTTAAGGGCAGCACATTAATTACCTCTGCAAAGTTCCCTTTGTTCCGTAATATATGCACAGGTTCTGGGGGTAGGGCATAAGCGTCTTTGGAGGATGATTGTTCTGCCTGCTGCGGCGTGGAAGAGCATTCTGTCCCAAATCCTGAGATGTATTCTCTGCATCTCCTGTGTAAGCAGTGGGTCTCACTTCACCGGCTTGAGCTGTACATACAGACAGGTATCATCTGCTGCAGTGACACTCTGTGCTTAAGATTCCAAAGTTAGGGTTAATAATAAAGCTTTTTAGTTCATCTAGATATTTTCCCCACAGGTAGTGTGCCTATATCCAGAGAAACTTCCAGGTATAAATAACCAGGGCAGAGAAAGCAGATTTTTCCCTAAAACTCCAGGCTTCGTTTAGTGTATGTCATCAGCCCAGAACATGCATCCACTCATAGTGACTTTCATTCTTGGACCCTTTTGTGACAAGATACCACTGTGGCATTCAAAACCTTCAGAAGATATAATAACCTTGACTTTCAAACGGGACTATCTAACATGCTGATTGCTTTCCTCTCAGCTCCCATCTTATTTCCTATGCCAATTTACCCTTCTCCTCTGCAACCAGCTGTCTACATGTTCATCTAGGCAGAGATGAACTTTGTTAACTTTACTACTGGTCTACTATTTTTTGTTGTTATTTGTTTGTTTCCAGTACTTCCCTAGGCATTGTTACAACTGTGTGCCCTTTCTCACTCTTGGGTGACACACTGTAAAGATCAACATGGCTTACCTAATGGTGGAAATCGAACCAGTAGTGGAGCTAGATCGTAGAATGCCAGCAAAGACACCTGCCATTAGAGAGCAAATGAAATTTTTCTTGTGGTGGAAAGTTTCCAGTACCTGGAAACTCTCTTCTGCCAAATCTCTCTCCACAATTATGAACTTGGGAAGGGAGAAAGAGATGGAAAGAGACAACATCATGTGTGTATGTGTATTTTATATATATACATATATATGTTAATTATTAATATATATTATTGGACAGTTGGACAGTTAGAACTGCTATATGTATAGTATTGGACATTTACAACATTTCCATTAAATCCTTTGAAGCAGAAGGGAATCAAGAACTGATACTTAATGTGAGTTTTTCCCTGACTACATCATGTACCTTCGTTTCCCTTTCTTTTTCTTCCAATGCCTGTTACTTTTCCTATTCCTGATACAGTGTCCTGTGTGATATATTGCTTCAATTACATATGCCCCAATTTTTATCCCTCTGTCTCTTCTAACCTCAAATCCATATATGCACACAGGCACACAGTTTTATAAATTACTATACATGTTCACTTGAATAGCATCTTAAATTCAAAATAAACCAACATTATCATCATCCCTTCAGAGCTACTTTCCCTCCCTAATTTCTTCTATGAGGTGAGTACCAGTTTTCCGGACTCGAATCTTTGCACTGCTCTGAATGTATTGTTTCCTTGGCGTCCATAACCAGTTATCGACAGTGAAATTTTACTTAAATATCTATCAAAAATGTCCCCTTTATGGGGTATCTGGGTGGCTCAGTTGATAAGCATCTGACTTCGGCTCAGGTCATGATATCATGTTTGTGGGTTCAAGCCCCGCGTTGGGCTCTGTGCTGACAACCCAGAGTCTGGATCCTGCTTCGGATTCTGTGTCTCCCTTTCTCCCTCTCTCTCTGCCCCTCTCTTGCTTGTACTCTGTCAAAATAAATAAACCTTAAAAAAATTGAAAAAATGTCCCCCTTTTATTTACCTTTTTACTAATTGGTTAATCCTTTAGCCTTTACTGCCTAGATTACTGCAAAGTATCCTAATTAATATTTCTGTTTCAAGAATTCTCAAAGTCTTGAGGTGCCCAGGTGGCTCAGTCAGTTAAGTGTCCAACTTGATTTTGGCTCACGTGAAGATTTCACGGTTGGTGGATTCTGCCCTGAGTGGGGCTCTGTGCTGACAGTAGGGAGTCTGCTTGGGATTCTTTCCCTACCTCTGTCTCTGCCCCTCCCTCCCTCTCTCTCTCTCAAAATAAATAAACTTAAAAAAAAAAGAATTCTCAAACTTTGATCTTTAAGCTGCCAACAAGGTGATATTTCTAAATTTCAAAACTGTTACTATCTTGCTATAAATCTCTCAGTTGCTCTCAGTGAATTTGGGAGTCAAGCTGAGACTCTTCTCTTCTAAACTTTAGAGCATCATTTTATTTGTGTTGTTCTTTTTCCTATATGTAGCACTTTTCATACTCCTAGATTTTGACTCAACACATGTGGAACTTGCCACACTTTGTTTTCAACCAAGGTTTAAAAAAAAAAAAAGCTTTAAAAAAGCTGCCCTCTTCCTTGAACACATTTTCCTCTCCTTTGTCTCATTCAAGTTCTGCAAAACTACGATGTTACCTTGTTCAGAAAGCCATCTCTTATATTTACAATTTTTACTTGTTGCTACTTTTGTGCTATTTTATTTTATTTATATTTTAAATACTTATTTATGTTGGAGAGAGTGTGAGCTGGGTAGGCGCAAAGAGAGAGGGACAAAGGATCCGAAGAGGGTTCTGACAGCTCTGAGCCCGACATGGGGCTCGAACTCATGAACCACAAGATCATGTTCTGAGCTGAAGTTGGACATTCCGCTGATTGAGCCACCCAGGCACCCCTGAGCTGCTATTTTAACAACAAACAGAGAGGCTAATGCTGAGGTGGGAAGTGGAAGGGACATAAGTAATAAAGGCGTGTGTTTTTAACACACAGGAAAGGATATATTAGATTAGAAAATCTAATTGCATGTAAAGACACAGGGGCAGGGGCGGAGACAAAAGCTGTCGGGGAACTAATGAAAACTTTGTGAAAACTCTTCAGCAATTTGGCAGGTTAGTCATTCAGTAAAATGACTGAGATGGATAGATATGTGGCAAATTGGCCAGGCTTGCTGTCTTCAATAATTTACCTCTCTTCTGAATCTGCTGAAGCAGAATCACATGTGGCTACCTGCAGCTAACACTATTTCTGATTCTAGCGGAATCTAAATTAGGAGTAGCTATGTTGACACATAATTTCTCTCTCTATAATTTTGGTGCCCCACCTGTGAAGGATTAACAACAATCAAAATCACTTCACAGTATATTGACACTAAGAATAACTAAAGGCAACTCTTGTTTCAAAATACAGAGTCTGGTGATGTAAATAAAGAAGTCAGTTGTCAAAAACTTCATAATGTCGGGCAACAGCAGGAACCCTCACCTGGGGAAATCATCAGACACTGCAACCTTCACCTTTGATTAAGTACGAAAGTATTATATTTACCACCTACTGCGATATCACAAGCAGCAAGCAATACCTTCTACAAGCAAATTATGTCTTCAAAGTATCTCAATTTTCCTGAATTTTTAAACTAAAACTTGTATATACAATGCAAAAAAAAATCACACTTTCATTGCACTTTGACACTTTTCTTTATCCAGACACAGACACAAAAATTATGTGAAAATAATTTTTCTGTGTGTTGGTTTCTTGCCAGAGCATTGATTGACTCTTGGAAGTTTAGAATTTCTTGATTGATGATAACTTCAATCAAGAGAATTTTGTAGATTCTCTCTAGAATTTTGAGGCTATCAGCTCTCAGTAATTAACTTACTGATTTATGTTCAAATAATGTACTTTTGACATTGATAGTAATGAAAAGAATGATTATCCATTTTAGTCTTTAAAAATATGGCATTTAAGATATTAATAAGAGGTAATTCCAGTAGAGTTAATACTTATACTGATAGTTACTTCCAGCTTATTTTCATATGCATGGTATATATTTATGTTTTCCCCAGGATTACGTTCAGATTATTTAGCAGATTTACATTCTATTTTGTCTTCAATTATTATCACATCAACATTAAATAAGTGGTCTTTTTAGTTTGAATCCATTGGAGAAGCAGAATAGCTTAGTGCACTGGGGAGCCGGGAGCCTGTGTTTACCTTGTGACTCAGCTGTTTGCTAGCTTTTTTGCCTCAGGCAAATGACTTAACCAATCTGTGCCCCTCTTTCCTAGCTATGAAACAGGGATTATATTACTACCTATCTCATAGACTTGTAGTGGGAATTGAATGAGTTCATATACATACATAAAGTGCTTAGAACATTCCCCTGTATACTCAGTAACTCAGTAACCATCAGTATTCCTTTCTCCTTGAATATCCGGATGTCTCCACGGATGCAAGTATTGACTTTTTAATGTTTTTTTATTCCAACTATTAAGTTTGTCTTTTCTCAAATG
The DNA here is from genome assembly GCF_006229205.1 of Suricata suricatta. Classification (NCBI taxonomy): domain Eukaryota; kingdom Metazoa; phylum Chordata; class Mammalia; order Carnivora; family Herpestidae; genus Suricata; species Suricata suricatta. The sequence continues at coordinate 62,514,667 of NC_043700.1, forward strand.
CACTGATACATTACCAAAAATGCTTCTTGTCACTAAATCTTATGAAGATAGTGTCCTTAAAAAATATGTTTATTTGGGGCGCCTGGGTGACCCAACCGGCTAAGCGTCTGACTTCAGCTCAGGTCACAATCTCATGGTTTGTGAGTTCAAGTCCCGCATCAGGCTATGTGCTGACAACTCAGAGCCTGGTGCCTGCTTCAGATTCTGTCTTTCTCTCTCTCTCTCTCTCTTTCTCTCAAAGATGAACGTTTAAAATGTCTATTTATTATGTATTATGTGATATTTTCATATATTTTATTCTTGTATTCCATTTAACCTTTCAAGTAACTTTTTATATAGTAACTGTTTCTAATTCTAGATTTAGATTTATCTATTTGTTTAAAGTTTACAGTGTTTAAATATAGTCAGCCTATTATAATACTGGCAAGCTTAAATTTTCTTACTGTTTAATGATTTTTTAATAAAGTAATAACTATGTGAATAACTATATGCAGATGGTACAGAATCAATAGTATTGAAGAATTTAAAGGCTCAAAGGCACAGAAGAGTTTTCTTTTTTCCTTTTTTCCTAAAACATTCACCTTTCTGGAAGCATCCATATCACAAACCACTTTAAGAAGTTAATTTCCAGTGTCATTCTAAACATGCACAAGAGATTATGAATTGTTAGCATATAATGTTCTTGAGTCTCTATCTAGTTTTGTTTTTTTTTTTCTGTTAACTATATTTTAGAGAAGTTTCACATAAAATGCCTCTGATTCATTTAAAAAATTTTTAATGTTTATTTATTTTTGAGAGGGAGAGAGACAGAAGCCGAGCAGGGGAAGGGCAGAAAGAAAGGGAAAGACAGAATCCAAAGAAGTCCCCAGGCTCTGGGTAGGCACATAGCCTACCCAGATGCAGGGCAAACCCATTAACAGTGAGATCATGACCTGAACTGAAGACAGATGCTCAACTGACTGAGCTACCCAGGTGCCCCTCTGTTATACTTAATATCCCCTTCCCAAATGCCTCAGCATTTAATTTTTATTCATGTCATTTATCCTGTATAACTTCAAGAAAGTTTTACAGAGAGGGCGTTAACTAATATTTTTTCTGAGTAATTGTGTATGCGCAATTGTGTTTTTATTGTTTTCACACTAAAACAAGCAAAGAGATGTAAAATCTTTCATTACAGGCATAGTCTGTACATCTTACAATGTCTTTTAACATTTTATATTTCAGAGAAAGTGCTTAAAATAATTCATGATTTTATTCCTTCATATACATATATTATGAATTCACAGGCATATGTATATGTGTGAATGTTTTGTCTACTATGGATGTCTTTTCACTCACTTTTCCATTTATTTTGCCTGGAATATGATGAATTTTCTTGATCTTTGCATAGGTACTTTTTCAGTTCCAAAGAGAGAGATTTTTTTTTCCTATTATAAACTGCATTATTGGGGCACCCAATTGGTCAGTTGGTTAAGCGTCTGACTCTTGATTTTCTCTTGGGTCATGATCACACGATTCATGAGATTTAGCTCCAGGTTGGATTCTGCACTGATAGCCTGCTTGGGATTGGCATTCTTTCTCTCCCTCACTCTGCCCCTCTACCCCACCACACATGTGTGCACTTTCTCGAAAATAAATAAATAAATAAATAAATTAATTAATTAAATGCAATTAAACACAATTAAAAATCGCATTATTGGCCATGCCAATTTATTGTTCTGGCATGTACTCAGGAACACGAATAATATTTAGATGTAGCCTACCCTCTTTACTCTTTATCTACTACCAAAATACTTAGGAACATTTTAAGTTTTTTTCTCAACATTATCATTTAATTTATCTGTTATCAAGTCTGCTTTTACTGTCTTTAAAGAAGTTTTTAATTCTGCTAATGCTATTTTCCTTCCTTTGTGATGTTTTTCTAAGAGTTTATCATTGAATCTTATTCTGTTTTACTCTTATTTCACCTAATATCCTTTCAAAAGGATTTGATTCTTCTCATGGCCTTCAAGTCTCCTTTGTAGATTTAATGTTATTTTGAATTTCACTAAGCATCCAAATAGTACTTTACTTTTTTCTGTAAAATTATTTTCAAAATATATTTCTTCTTCGTGGGTTTCTTTTCCAGCTGATTAAGTACCATTTTCAAAATCTAGAGCTGGTTTGTTTTGTTGTTGATTTTCTTTTCAATATACTCTTTGTAACCCAGACATCCGTCTACATATTAGCCCTGTTCAGTAGGCCCTGGATTGCAGTTAATTTCTACTTTCAGAGAAATAGTTGTATATATTGATGTTCACACATCTAATCCCAGACATTATTCTGTGTGTCTATTCTATTTATGAAGATTCAATGTGCATTTAAAATATCTCTCCCCAAATTTCCAGATGTCATTTAAATGATCATTTCATGTATGAATATAGAAAAGTGAATGGAGAGCATAAAAAATAATTCTTAATGTTTAGGATCCTCTCATCAAAAAGTTAGTAATAATGGAAATAAAATGAATCAATCATCAAAGTAGTACTCAGTAAAAGTTTATTATGCACATATCAAAACATTTTCAAACCAGGATCATTTAAACCAAAATGTGGAATCAGGCTGGAGTATAAAAAACCAACTAAGTGAGAAAGCAGTGACTCTTGTCCACAGTAATTGGGTATAAAATTAGAATTTTCTTAAATTATAGAGAATTGGTCAGGCTGCTACCTCAGATCAATGTTGGAAAACAGACTAAGTTTTGCTCACGATTTCCAGAAGTATAGATAAGAAATGACCCAGGTCAAGCTAGTCTTGCAAAAATAAACTAAATTTAGCTTTGTTTGTATGGCTAAACTGGTTTTGTCTGCTCAGGGAGTTTTCACGGTTGGTCTTCATTTGGTTTTGATTTTAACACCCTTAAAGATATTTGCCTAATATTCTGTCTGATACAGGTTCTTGGTCTCCTACCTAGAGAACAGAGGGAGGGAGAAGAACCATTGTCTATGTTATAAAAAGCGTTCATTGTCCACTGATAGTTTTTTTCCATCCAGCTCAATCAATTTTGTAATTAGTGGATAATTCCTCAATACTCTGCCAATAAATTGCTTATCAAGCTTAGTTAGGGCTTAGATACTCTTCACATATTTTAGTGAATGGGAGAGCTGTCAATCTTGTGTGTTTATAAGCCTTTGAGCTAAAAAACTTTACATTTCCTCATTTCTTTACAAATAGCATTTCATCGGGAAAAATATGCCTTATAGGTACACATAAATTATAAAGATGCCTTCTTATTTCAGAAATGTACTTTCTGGCTGGCCTCTAGGATGACTGGCCTTGTAGATTTCTGTTCTTATAAAATTATGTATTCTCTAGAAAGCGATGTAGCTGCCTTTCTATAAATGTAAGGGTGACACTTATAAAAAGTCACCTATAGCTCCTACTGGGTATATTTTTAATAAAGACAGCTTTAACAATAGCTGTTCAGGGCCCTGAATCCTCAGTGGCATTCTAGTGACCCAAAAGGATTAACATGCCTCCGTGATTTTCTTCTAGTGACATTTAGTATGTTTAGCTTGAAAAGCTAATCAATCATGCCTTATGAGATGTGCCATTTAAAAAATAGTTTGGCCAAGAATATAATTCAATATATTTAAGTGAATAAAAGCTGTGAGAATGATTAAAATGGAAATTGTCTCCATGGAGGAAGTAGCTAGTTAAGTGCCACAGGGTTAGTTCTGCATATAGATAGATCAGCAGTACCATTATAAGGAAATACATCATTGCAATTTACATACATCAGAATATTTAAAGGTACAGGAAACACTGGTAGGGAAAATCACCTAAAATAAGTGAACTAAAAGGAGATATGTGAAATGTGAGCTGAACATCAAATGAGATTCATCTGTAGCATAAGAGAGAAAATTATTTGAAATTCAATAATTTTAAAGGCAAGAATAGTCTGGAAAGCAGTATTCTAAAAAGACTTAGATGACCCGACTAATCATTTTTGAATCAATTTCATGTTGTGAATTAATTAAAACTTAATGACAAATGTTGAATAGGATTAATCATTAAAACAAATAGATACAATAAATTTTTATAAGAATAGAAAAAAATCTGCTAAGGAGAATGTTTGCATTTGCATTTATTTCCCAGCTGTGTTTTCACATCAGTGAGAGGATGAAAATAAAGCAATATTAACATTTCTGGGAACTAATCCCAGACACCCACATAATTCTTAAGGCAAGGAAGTCGAAGCTAGACATTTTATTCCAGAGAGAAATGAAAGAAAAAGACATCTTAAACATCTTTTTTTCATTTATATTTGCATCCATATCATGCATCAGATGTTATCACTCTCTAATTATAATTTAATTCACCAGATATCCTTTGTGTCTTTTTACAAATTCAATTACTTTGGCCCCTGGTTCACCAATATAATACCTGATTATGTTCTTTTAGACTATCCCTTTGCAAACTATTTTAAAATTCGCTCACTGTTTTTTTTTCCTTTGTATAATCATTGCCAAAGGAAGAATGAAAAATTTCTGTTAAGTAGCTTTATTTTTTATTACATTTTTTAAATATTTATTTAACCTGTAGTGAGAGAGAGAGAAAGCAGGAGTGAGGGAGGGGCAGAGGGCGAGGGAGACACAGAACTGGAAGCAGTCTCCAGGTTCTGAGCTGTCAGCACAGAGTCCACTGTGGGACTCAAACCCACAAACTAAACTGAGATCATGACCTGAGCTGAAGTCAGCCACCTAACCAACTGAGCCACCCAGGTGCCCCAAGTAGATTTATTCCAAAGAAAATCTTGTCTACATAGCATGATGCTTTTTATATTTTTCACTTTCTTTTTCTGATACAATGTCTTGCATCCCAGTCCAGGAGGCATGAGATCATGGTCTTTCAAATGTAAATCCAAGCGACTTTGCATTGCAATGAAAAGTTCAGAGGTTGTCCATTGGGAGAGAGGAAACAACCTGACTGGTGGACTTGGATCCCCCACTTCCAGGCTCAACATTCGCAGCTCAGCATTTAACCAGTTAAGACTTCCGAGGTGTTTTTATTTTTTAATTTTTATTCCACTATTGATGAAAGTTTGTACAAGGATTGTTGGTATCAATATTTTCAGCATTGGATTTCTAATGGCTTTCAATGGAATTCCAAGGACTCTTAACGAATTATTCTTTTCTTTTAAAGCAAAAATTTAGTACCTAATGTAGATATTAAGTAAGCATCTGTATTAATGGAAATAAAATAAGCATATAGTGATACAGACCTACCTTGAAATGTTTACGTGATAGAGTACAGCTGCTGGGGTGTTAATATTTTAACGTGTTTTTATTTGTAGACATATATCATGTAATTTATACCTTAGTGTGCCATAATTTAGAGATGGGGGATATAGGAAATACTAATTTTGAGATAAAACAATTTAATGGGGAACATAAAAATGATAATAATTCTGTAAAATTGCCTCAAGATACTGCTCATAGTTTAGTAAGAGATGTTAATCTGAATGAATTCCTTACATAGTATATAAAGTTATTTCTGAGACTTCAAATATCATCGATCATAAACTAAAAATATGGTACCAATCATTGCCAATTTCTCTTTTCAATTATAGAATTATAGAACAGTCAAATTCACTATATTTAAAGAAAAGTCTTAAAACAACAGGCAGAATTTCCCAAAATTTACATCATTATTCATAAATAATGATTCACAATCCACAATCGTTATAAAATTTTGCCAGTTGATTTTTAATTTTGTTAATGTTTAATATTTAAAGAGAGAGAGAGAGAGAGAGAGCAAGTCAGGGAGGAACAGAGAAAGAGGGAGCCATAAATCAGAAGCAGCTCCAGTCTCTGAGCTGTCAGCACAGAGCAGATGCCAGCTCCAACTCACTAACTGTGAGATCATGACCTTAGCTGAAATGGGAAGCTTAACCAACTGAGCCACCCAGGTGCCCCAACCAGTTGATTTTTAAAGGCAAATCACAGGGCACCTGGGTGGCTCAGTCAGTTAAGCCTCCGACTTCGGCTCAGGTCAGATCTCACGTTCGTGGGTTCGAGGCCCGCGTCAGGCTCTATGCTGACAGCTAGCTCAGAGCCTGGAGCCTGCTTCTGGTTCTGTGTCTCCTTCTCTCTCTGCCTTTCCCCCTCTTATGCTCTGTCTCTCTGTATCAAAAATAAGTAAAACATTAAAAAAATTAAAAAAATAAAGGCAAATCATTTCAAATATCAGGTAATAAATGCAGATTTGGGTGTGCATCTCAGTTAGGCATCAGACTCTTGATTTCAGCTCAGGGCTTGATCTCAGGGTCATAAGTTCAAGCCCGATGTTGGGCTCCACGCTCTGCACCGAGCCTACTTAAAAACAAAATGCAGATTTGTTTCCTGTTAGATGCCATAACACATAATAAAAGTCGATAACATTTTTGAATGACTATTTTTTCAAGTCAAATTGATACAATACTAATTGATGTATTACATTAGTCACACATGTTAGTTTAAAATGATTTAAGTCACTACATCATCAATTAAATGGGAAAAATAAGTGTGTCTTTATATATGCAATTATATAATTGGTAAAAAAGTTCAGTTACTTATGTAGAATTATTATAAACTTATTTTTCTTATAATTATGTTCTTATCAAAAAATTAAATTATTTAATACAATGCTAAATAGAATAAATATATGTTGATTATAATAAAACATATTTAAAGTCTGTTAAATTGAGATAAAAAAGAACAGACCATTGCATTTTTTAACATAAAATTGTGTTTAACAAACTACATTTAGCTGACCACAAAAAATGCATTCTTTCCCTTAAGTGGGCCCCCTTTGCACAATTCTAAGACTCTAAGGATCCAATTTCCTGAAGAGGTTAAACTTGTTTTCCTGACCCTACTACAGTTTTGAGGTAGAGATGACAAAATGTATTCACTTACGCATTTACACAAGAGGTATAATTTTCGATACTAATACTGTCTACTTTGATATCCTATCTACTGGCATGTAAAGCAGGGTGGGTAAAGGCTGCTATCACTTTAAGGTCTTTATTACCACAGGCATGAAACCAGTAATAATTTCTAATAATGAAGAGGAAGAAATTGTCTTTCCTATTGATATACTGAGCTGTAGGAGCCCCACAGTCTAAGTACTAAGTACAGTCTAAATATTTGCTAGGAAATGAAATCTCTAGAAAACACAATCTCCTACACATAGATCTGCCAATTTCCATTAACAAAAAGACCACTTAACTTCTTAGTTTGTTTGAATTATGGGCATTTAAGTCATGCCACTATATTCATGTCTTAACCAGGAATCAAAAGGTCACTAAAGGCAATTTTCCAAAACAAAGGGAATGTCTGTTTCAAAAAAGTAAGTTTCAATCTCAGAGAAAAGAAAAATAACATTTGGAGTTTTAACCTAACAGTTTTTCTCCGTTCTGGCCACAAAAAATGTTCAGACCATTTTGAAGTCTATGTTGAAATTACTACCCGGATGTCTTTATTTAACCACTTCTATCTCAGTGCCTTAAATTGAATAAAAACAGAATAATTTCTTTTCTAGACTTCAGTAACAAATCTCACTTATTACTTCATTTAATAAATACTGTATATCAATCACTTCACTTTGTGCTTGATACTGAGGTAGAGGAGTAAATAAAATACATAAAGTCCTAAAGGGTTTCCATACGGTGTAGTTAGGGGAGAGACAGAGAAAGAGAGAGAGAGAGGACAAAAAAAGTACATAAAATATCATGTGGAGATTCTACAAATAAAAGTAGAGTAAGGGATTAGAAAGTGATAGGGTACCATTATTTCTAAGTAGCTGGGGAAGACTTGTCAGATGTGGTGACAAATCAGAAAGATCAGAATGCAGTAAATAAGCCATGTTTACATCCATGTCATGATAGGGAGGAGACAGTATTATCAGGTAATGGGAATAGCAAGTAGAAAATTCCTAAGGCAGGACTCGGGGTAGTCAAGGGTCAGCATGGAGACCAATGCAGCAAGAAGGTGAGTACAGGAAATAAAATCAGAGAGGTAGTCAAGGATTAACAGTCATGCTGTTGTGTAGAACCTCATTAAGAAGTTGGGATTTGATTTTGAGTGTGAAAAGAAACAATTTACGTTTTAATGGAGTTTCTCTGTCAGCTCTGTAGATACTAGTCTATGGAATAAAGGGAGAGCAGGAATGGAAGTGATAGACTGGAAAGGTAGTTTTGGCATTGGTCCAGGCTAGAGATTATTCAGATTATATATTAAAATTAGAATGCATCTTTTCATCGAATGTAGAATAGGTGAGAAAAGAAAATCAAGGATAACTTGTAGACCTTTGCTCTGAATACTTGGACAAATGGAGCTGTTGTTTCCTTACTTGGGTAAATACTGGGGAAGGAGAAAATTTGGTATATAATTATGTCTACGTACCTATTAACATTCAAATAGGGACATTGAATTGGCACTTAGAAGTGAGATTCACATTGGAAGTATAAATTGGAAACAGTGAATTTTGAAGTGGTATTTAAACCATGCAGCAGGAGTCAGCAGAGCACTGAGTAGCTCACATGAATATTCTGAGTTGTGAATGCTTCTGTACTCTACTATAAAAGTCAAGAAGATGAAAAACATCCACTAAAGATATGGGAACAAGTGGCCAGTGAAATTGGAAACAAACTAAACTGCAGAGTATGTCTATAGTAAGTATGAAAAAAGTATTTTATTAAGGAGAGAAGGCTCAACTGTTACCAAATACTTGGACTTCAGACAAAATTGTTTTGCTTTCTGAAACGCATGAAATTGTCCTATTTTGTACACGAAATAATAGCTATACATAATGAGATTTGCATGGTCATCCCAATGCCCCTTCTGCACTTTGATTTCCATTTTCAAATGGGAGGAAAAACCTACAGTTATGTTGCATGGTGATAAGTAAGTTCTCCGTGCATTTCTTTTTCCATTTTTCTTCCCATCCTCCTTAAAATATGTTTCTCACTGTAGAGATCCTAATTATATTCATAGTATTGCTACATTATTTATTTTAAATCATCAAAAGCCATTGGTTTTTCTAACATTCACTCACTGAATGCTAGTGTTTCAAAGCAACATTTTACTATAAAATAGTGTTGCTTTGAAATTAGTAAAGCTTTTAATTGCACTCTTTATTAAGTAGGCTTCAAACTTGGGAAGAAAAGGCATATTTAGATTGGCATTAAAATTACTAGTCTTTATATCTAGTACATGTTGAATAGAGAAAATAACTTCAGGGGCGTGTGGGTGGCTCAGTAGGTTAAGCATCCAACTTTGGCTCAGGTCCTGATCGCACAGTTTGTGGGGTTGAGCCCTGCATCAGGTTCTGTGTTGACTGCTCAGAGCCTGGAGTCTGTCTTCGGATTCTGTGTCTCCCTCTCTCTCTGACCCTCCCCTGCTTATGCTGTCTCTCTCTCACTCTCTCAAAAATAAATAAAACACTAAAAAAAAAAAAAAAAGAAAATAACTTCAGGCTTTCTTTGAAAAAAAAAAACCAACAAAACAAAAAGTCAATTTATCTACTAAAATCAAGCTGCACCTGTTTGCCTCGATAATCAACAAAGCACAAAGTAAATTTTATGTCTCCCAGTGCAGAAATTATGGCTTGTATCTAGAAACAAACATTTTTAATTAGAGCTGATTTCCCACCCGCCCCTGTTTTCCTTCTTTCTAGAAGAGACTGGTGAGTATGTGAAGGTGACTTTGGGATAACCACCAAACTCAGCAGATGACAGAATTAGACTGAAGGCAAGGGGCCAGGATCCACTCTGCAGCCCAGCAAATCCTGCTTGCACTGTGAGCATTCATTACAGGAGACAGGCTCATGGATTAGAAGATTTGTTAAAGGATTAGGAGATTTGAATGCCATTTTTTTCTTTTTCCTTTTTTATTCTTCACAACAGCTTTCATTGTGTAAACTGGTTATAAAATGTTTCATGTCTGAACATTAAGTAGAACATGAATGTAGCAGTAAGTAAGACGGAGTACACTTTTCACTGAAAACAACAACAACAAAAGCACAGGCCTCAGAATACAATGTTCTTTTGTGCATTCTGGTCCAGAGGCAACTGAAGGAGAATTTGGTTGATTTACATTCTCTTCGTTTGAGAAAGTGTGCCTTGAGGTGACCTCAGACCATTTCACACACTTTAATGAGTCTGGGCTTGCCCTCTGAGCCTTCCCTTTGGATAGGAAGCTTCTGAAAAGCTTTTCCCAAAGAACATTTGGGAGAGGAGGAAATTCTTTTAACAGTAGGAATGCTAGTGACCAACAAACAGGGAGTCCTCTTCAGCTCACCAGTAAATAAAGACAATTTAAAATGATGCGATTGTTTTAACTGTTTACGAATATGTGAGGTTAAACACAGTGACAGCACAATTTCCACAAGGTTATGGGGAAAAGATATTCACCTGGAGTGTAAAAGGGTGTATTTCTAGGGAGCCATCTAGCATTAAAAGTCAAAAAGTTAACATGCATATTCTTTAAGAAACAAGTCTAAGCAGAGAAAAATATATAGCATTCCAAACCCCATTGACAGTAGACCAATTAAACACATTATGCTACAGGAAGAAAAGCCACCAAAAATTAAAAGCTATTTACATGTAAATATGCCTATTTTATAATGTTAGGAGAAAAAGTAATGAAACACCATATAGAGAATAATATAATTAATGGAACACTTTAGACATCTGTAAAGATATATCTAACCAAGGGGGAGGTGTGTGTGTATTTTATTTTAAAGTTTATTTATTTTGAGAGAAAGAGAGAGAGAGAGCGAGTGAGAGAGAGAGAGCATGAGAGGGAAAAGACAGAGAGAAAGAGGGTGAGAGAGAATCCCAAGCAGGGTCATGTCATCAGCATGATCCAGACGTAGGGCTTGAACTCACAAACCATAAGATCATCACCAGAGCTGAGATCCTAAGTAGGGTGTTTAACCTACTGTATGTATTATTTTAAATGGGTAATCAATGTATTTTTCTTATTGTTTTTGTGGGATTTCAGCTTCTATTCTTTTTTTTTCTTCTTTTTATTTTAATTTTTAGTTTTTTAAGGTTTATTCATTGATTTCAAGAGAGAGTGAGGGTAAGTGTAGGAGGGACCAAGAGAGGAGGATACAGACAATCCCAAGCAGGCTTGGCACTGTCAGCACAGAGCCAGACGTGGCTCCACTAAACGAATCAAGTGATCATGACCTGAGCTGAAACCAAGAGTTGGATGCTTGACTGACTGAGCCATCCTGCTGCCCCCGCATTTTTTAAGCACACAGTATTTTTATACTCAAATAATTTCAGAATATTGTGTGAAAAAATTATTTTTGAGAGTTTTGGTGAATATTACCTTTTCAAAGTAATATCACAAAACAAAGAAACCCATTTGACCTTGAATTACTTAACATTTCTCTGAACACTTTCACAGGAAATGTTTTTTGACATGACTGCTTCTACTGAAGATAGTCTGAGAAACATATTTTGAAACTCCCACACCTCTGCCGTTTGTACAGTGTCACCTCGCACATCCCCAGACAGAGCTATAACATGCATCTGAGTAATGAGTATGTTTTTGTATTTGAGGTTTTCCCTCACATTATTAGCTACTATTATTCCTCATTTACTGTACAACTATTTCTTATTCATACAATGCTAACAAGAAAAGAGGGACTTCAATCATAAAGTCATTTGGAGGAGGTTCAGGCTTATTCCCTAGATTAATTAAATCTACGTTATACTTTACACAATGACTTCATTAGACATGGCAACCGTGTCACAGACATGGCACAACCATGTTTTCTGAGTGTTTTGTATCATGCAACCACTGGCATAGATTTCTTCAAGTTTGGTTTTCAAACACCATCAGTATAGAATTACTTCTGTGATAGGAAGTTCATTGTCTTTGGGAAATCTGTAATGGTTCTTGCACAGTCACTATTAGGAAGGTTAGCCTAATGGTCAAATGATTTAACTAGCTCAATTTAAGACCATTTACCAACATTTGTTTTTTCCACAGAATTGCAGATCTCAGCTCTACTTTTTAAAAACACCTTTATTGAGATATAATTCTTATACCATAAAACTCAATTCAGTTCACCTCTTTCAAGTGTACAGTTCTGTGTTCTTTTAAGTTTATTCACAGAGGGGTGCAATCATCACCACAATCAACTTTAGAACATTTCTACAATTCCAAAAAGAAATCCCTTGCCTATTGGCAGTCAATCCACATCCACCCCAACCTTTGTATACTAAAAAGAAGTATTGAAAAACATAGTTTCTTATTCCTTATCTTAGGAGTAAACCATTCAGTCTTTCAAATTAAGTATGATATAAGCTGTGGGTTTTTTGGTACATATCCTCTATCAGATTTAGGAAGTTCCCCCTTTCTTCTAGTTGTTGAGTGTTTTTATCACAAACGTATTTGGGTTACGTCAAATGTTTTTTCTGCATCTATTCAAATTAGCATGCATTTTAATTCTTTATTCTATAGCTCTGGTGTATTACATTGATTGATTTTCAAATGTTGAACCAATCTAAGATCCAAAGGATAAATCCCACTTGTTTGTAATGTATATATAGCCTACTTTATATATTGCTGGATTAGGTATGTTTGTATCTTGTTGAGAAATTTTTACATCCATAATCATAAGAGGTACTGTTATATAATTTTATTGTGTTATCTAATTGTGGTATTAGGATAATATTAATTCTATAGAATAAGTTGGAAAGAAACCTGTTCATTTTGGACAATATAAAGTAGCAACTCTGAATACTGATCCCCTCCTCTAGAGTTTCTTGTTGTTGTTGTTGTTCTTCTTCTTCTTCTGTTGGAAGCCATTTTCTGAACTCATTAAGTCAAAAAACTTTTTGTGAGGTAAGGTGGGTTTGCAAGCCTCCCACCATCAGATGCTGACCAAAGCCTACCTCCCACTCAGTTATTTTTGCTTGAGCACTGACCCCCAAGGTACCTTGTTGACTGGTATCCTGAGTGACTTGCCTCCTTATCCTAAAAATATGCTATTTGTGCCTTGTGAAGGAACTTATTATAGGAATTTCTTCTTTTGTGTTTATGGAAGCAAATATTACATTTCCTGAGAAACTGTTTTACTTCTCAAGAAAACAGGCTCTTGGCCCCTGCTCACAAAGAATTAACTTTTGCTTTTGCTATGCTAAAAACATTGCCTTGTATTTGAATGCTGAGGATAGCTTCCTTCCCAATATAATAAGCATCTAAATCACCTACAATCAATCACTATTGATAAAGATTATGCATGAGTCTTCTACCAATCTATGTTCTGAGAAATTTGTACATACCAAAGAATTGTCTAAGGCAATTGCCACTCGTGTTTTTTACCCCATACATATTTTCAATAAGTAAAGCTGACTCTCCTGTCAGAGCAGAGATGCCTGCCTGGTGATCAGGAAGAAACTCGAGGCTCTCTCACTCCCTCTTTCTTCAACACCATCCATCCTTCAGGGAGCCCTGGACCCACTGGAGCTGGACTCTGGCATTCTTCTTCTTTTATTTTTTTTATTTGCTTACTATTTATTTAGCAATTTAGCCTTAATATTTCAATAAAGTCTCTTTTCCCTGCAGAAGAAAGTTCAGACTCTGATATTGCAACTCAAAGTATTTATTCTTGGGCATGCACATATTCACCTTGATACCCCGTCTTAATCTAGTCAGTGGTTGAAGTAGGGCTCTCTTGGATGCTTTCTCTAATCTCTGTTCAGCTTCTAACTGAATTTTTGATATCAGTTTCATTTGTTATTTTCCACTAATTGTTAGCTAATCATTCTACTGTTTGATAACACCCTGGAATAATCAGTGTTCCATAGTCAGGTATAGCTAAATTTGGGTCATTTTGCAAGCATAATTTTGGTGCACTCTTTGAGGCTTGCTTCAATCCTACAGAACCTCCTTTTTTCTCTTTCCCTATTTTCTCTGTTAAATGTTTCACTTGTCTATTATTTCATGGAGTTACCAAATCATATTAATTGTTCACCACTAAAATTTTCACTGTTTTCAGCAGCCCCCTTAGGCCTGAACTTTCCCATAATCTACTCCAAATAGTTTTAGCCACTTTAGAGACTGCTATGGAGATTTTTTTTTTCTTTGTAGCCTGCCTAGACAGAATTCTATGTTACTGCACTGGTCCTGATTGAGAGAATAGCAGCCCACTTCTCTCTGAGTGACACTCCTCTTCTGCAAGTTTTGTTGGGTTGAGGTTGTTGTCTTGATCTTCTCACTTTGCATCTTCTGAAGTGGGATTTTCACTGGGTGAGTGAGGAGTGATGAATGCAATTAAGCTCAGCTTTCTTGCACCTTAGAGGTGGGGACTGGAAAAAGAAAGGAACTCATATTTTTCACCCACACTTGCCTAGAAAGAGCCTCTTTACTATGGAGCTGAAGAAAATGAGAAGTGATGGCGACCTTCCTATCACAGGAAGAGACTGTAGCTCTAGATTTATAGCTGGGGAGGCAGGCAGTGCGATGCCTACATCCACTGTAGAGCATCCAGCTTGATGAGTTCAGGAACAAGGGAAGGGATCTTCATTCAAATGCCACAGACTTGCTCTGGTTTTACTCATATTCAGTAGATCTCTTCATCCCCTAGAGTAATTGTATCTCCACTTGCTGCATGCCTTTAGCCCAATTCAAACACATTCATTTTTTAAAAAATGATTTTTACCCATTATGGTTATTTTGTTAGATAAGGGTTCATGGATCTCTCACACTGCCATTCCTGAGGTGTTTCATTTGCATTAGTTTAAAAGAAATAATTAGAGAAACAGAAAGAAAAGTTGTATATATCAGAAATTTTATATATCTGTAATATATATGAGTTTAATTTATCTTAAAGAAATAAAGGTATAATAATGTAGAAATAAAGTTCAATATTCTATTCAGAAGATTGATATAAATGAAAACAGGATTCAGCTGTTTGTCAGATAACAACATACTTTGTTCAATAATAAAACCACACTTATAATATATACTCACGTGTATATTTTCACATCACAAATATTTTATTGATGAAATTATGATATCTGTTATTTTTGCCATCCATCATCTCTAGATTCTTTTATTTCTAAAACCCATATTTTATAGGAGGGCACTTGTGGGCACCTGGGTGGCTCAATTGGTTAAGTGTCCAACTTCAGCTTAGGTCATGATCTCACAGTTCATGAGTTCAAGCCTCCCTTCAGGTTGTCCTGACAGCTCAGAGCTTGCTTTGAATTCTCTGTCTGTCTGTTTGTCTCTCTCTTTCTCTTGAAAAGAAACACTGTTTTTTTTTTTTTAATATTAGGGCACTGGTTCTCAAACTTGAGTAGCTATCAGAATCATCTGGATAGCTTATTAAAACTTATATCGCTAGTGGCGCCTGGATGGATCAGTCTGTTAAGCATCTAATTTCAGTTCAGTCATGATCTCAAAGCTCTTGAGTTTGAGCCCCACGTTGGGCTCTGTGCTAACAGCTCAGCGCCTGGAGCCTGCTTCCGATTCTGTCTCCTTCTCTCTCCGCCTCTCCCCTACTCATGCTCTGTTTGTTTGTCTCTCAAAAATAAATAAGCATTTAAAATTTTTTTTAAAAAAGTAAACTCAGATTGTTAAGTTTCACTACAAAAGTTCCTGGTTGAATACATAGCTGATAACATGTATTTCTAAGATAAACTTTGAATACAACTGTTCTAGAGAACTGTTTTTTCTTCTACTCTTAGTTTCTGAGACATACAATGATTCAGGTCTGGCCAATCAGAGGATCACATTCTTCCTTCACATGACTCAATAAGGACCTTTGACACAATAAGGATCATTGTGTCAACGGTCCTATTTTTTCCTGCACCATATGGAGAAAGGCAAGCGTTCTCTCTCTTTTTTTTAATGTGCCTACAGTTCTATTTATTTATGTATTACTATTTAAGTGTAGTTGACATACAGCTTTATTACTTTTATTTGTTGTGTTAATTTAATTGTTTTAAGGTGCACAACATAGTTCTTTTACAATTCTCTATATTACAAAGTGCTTACCTCTGTAAGTGTAGTCAGTGTCTGTCACCATACAACATTATTAAAATACTATTGACTATATTCCTTATGCTGTTCTTTTCATTTCCATGGCTTATTTTTTTATAATGGTTTGTATATCTTAATCCCCTTCATCTAATTTCACCCTTCCTCCCCACTCTCTCCCCTCTAGTTTGTTTTCTGTATTTATAGGTCTGTTTCTGCTTTGCATTTGTTCATTTGTTTAGTTTAGTTTTGTTTTTTTAGATTCCACATGTTAGTGAAATCATTTAGTATTTGTCTTTCTCTGTCTGTCTTATTTCACTTAACGTAATACCCTCCAGATCCATCTATGTTGTCACAAAAGGTAGGATCTCTTTTTTTGTATCGCTGAGTAATATTGCTATATATATATGTATACACACACACACACACACACACACACACACATACACACACACACACACACCATATCTTCTTTATCCATTAATTTCTTGACGTACCTTTAGGCTGCTTCCATATCTTGGCTGTTGTAAATAATGCTGCCATAAACATAGGGGTGCAGATATCTTTTTGAATTAATGCTTTCATTTTCTTTGGGTAAAGCCTATATTCTATTTTTGCTGAATCTTCTAACACTGATATTAGTCTGGAGTTGCTGGCACTGCTTGATATTGGAGATCATACAGCAAAAAGGAGAGCTACACGATGAAATAAACCTAGTCTGATAATATAGTGGGGGACCTTTAAACAGGCAACACCTAAACATCGACCAGATCCGGCCCTGAACTTGTATAAAGCACTTATTTCTGGCTGAAATAAAGACATGTTTATATGGATAAACAAGGAATGGATTATGAGTAAATTCTCATAAAGTATATTTATAAAAATGTACTCATCAAAAAAAACCAGTAATTCTAATAATAAGATCTATGATGCAAAGAAACAGGAAACATTTGGGCATATCAAACAAACATTGTCTGAAAAACAGTTAAGCAATTGTTTAATTAATTAATTAATTAGTTAAATGGCATTTAACTTCAGGTTGAAAAATAAAAACCATTGGAGAGGCAATTTAAGTAGCGGAAGACAATAACACATGTCCTGGGGAGGAGTGAGAAGAAGAAAGTCCTTGAATTGTTCACCATGGGAATAAAAATATCTGTTAACTGACAAAAAATAAAATAAGAAATTTATTTCTGTGTTTTGTTCAAGCCATCTTGAGCTAGGTTTGCTATTGAGCCATTACTGATAGGCTGATAAGCAAATAATTATCAAGTATTCATTATATACTCAAAAGTAGATGGCTTAGCATATTGAAAGTTTTGAAACAGATAATCTTGAAATAAGGTTTGCTCCTAGGGCCACTACTATTCTCACTAAAATGTTACTACTGCTTTCTGTTTCCTGTTCCACTCTAGAGACTCAAAAAGAAGTTGATAAAACAATCAATTTCTTAACTTTTCTAATTCAATATCGTTATCATTTACGTCATTTGTATTTGATAATTTCTTTTGTCTATTCTTGATCTCTTATCTTTTTAGTAGGTATTCCAGTAGGAACTTTTTTAAACAAATAGTAATACAGTTTCAATAATTCCTTTGAAAAAGAAAGAAAGAAAGAAAGATTATTCGATGATACATTTATATATCTTTAAAATAAGATTAATTTTTCCAAATTTATATTCATTTATCTAGGTCTTTGGAATTGTGCGCTAAGATGGATTTTTAAAATTCTTATGAACTGTGTTAAAATAAATTAGTATGTGTAAAATAATAAGAGTAGAAACAATTTGTATTTATAAAATAAACGTTGCCTCAGGCCAACTAAAATTGTTTAAGCTATGTTATGAAAAATAGAAACAGATGTATTGGAGGTAAAACATTGGCAAATTTTTAACTATAGGTTATAAATAATCAATGCATACTGGATTTTTTCATGTATTTAACTGATATTATAACAGTTGTGATAAATGCACTAAGGAAAAGCAAATTAGTGAATTATTAACATTATTTTACATTTGACATTTCATAAGTATTTTGTATAATATTGTACATAGTTTTATGTTTATTCAGCATATGAAAAAATATATTTAGAAGAAATACTCCTAATATATATATCCATAGATCTAGAATTGACATCACATTCTTGCCTGGTAGGCAAATAACAAGATAAAAACTATTTTTGTGTTCTATTATACAATTCTTCTCCGTTTCCCCATTTACAAATATGTGTATATATATGTATTAGAAAAGGGGGACGTGTCAGAAACGAAGTCATAGCCACATAAAGAAAGCAAACATAAAATTATGTTTTTTTGAAAACGTTAAAAATAATTTATGTAAATGATTTTATATGGTATAAGTAAAGACTATAGTTTCTAAATGATGCAAATGGCATGAAACAGCTTTAAAAGGGACATCCAACAGTAGAATCATTTCCCTCTGATTCAACGCTGACATTTGTTCAAGGTTTTGTGGGTTTCTTATTTGATTTTTTAAATTTCTTTAATATATTGAAGTACAACTAATTGGGCATTAAATATGGAAATACACTATTAAAGAGGAGTGTATTTTAGGAAATATTGAGTGTATGTATAAATTGTAAAACAAAGAACTTCTTGTAAGAACACGAGTCTGAACCAAACAGACGCCATGACAGGCATTAAGTTTCCTTCTGAATTAGAAGACCTAAGTTTCAGTTTTCCCAAAACTATCAGGCAGTTACACATTGCCTAGAGCAGGAGAGACCACCTTGCAGTATCCAATCAGAAAAGGCCAGCTACTTCTCCCCACATTCCTTAAGGTGAGGCCTGCAGATAGAAACTTTAGATAGGACCCTGTTACCTAATGTTAAAGTTAACCTGTTAGTCGCCGAACAAGACCCTGGGCTCGCTCTGTAATTGGTTAATTTCAAAACTACTCTAAATATTGTGATTGGGTCCCGCCAAAAGTAACGAACGCTCTGAACAATGTGTATGGTTAAAGTTGCTGCCAATACTGTTGTACCATTATGATTGGATCACTGTACCTATGTTACTTTCTTGTAACTCCCCCTTCCCAAACCCCATAAAAACCCTACTCAGTCCTTGTTCAGGGCTCTCAGCACGGATCCAGTGCACTGGTGAAGTCTGTGAGCCCGAGTTTATAAGCCCACAATAAAGCCCTTTGCCTTTGTATGCATGCCTCGGTCTCCCTGGTGGTCTTAGGCCATTGAGGATACTGCGTTTTGGGCATTACACTCTTACTTTAGGTAAAATCGAAGTAAAGAAGTGACACAATGCAAAGGATTAATTATTTTATATAAGCTTACACTTTGAGAGGTCTTACAGATTTCTAAAGTAGACACGGGTAAAACATGTCATAGAGAAGAGATCTAGACATATTACAAGAAAGACAAAGGTCACAATTTTTTCTTTGCCTTTGAATTTGGGAGAGCACTCTGGGTGCCTCTGTGCTCAAGTCTTGAGATAGGAAATGTGTTACTTCCCTTCCATCTTTAAAATTCCACATTGTACTAATATGTGGTCACTTCGGTTTCTATAATCTGGAATTTTGTGGGCAGGCATTAAAGTTCTACAAAACTTAAAAAGTATTTTTGTGAGGTAAATAAATATCTGTTAGTTTTTAATGTTTTCTTCCTCTTTTCTGTCTTTTATCTCTATTTCAGTGTTATCAAGTTTAAACTCCAGGTATCAATGAAACAAAGACACTACTTAGAGACCAAATATCATCACAGATTTTTTTTATCCTCCTCTTTTGTACAATGGAATATATTTTATTATTTTATATCATCATTAAAAAATTAGTAATGTTTGTTTTTCATTGTATAATAAAATCAAATTTACAAAATCAGAAGAACAAAATATGTTAGCAAATTAAATGCTTCAAAGTCACTATTTTGGCATAATGACACCAAAATAGCAAGGTTTTATGAGGAAATATTGAAATAAGGTTTTGCAATAAACATATTAGATTGTTTCATTTTCATAGGTTAATTTACATAGAAGTATTATATACAGTACATACCTCAATCTTCATGGTTTAAAATTTATGCTATTGAGGCATTTGGAGAGTAATGAGTGAAATACAAATTCAAAGTTTTATACTATTTTCTCCTTTTCAAGTAATATATCTTCTAATAAATGTATTTTTATAATTTAAAAATTTATTAGTAAAAAATAACCTAGTCACTAACTGCATAAGCATTTTTTTCAGTAATGCATGTCTTGCTTCTATAATAGGGTTTTGGCCAAGAAATTTGGTTTAAAATTCATTTCAATACAATGTTCTTCTGATGTGTGAAAATTAAATTTCTTGCTTGAGAAGTGAAAAGTATCATGTAACTATTGGTAATTATACTCAATTTGTATTTCTAGAAAGGTGTTTCTCTCTGAACAAATTAATTTATAGAAAGAAACAAATTAATTTTTTTGTGGAGATAATTTTTGGTTACATAGATGCATAAGTAATATTATAGACCTAACTAAAATCTGTATAAAAGTAATGTTAATCTAAGAATTGATGACCAATAGTTGTGTGTATAGATAATTTACTATTATTATATGTATTCTTTTAGTGAAAGATTGTTCTGTTAGCTGTTTGATTTTGCTAATGAAATGATTTTTCTGCAAAGATTAATTTTGAGAACCTAGTTCATAATTCATGATTTGGATTACCCTGGATGATGCTATTAGCTTATTAATTTAAACAAGCTAGACCGCTCAAATTTTTCTCTGATAGCTCTGATCTCTAAAAAATTAATTAAGTGCACATTTTCTTGTTTTAACTTTAAAATCACTTTTGATACAATGCAGAAATATTTATAAGCCACATTTAATCTACAAAATTATTTTATTTTACTTTTTAAAATGTGAATTTAATTTAACTTTTATTCATTTAAATTTTTTTTTTACATTTATTTATTATAGAGAAACAGAAATACAGAGCACAAAAGGAGTAGGGGCAGAGAGAGAAGGAGACAGAATCTGAAGCAAGCTCCAGGCTCTGAGCTGTCAGCACAGAGTCTGGCAGGGCTCAGACCTGCGAATCGCAAGATCATGACTTGAGCCCAAGTTGGTTGATCAATCGACTGAGCCACCCAGGGGACCCTATTTTTTTTATCTTTGAAAGAGAGAGAGAGGAACCACATGTGCAAGAGTGGGGAAGGGACAGAGACAGAGAATCCAAGGCAGCATCCACACTGTCAGCCCAGAGCCCATCATGGGGCTCGATCTCATGAACAGTGGGATCACGACCCAAATCAAAACCAAGAGCTGGACCCTCAACTGATTGAGCCACCCAGGAGCACCCCCCAAAATATTGTTTTAAATGATACATACATTTAGAAGAAGAATGAAAGGAAAAAAAAAACACCCCGATTTTAGCAAATATCTAGTAATATCTCCTACTAATTTTCATCTTATTCACGGTTTGAGTTATTCAAATGCAAAAGCAATTGGCAATCAGATAGTTCCCAAATTTCTTCTAGTATTTATTATATCAGTAGCATTTTTCAGATAACTCTTTCTCTAAATTTTTTAAATGCTTATTTATTTTTGGGTGTGTGAGAGAGAAGGAAATGAGAGGGAAAGAGGCAGAGGAAGAGGCGGGCAGAGGATCTCAAGCAAGCTCTGCAGTGACAGCAGGACCTGATGCAGGTTCAAACCCAGCAACTGCAAGATCATGACCTGAGCCAAATTGGGCACTTAACCAACTGAGCCACCCAGGCATCCTGCTTCTCTGGGTTTTTCTTTTTAATAATGATTAATTATATCTGCTTGTAAAGTTAAGTAATTTCATTAAATAATAAGTAAAAAGAATCCAGATCAAAGCTATCTTACCTATAAAATGAAATAATTATAGCCTTCCAGACAGCTGCTTATTTTAAGATCCTTATACTTCTATATGCTAATACATGTTCCTTCTTCAAATATTGTTTTTACCTAATGATTTTATTGATGTTGTTGGTTAAGCCTCAACAGGTGCCAGTGAATTAAAACATTTTTTTGGTCCATGCTTGTTTAATTCTAAATTAAATGCCTCACTGACATAAAGTCAATGATTCATGATAAATAGCCCAATAAACCTATTATCACACCCAAAAAAGAGTGAAAAGTAGAATTCTTTCACCTTTATTAAAATCTAAATACTGTATAATCATCATTAAACAAAATTAAAAAAATTATAAGATGAAGTATTTTACAAAGTTTTTAATTTTTGGTGTTCACAGAAACCCTGTAAAGATGGTTGGCAAGGCTGGTGTCATTTTATTACTTTATAAGTGAGTATAAGTGAAATTAAAAAGATAGGATTTGACAAAATCATGGAGCACAAGGTAGTCCAGGCACAGATTTGGAATTCAGACCAAGGCTTTGTGACTTTCAGTCAGAAAATAAATTTCCTTCATGATTTCTATTATTGTACTTATTGTCCTGTCCAACTGAAGCTTAGGTCAATTTAAAACCTAGGTATTTCTTTTACATTGTACTTTTTTTTTTCCTATGACATCCTAAAGAGGCTGACATAGGCAGATTGGGCCCAAGGACCCCACAGGAGGGTCCCACAGACCAGCCAAGAGTGTCCTTGGTTTCACACAGGATGGAAGTCAAATGCAAGCCAGAATAAGTGAAAGTATTTATTGAGTAGAGAGTAACATATTGAAACAGTTGATGGAGTCTCTGGGGGACTTAGAAAGGGAAGGAGAATGAGTCTTGTCATTGCTTGGTGAGAGGAATTTTATTGGGAAAGGATCAGGGATATGCATGATAGTAGGACCCAATCAAAGAGGAGGCTGAGGTGAACAACAGGTGTGTTACTCCATTAATTATGGAAGGTAAGGGTATTGATGGAGCATCAAACGAGGTTGGTCTGATGCTAATGTCCTGGAACGTGTTTGGGATCTTGTTCTCCTTAAGTCTTATCAGGTGTTTGGGGCCTAGGACAAACTCTGAAAATGATTAACTTCCCCCTATAAGTGAGACCATAGCTTCTTTGGCTTATTCAGAGGCAAATATAGAACATGAGTAACCGGGGCCTATCAAGAAAACAACAGAGATAGAGTCTTTCTAAAATAGAGCCCCTTCAGCTTTCTTACTTCAGGACCATTCTTTTCTTTTAAATCAATACATCTTTTGTACGTTTTAGTTTTGCTAATGATACATGTAGTTAGGGTTTTGTAGGAAAAAAATTTCTCACACTTCATAAAAATAAATACTTTTATCTTCTCTAATTGGATGTCACACATGGGTTACTTCATTTCAACATTCATTTAATATCTGTCTACTTTGTGCTTGATATAGAGTTAACAAACATAAATTCATATGTAAGCTAATTTATAAATATGAATATAGAATTACAAATATACATAAGATGTCATACCTGTATCTGAGAAGTTATAATTTATTGGGAAAGATCATTGCAAATAATACAATTTTCAAATGTAATGCAATATTTAAATATTATAGTATAGATATAAATAAGACTATTGGATTATACAGATGAATAAACCCAGTCTGAAGTTCAAGAAAGCCTTGTATAAAGGATAGATGACTATTTGAAGAATAAGTGATGTCTGAATTGTTAAGAAAAACATTAGTTAAATAAGAAAGTTCAAAACCCAACAACATGAGGCAAAATACAGAGTAGACCTCACGTAGATCATGGTTAGAAAGAAGATGGTCTCAGACCCGAGAAAAATAATGTGCGTGTGTTTTGGGGGGCGGGGGGCATTACTGAAAGTAGAGTTAAGCAGTTGATTGTGATGGCATCTGTCTTAAAACTGCCTAGGTAAACATCAGTCTAATAAACTAACATTCTTTTTTCTTTTTCTTGGTACCTAGTTTACTAGTACTTTTAACCATTTTTTTTTACTATAAAAATTATCATATAAGAAATTTTGAATTGTCTTTCTTGGTCATTAGTCCCTTGTCACAAGTTTGTAATAAAACTTTGACAAGAGCTAGCCATCGGTTCTTCCAAGATTTATTTTAAAATTTCTGCAGTGAATTTTCATAGGGTATTAATGCTGTGTTCAGATTTTTGTTATGGTTGAATCTGCTTAGAAAAATTTGAGTTGGATTTATTTGCTATGAAAACTTATTTGTGGGGCGCCTGGGTGGCTCAGTCAGTTAATCCTCCGACTTCGGCTCAGGTCAGATCTCACGTTCTGGGTTCAAGCCCCGCATCAGGCTCTGTGCTGACAGCTAGCTCAGAGTCTGGAGCCTGCTTCCGGTTCTGTGTCTCCTTCTCTCTCTGCCCCTCCCCCTCACATGCTCTGTCTCTCTCTATATCAAAAATAAATAAAACATTAAAAAATTTTTTTAAAAATCAAATATTAAAAAAAAGAAAACTTATTTGTGCTTTTATCTATCTATCTATCTATCTATCTATGCTTTCAATATATAAAGGCAATAATATATTTTCAAATTGAAAAAAGGGGTAGGCCTGTGACAAAATGAAAGCAAAGCTGGATCATTGTATACATTATAAATCTCAATATTATAGTAGGTAATTGAGAAATTATCTTATGCTTTATGAAGGTCTGACCTATGGATTCATCGTTTATTTAATATATTTAATATTATGCTTTAAAAAGTGTATATAATCTCTATAAATTGTTCAGCAACGTGGAGTGTGAGGTTGCCCATAGAGCAACTCTTCAAAAGGTTACTGTTATTAAGATCTGACTACACATGTGGAGGGAATAAAACTATCAACTGAAAGGGAGAGAGAAACAGAGAGAGAGAGAGAGAGAGAGAGAGAGAGAGAGAGAGAGAGAGAGAGAGATGTGGGATTTTTGTTTCAAATGGTGTTATCTGACCCTAAGGATGTTTGAACCTCAGGAATAGGATGATGAAGCCCATCAGGTCAAGGCCACCAGGAACAAATCTGTAGTCAAACAAATTTAGGTTTATTGACTTGCCACAACAAAGGACGACAGAGCCCGCTGGGGCTGCAGTCACAAGATTACACAGACCAGGAAGCTTAAACAACAGAAATGCATTTTCTCATAGTTCCTGAGACTAGCATTTCAAGATCAAGGTATTGGTAGGTTTGGTTTCTCCTGGGTGTTTGCTTCTTCTTTGTAGAGAACTCCCTCTCATTGTGGCCTCACACACTTGTCACTCTGTGTATGCACAATCCTGGCATCTTTTTCTCTGTTTGTAAGGACACAGGTCATGATGGATTAGGACCTCTCCCTAATCGCCTTATTTTAACGGATTTACCCTTTTCATATGCTTATTTCCAAATATACTTCCATTCTGAGGAAAGGAGGTCACTGTTTTGACATATGAATTGAGGATACAATTCAGTCCATAGCAACTATGTATCTGTTGTTGTTCTGAGGAAGGACAGTAGGAAACAGTTCAGCTTTGCTTTGGTTTCTGTCATACAGCAAGGGAAGTTTAGCAATCAGTTAAGTCAATAATCTTTTTATTTTTTATTTTTTGCTATAAAATTGTTTATTGATTTTGAGAGAGAGAGACTCTCTCACAAACCCCAAGATCATGACTTGAACTGAAATCAAGAGTCAGGCACCCAAACAACTGAGCCACCCTGGTGCCTGGTGCCCCCAATAATCTTTCCAAGAGAAGCCAGGACATTGAAGTGGATCTGAAGACATCAGTGGTATGACAGGAGAAATCACTCCAAATGTGGCTCTTTTGGTATTCTGAAGCAAGGGTGGCCTGGGGAAAAATGTTTGTTACCTTTGGAGCCACAGCTACAGTTGTTACCACAGTCTCTGATAATCAGCAGGATTGATTTCATTCTCTCATTCAAGGATGTCACAAGAAGTAAAGTATAGAATATGGAAAATTCTGAGTTGACTCTAAAATGACACTCTAGTGTGGTATGTCATTTTGGGGGATGACTGTGTGGCTGCCCATAGATAAACTGCTGTTAGTAAATTTCTGTGTCCCTGGGAGCCTCCTAAAGGACTCCATGACTAAGCATGAGGTGGAGGAATTTGCATTGTTAGGAGAGACAACTTCAGTTAAACTTCAAGTGAGCTAGACTTACCTAATAATAAAAGAGAAATGATAATCATCATGTAATTAATGTATCTATTGTTCTCATCAGCTGCAGGCAGACTTACACTTTCATTTGGTTAAAGTAATTTTTAAATTTTGAAGTAGTTTGTTTGCATCCTGAGTGGCCTGCAACAATTGATTCCAATGGTATAAAGTAGCTTATATTTTATTTTGTAAATCAAGGGAAACCATTAACAGTTTTAAGTAGGAGAATGCCATGGTCAACCCTTCAAAATTCTATCTACTAATAGATATATGTAGAGTAGGCATATAAATATGTACTAAGGAAGTACATAGATACTATATTGAGAATAACCCATATAAATGCCTTACAAACTATATCATTTAACGTATATTAACATATGTAAATGTAGGCAATGCATGTATAATATCAGTCCAATCAGCATTACAACTGACTGTTTCTTATATCATGCATCAGAACATAAAACCATTTTTGAACTATGGTGTAATAGTTTGTTATTCTATACACAGTCTATTCAAGCATCACAGGAATTATTCAATTTACAACTATTTAAGTCAACAGTCCTCTAACCACAGGCCCATATGATGAAATCACATAGTATCTTACACTTTGAATAAGACAGACAATGTGAAATATTTGTTTAGAGCATAATCCTTTGTAAGAATAAATGGTCCCTATGAAAATACAGAGAGATACAGGTATCCCCCGCTTTCCAAGGTTGAAAATTCATGTTGGGCCACTTTGGTTTCACCAAAGACCTACATTATGGGAGTAGAAAAGTGAATATCTTCTTTAGGTTCCTTTCAATTAGCAAACACAAGTGCTGATACAGGTCTTTTGTAAAAGTGAAGTGAGTGGCCTGATGCAAACTTTCAGAAAGTGGGGAATGGTCTGCTTTTCACTGCTTTGGTTTAAAAAAGGTTTTACAGACAATAAACAAAATGTATTATTTGTAAAGTCACATTTTGTTTTACCTAAAACTTGTTCTGATTTTATATTAAATGATAAAACTATAATTTAATTTACTTATCAGTACTTATAATCAGATATTAAAATAATTTTGTTTTTATTTTAGGAAAATATTGCTTTAGATTTACTTGTGAAAGTTACATTGGGAAAATGTTTTGATACACATTTAAGATTTTTTTTCTGGATGAGAATTAACATTTAAGAAAATGCAAAATATTAATTCCAGTGGATTCCAAGTTTCTTTGTCGCCTATATGAGTAGAAATTAAAATCATTGATAACATATGTCCCAATAAAGTACATATTTTCCTTTATTGTGCTTTGACATATCAAAATACATCAAATCATGAATATGCATATGATCAAATATTCTTTAAACTTGAAACATAGCCTTAGAATAAAGGTACTGTATGTAGTTTTAGAATAGGTTGCTTGCAAAAAATACAGAAAAAAAAAAGTGGTTGTTTTTAAATCACATTTTAAAGAGGAAACCAAATGAATGTTAAGTTTAATTTGGTCTTCATTCCAGATATAAAGAATATGTCTCATTACCATTTATTATTTTAAACACACATTTTAAGTAGAAATCTTTTATTTTGAAATTCATAACATGTTATATGCATTATAAAAATATAAGCATATAAATGTATGAATTAACATAAATTTTTATAGTTGTATAGAAACTCAATACTTTATGCACTACAAAATAAATGACCAAAATTACATTCACTTTGCTATCTTAAATGTGAATTTATTAATGTGTCCTGCAGATTATTTTAGTTAAATAATGAAACTATACCTGAGAATATCCTGCAATTTATACAGCAGATTCCAAGTTACCACAGCACAGGCTGTTGTCTGGGAAAAATAGTGCTCTCCTCTAAAATACAAGGAGTGGAGATTGAGGGAGGAAAAAAAATGCAGACTGTTTTGTTTTGTCTTTGACCTAAAAAGACATCATTTCATGTGACTAAGTAGTGCATATTAAATGTTCAACAAATGTTAAACAGTGTGTGATTAATAGCGAAAATATTTTTACAAGCTATTTACATGGAATATCATCTGTTTTGTATGCATTATAGGTTACAGTAAGGCATGATTTAAAAGAAACACTTTTCAAAAAATTAATACTTTCTGAATTTATGTAAATATCAAAAAAAAATTTAAATTGCAATCACTCTATTCTAAAAATAAAAACAAACAAAGTTTTCAGATATTAAATGGAATGTTGGAATCAGTCAGCTACCTAAGGAGAGACCCAGAACTTGAAGCCGTTTACTGTTCATCTGCTATTCTTTGTACTTTTCACAGTTTTTTTTTTTTTATTGCTCTTTGGAGTTTTATACTGTTTCATCAAATTAATTCTTCTCTTCAGTTAAATCGCTTTTACTCCACAGTTTCTTCTAAACTTTCATTACTGATATGAATTTCAGTGTTTTAGACTTTCTTATTGATGGTTTTTCATTATTCATTTCAAAATTACCCTGTGGAATATCACAGAAGATGGGGAAATAGGAAGTTCCCAGAAAAGGCCTCCCTACTAAGACAACCATTGAAATGGCAAGAATTGTCAAAATCAACAATTTCAGGACTCTGGAGTCTAGTGTCCGGGAGAGTACCTGATGAATAAATAAGGTGGTCAAGCGTGAGGAATTTTGGTGTTCCACATAGGAGCCACTCTACTACCAAACTCAAGTGTGGGTAGCTGTGTGGATGGCAGCACATGTTCCCAGTGTGGCTTGCTGGGGACAGTGTGGACAATATAAATGTTATCCTATAAAGATTAGAAGTGGTACATTAATCTGCCTGTTGTTTCACTGGGGGATTAGTGCACAGGTTGGCTCAAATGACTTCTTAGCATTTGTAGAAAGAATTTAAAGAACTAGAGAACATCTTGTTATTGTTGTTGTTGTTTCTAATTGAACAGATAGTAGAACAAAGACTTCAGTGATTGCACATGATAAAAAATACACTTTTGCAAAAAACAAAAAAAAAAAAGCTTTGAAATGTCCCTAAGCAAATGGACAGCTACAGCTTCTCAACAAGTAGCATTAGCAATCTCTAGGGAGAGAGGAAAATGTGATTTACAGAGTTATCATAGTAAAATATTAAAAATATCCAGTCCTCAACAAAAAATTACAAAAACCCAAAGAAACTTGAAAATATATCCCATTCATAGGAAGACGAAAAATGTCAGAACTCTCTGAAGAAGTCTAAATGTTAGACTTATTAGATGAGGACTTTAAGCTACCTTTAAAGATGCTCAAGGAGCTGAAGGGAACCATGGATAAAGAAATAACAAAAATAAGAGAATGATGTATGGAAAAGTAAGGAATATCACTAAGAGAGAGAATTGTAAAAAGAAAACAAATAGAATTTGAATAGAAAAATAAATAACTCAAAGGAAAAATTTTCAAAATCTGGTCTTTAATCAACAGAGATTCAACAGAAGATAACAGTAGGAATAAAAAAAGAAGCAAATTTGAAGATAGGGCAATTGAAGTCACCAAGGATTCCTTCTGATTGAACAAAAGGATACTAGACAGTAACTTGTAGCCAAGAAACGAAGATCACTGGTTAAGATAATTATGTAGATAAATATAAAAGGCAGGATGATCATATTTTTGGTTTCTAACCCTTTCTTTTGTTTCTTAAATTATTTCAAAGACACATTTACAAAAAGTAAGAATGAATGCATGTTAATAGCTACACAATGTATAAATATGTATTTGTGACAATAACTACATAAGAGTATGGAGGAAAGAGATGGATAGGAGTAGATTTAATACATGCTATAGAAACTACATTGATATCAATTCAAACTTTATTGTTAGAAATTTAGAACATTAATTATAATCACCATTGTAACCAAAATATGAGAATGAGAAGGGAATCAATATAATGTGCAACTGAAAATGCACTGAACTAAAAAGAAGTAATGGAGGAAATGAAAGACAAAAATGGTATAAGATACATAGAAAACAAACAATAAACTAGCAGAAGTCCTTCCTTATCTGTAATTACTGTAAATGAAAGCGTACTAAACTCTAAAGTTAAAGGCAGAGATTGGTAGAATGAATTTAAAAAAACATGGTCACCTCTATATTGTTTTTAAAAGATTCATTGTAGATTTAAAAATATCAATATGTTGAAAGTGAAGGAATGCAAAAAATGTTCCACATAATTATTAACCAAGAGGGAGCTAGAATGACTATACTCATATTAGACAAAATAGATTTTATGACAAAATGTGTTAGAGGAAATAAAGAATGGCATTCTATATTGAAAAAGTGCCAATTCATCAAAAAGATATAACAATTAAAAACATATAAACAGCAAACAATAACATCCAACATAAATGAAGCAAACCTTGACAAAATTGAAGAAAGAAGTAGACAGTTATAAAACATATGTCTACAGGATTTTTGGAGACTATACGGTAATGTAATTAGAGATTGTGTGTTAGTTAAAGACCTCACAACTCAATGGGATGAAGTTAAAATCAATAAATGAAAAAAAAACTGTAAATTGACAAATATGTGGAAATTAAATGATACCTTCGTAAACAACGAATAGATTAGAAAAACCACTAGGAAAATTTGAAAATACTTTGAGTTGAATAGAAACAAAAAGACAATGAACCATAAATACCTTTTGTCATGTAATGGAAGTCCTCATCTTTTCCTGGTTTGGTGAGTGTTTTATCATGAAAGTGTATTGAATTTTGTCAAAATGATTTTCCCACATACCTTTCCAAGGAATGAACAAAATTTACCTTCCTAGGAACAAAAGAAATAGTTTATTCTTATCGAGTTTATTCCATAATAGATACTGTAATACATGGAAAAAGGAAAGTCTGTCCTATTCCAAGAAACTGAATAAAATATTTTCAAGCCAACTACATTTTTTCCAACACATGTTAATTGTTCCCTGTTTCCATAGTCTTGCAACATGTTAAAAAGGTTGCAGTATGAACAAAATATATAGAGTTGTATCTAGTGACATGAATGTTTCCCAAAAAAACCTAGTGCTGCATGAAATGAAGGAGTTTATGACTTCTGTAGCTTGTTTATTTTGAATTAATTACCATAATAAAGCTAACAAAATCAGTAGGAAACAATGATAGAAAACTCAATTTTTATTTGCAAATGATGTAATTTCATATCTAGAAAGCCTAAAGATCTCAATTAAAACCATCATAATCAAGAAGGATATTGGGTTCAAGAAGAATACAAAAGCAGTTCTATTCTTGATTATAATGTAATGAGCGTTTAGAAAATCCACTGAAAGGAAGATGTCATTCATTCTATCAACAAGTGTTAAGTTGTTGTCCATAAAAGTATAGTAACTATAAGATGAAAAGTCTTGTAAAATTGCAAGTATTATTAAAATATTTTGTAAGAGGGAAACCATAACATTTTTGGAAAATGTGGTGAAATTAAATGGCAAGCAAACTAATATGTAAGAGGTACAAATACTCAGATCACTATGCTGTGAGGAAGTTTAAGGCCAATGTAGAGACTATAGAAGAGCACTGAGGTGGCCTGTAAATGAACGTTTCTTGCACCTTTCAGTCTAGTGCATTTACCAGCAGAATGCTACAAAGTGAATGTCATGGAAAAGAGTAATTTCATAGTTGAGTTGAGCCTGCAATACTGACCTACAGAATCATGATTTAACACAATGCTTTAAAGCACTAAAAAAAACCCCAACTAGTTAAAATGGTTATTATAAGGAAAGGTTTATTTAATTAATTTAACACCTTTCAATACTAGTCCAAATTTGATTACTATACACACATACACACACACGCACACACACACACACACACATATACACACATATATAATCTGTATATACCATATATATATATTTAAAACTAGGTATGGAATTTCCAAAAAGGTTCATTTTTATTTCATTTTCTTCCTCTCTGTTTGTGAGGAATGTTAACTGGTTAATTGTTACTTTGGATTAAAGATAGTTTTGAAGATGGAAAACACAAGCAATGACGAAAAGAGAATGATCCTAAGTTTCTGGTAGTATTACAAAGCTACCAATTCTAGACTGCTTCTTATCAGCGCCTGTGAATGAATAAAATCTTTTGTGTTTACACTTTTATAGCTGAACCTAGTTCAAAATGATAGTAAAGTTTCTGTAGTTAAATATTTGAAAATGATATGCATTCTTATACTCCATATTTCATCTTATAGGAAACTTAATGTGCAATTATTCCAAAAGGTAAAAAAGGAAATAAAATGAACTAATAGAAAATAATACATACATATCAATTATAGGTTGGAAAGCTTTGTGTAAAAAGAACACCAATGAAATAAATAATTGAACACTGAATATCAGTATTCATATTATTGAATATCACTCCATAGCATATACCACCAGGAAAATTATTTGTGACATTTATGGCAGGTGAATAACTGTCAAACATTGTACTAAATCATTGTGGATATAATATAAATTTTGTTACCATTATCTGGTCCTTAACACATAGCTTAATTCAAACATTAAATTATTATAAATAATTAAGAAAATGCACGTAATTATTTTATAATTATAGTGTAACATAAATAATGGTTGACATGTAGATTAAGGCATTGGGTCACACTTCTTCGCTTCTTTGATTGTCAAAGTGCGGGTTGTGTTGTTGTTGTTGTTCAATAATATAGTGTCAGCAGAGCCCAGAGCAACACACATGTTTTGGTCCAGTTTAGTAAACTAAA
Source organism: Suricata suricatta (assembly GCF_006229205.1). Classification (NCBI taxonomy): domain Eukaryota; kingdom Metazoa; phylum Chordata; class Mammalia; order Carnivora; family Herpestidae; genus Suricata; species Suricata suricatta. The sequence goes on from NC_043700.1 coordinate 62,547,408, forward strand.
AATTAGTACTCATTTTGAGAGGTCAGATTTCCTAAATGAATAAAAATTTTTAACTTGTCACAAAATTTGTGTCCCATATTTTACTTATAGGAATTTATTTCAAAAAAATCAATTTGTTAAGTATCAATCTGTGTCTTATATATGACTTATGATTTATTTATAATAAAAATTATAATAGAGATAGAAATGGCAAAGATACCAAAACTGTGAGGTTGACTATACAAATTTTAAGGGTCTTAAAGCTACCTACAGAATATAACACAGCATAATCATTAAAAAGAGGATAAAAGAAATATGCGTAATGATATAAAAATTTTCCTAATACCTTATTGTTGAGAAAAAGTTTAGAAGCCTGTATAACATTATCTGTGTATGTTTTATGCTACAATACATATATATGTATGCTTTTATATATATACATACATATTCATGCACATGTGTTTAGCATAGCTTAAATATCATTATACAATTATATGATATATGTGTAAAATATTTCAGAATAGGATTATGGATAAACTCTCTTTTTTAAAAATTTTAAAGTGTTTTTAAATTATTATTTTGAGAGAGAGATCGCGTGAGTTGGGGAAGAGCGGGGAAAGAGAAAATCTCAAGCATTCTCGGCACTGCCAGGGCACAGCGTTCAAACTCACAAAACTGTGAGATCATGACTTGAGCAGAAATCCAGAGTCAGATGCTTAACAGACTGAGCCACCTAGGCACCCCTATTTTTTAAAATTTTAATTGTATATTTGACATATAATTTTACATTATTTTCCGGTGCACAGCACAGTAATCTTACAATTATATACATTACAAAATGCTCACCAAGATCCATGTGGTTCCTAATGGTCACGATATAGACTTATTACAATATTATGGATTATATTCCCCATGCTGTCCTTTTTTCCTGTGTTGTCCCCATGACATATTTATTTTATAACTTGAAGTTTGCACCTCTCAACCCCCTTTGCCGATTTTTGCCTACCACCGCCTGCTCTGGCAACCATCAGTTGGATCTCTACATCTGAGTCCCTATTTTATTTGTTTAGTTGTGTGTTTTGATTTTTAGATTCCACATACAAGTGAAATCATATGGTAGTCATGTTCTGTTTGACATATTTCATTTAGCATAATACCTTCTAGGTTTATCCACGCTGTTGCCAACGACAAGATTGCATTTTCTTTTTTGTGGCTAATCCTCTATTGTGCAGGTATCGCACATCTGCTTTAATTTATCTACTGATGGACACTGATGGACACATGTTTCCATGGCTTGGCTATTGTAAACAAGGCTTCAGTAAACTTACAGATACATATCTTTTCAAATTACTGGTTTTGTTTTCTTCAGGTAAAATATGAGTAATCCTTCATATATGCAGTTTTCTTTTCTATTTTTCCCCAAGTATTATAAAAAATTATGCACTTAATATGTTTTCTATGTAAGATTATAAAAGCATTAAAATGTGCAGTGACATTTTATATATATATAAACACACACACAGAATCTTTGTATAACTTAGTTTTCTTCTGCAAAGTAATTTGACAATATGTATCAAGAATGTTAAACATTATTATTAATTCTGACTTTAATTTCTTTTGGAGGGGTAAGGAAATATAAAATAAGGGAAAATCTGTAGTTAGGAATTTGCACATTACTGTATGATATTTATTATGCTAAAAAGACATAAAATAAATTATATGTATTCTATAAAGTATAAGGTAGTCATTTTAAAATGCTGATTACAGGGGTGCCACAGGGGCTCAGTCAGTCAGCCATCCCACTTCGACTCAGGTCACGGTCTCCTGGTTTGTGAGTTGGGGTCCTCCTGGGGCATCTGCTGTCCGCGTGCAGCCACAGTCAGATCCTCTGTTCGCTTCTCTTTCTGCCCTTATACATGTGTCCTTGTGTGCTCTCTCTCCCTCTCTCTGAAAAATACATAAACATTTGAAAAAAATGCTGATCACGAATTCAATTTCAACATTTGTGCAAATTGTGATTGTCACTAAAACTAATATTCAACTGGCATGCTTTGACTGATCAGTGCCTGTACAATACCGGTTGTGAAATTGTTTAGTATTCTCCTGACTACAAGGATGGAAAATAAAGAAAGAGATGTTTGAAACCCACAAACATCTACCCATTCTTTGCAGAATAGCTCAAAATAAATGTACCAAATGCTTCTGATGTGTGCTAGTTTGTCTCTTAACTAGATTTCATATTGCTTAAATATTATGTGATGTAGTTTTTTTCTCTTGTGACATTTTCTTTTATAAATCAGAGAGCATTAGTGTCCTAAAGTATTTGTTTGAAATCCCAGTACTTAAACAGTTCTTAGTGGAATCATTTCAATTGTATGCAGATCATTTTTAATTCTCACACACACACACACACACACACACACACACACACACACACACACACAGGCTGGATTTGATTCACATGACCCACGGCTGGATTTAGCTGCTCCATTAATTGATTTCCATAGGTACTCTTTCATGTAATGAAAGTTTTGCCTTGACTATAATTCAGTTTGATTTTTGGACTGCATCTACACATTATTACCATTTGCAGTGTTACACTTCACTGAACTGAATGATTTAATGTGTTTTTCTTTAGTGTCAGAGAGAGACTTACAACAAGGAAGAGTAGAAAACATGGAATTCCTTTGAATCTTGGTATTCTGAATCTTTCCGTGCCTCATATTTTTCAAGCCTTCATAATGCCACTGTTAGTGTGTGCTCTAAATTTTTTACTTAATCATTGTCAATTTATTCTTTGACAAAATGCTTGCTTTCCAGAGATCTTCTCCCAGGAATATTTAGAAATTAGGAATATATATGAAATTATATATTTTATTTTAATTCTTCATTCAATTTTTTCTAATTTAACAAAATATAAAACATTCAAATTAAGAACAAACTCTAATTTCTATGAAAAATTATGTAATTCATATATCCTGGGAAATGTATGCCTGTACCAAATCTCTGGTCTCACAAATGAAGATGACAGGAAGAGGAAGATGAAAACAAAACAAAGAAACAAAGGTAGAAAAGTTAAAGCTACTGCTACTTCACCTCAACTGATTGAGGGTAGCTCTTCATTAAACAGATGAAATAATGAGTCTTAGTGTAAACCTTAGTGGACCTAAAGCTGAATAGGGAATGTCAGGGATGTTCTGAGAGGGACAAATAATAGGCTGGCATTGTGACAACATGCACACAGATGGCTATGTGGTCCAAATAGTGATCTAATTAAGTAGACTCAGCTCAGAACATGATGTGACAAGCAAAATATATGTCATTGGATCTAGCCTCATGTTCAAACCTGCTTAATTTGAATCTCAAAGCTCTGGGTACCTAAAATGAAGTCTGGGTTATATTTGTTTTTAAGATGTTATTATTTTCTTCCGTAAAACAATATTTAAGTGAAGAAAAGTTCTTAATTTAAAACTGCATACTTAATTATTCTTAGTATATAGTGGAACTAATTTTATACTATGTAATTTTGTTTTGATTCAAAACTAACTGGAAGAATATAATTAAGAATAAAAATGTAAATATCTAAGCCTTGGTGATTGTACTTCCTGGAATATAAGCTCTGTGAAGACAGGACCATTTCTGTCTGTTTCAAAAATGTATTCCTCACACTAGAGGAGTATTCAGCACATAGTATATGCCTAATAACTATTGTCAATGAAGGAAGAAAGATAGCATATTGATTTATTATTTTCATTTTCTCAATGAGTGAATGTTGATACCAAACTTCACCTAACTCATTTAGGTTATTTTCTATGTATTTAATAAGTATTTATTAATAATTATGCTATGTACCAGCACAATCCTTTTTCAATAACTCCCATTTTCTTGCATTTAATTAATTTCTACACTTGGGTTCTATTCTGTATTTGCCCCCTTTTCCCAATACCAGAATCAATGTAACATAATGGTAACTAGCACATGTCCCTGCAGCCGAGAGTAGGATTGCTAGGTTCAACTCTGAGCTCTACCACTTACGAGCTATATAACCAAGACAAGTTAACACAATTGTTCCCTGCTTTTGCGTCCTTAACTTTCAAAATGGAATGATAATTCTAACACATATCATTTTTGAGGATTCAACAAGTAAAAACCAGTAAAGTATGGAAAACTGTAATTAGCACATACTTAATGCTCAATGAATGTTACCAAATTTTGTCATTTGTGAAAATCATGTTTTACCGAAGTCCTTTACTCCTACATATTAACATCCAATGCTTTTGTATGCTTCCTTTTATTTTCTCATATTTAAATGTTATACTGTAAGTTTTCAAATTTTATATCATTGTTGCTCCACTATTTATAACTGTGTAACCTTGAGAAATTATTTAGCATCTCTTAGATCAAATACTCCACAGTAAAATGAAAATAGTAACACTACTTCAATATTTACTTGAATATTTAATGCCAAAGGAAAGAGTTAAGAATTTCCAGTGTGTACCTCGTATTCAATAACTTCTAGCTATTATTATTACTGTTGTTGTTTTAAAAATTATAATTGTTTGCTAAAACTTTAATCTGAGCATATGGATAAAATGGCAATAATCCTTTTTATCTACCATTACAAGACATATTTTATTAGGTTTTCACTTCTCTGTCACGTAGCAAAGATTCCAAAAGGTGTTCTGTAACCGATACTCCTCAATTTGTTTCTTTCTCTTGGCGTCCCTTCTGTGTATTACATTACATTTATCTAAATTAAATCTCATCCTTTATTGCTGTTTTCCCATTTCTCACTTTTCCTTTCTCTGAAACTTTTCTCCACCTTTCACTGGGTTTACAGTTTCTTTTGAAAATATATCTGTAGCTTTCATTGATGCATAGTCTTCTTTTGTTGATCAAACATAATGATAGAGTCCTCTCTGAATTGTACCTGACTCATTTAATTATCACATTCTCTTTCTATAGTCTCAATGATTTATTTGTGTAATTTATATTATCAGTAGTAGTAGCAATAATGATGAAAACAAGACCTGAGAGAATGTGGGCCTGAGAAACTACAAAGAATGGCTTACTGTTCTTTTGTTGCATTTCTCTAAGCTCCAATGTCTAAGAATTGGGACCAAAGATTGTTGTGAATATTCTGTCTTTCTTGATGAGGAAAAACGAAGACAACATATTTATAATTATTCCCTTCACTTTCTGCCAATGTTCCTACCTTTAATTAATTTAATTTATTTCTACAAGGGCAATTTGTGATTTCTACCGAAAGTCCTATGAGAAAGTGTTAAAAGAGTCAGAATTCAAATTCAGAATCACACCAAAGAGCAGTACTTTTGTAGTTTTCCAGTGTGGTTTGGTTCCTACAGTTATATCATACAAATTAGTTTATATTGACTAATATGGAACACAAGGTCATATCACATATATAATAACATATTACATGCTAAGTCTAATATGTTTGTAATTGTTCATTTTCTAAGAAAATATGAATTATCTCATACATATAAAATATATATTAACAATTTCTAAAGATTTTATATCAGACAGTATTATACATCATGAATTACATCACGAATCTAGGTTTTGTTTTCTTTTTAAATTTTTCCTTAAAAGCACATTTATATAAGCATTTTGTAGCAATAAATTAAAATCTGATCATTCAGCATGCCTTCAGAGAAAATAAGATGTTTTTTTATCATCTCATGAGAATTACAGTATTTGGACTCCTTAAAAAAATGCTACATCCAAATTTATGCTTTAATGACAAACAGTAAATCTCTACTTCTTAAAACCACCAAATTAGACTTTTGATAAATAAAAAATGGATTATGCAAAAATACTTCCTATTTAAATGTGCTAATTACATAGTTTTGCCTTTATGAATATAAGAGGAATTAGTTAAGAATCTTGATGTGTTCCTTGGTTGCTACTTTAACAAAATGGTGAATTTAATATCTCAATATCTAATATTAAATTGATAGTTAAACAGTACTGGGGAAATCTTGTGTTCTGTTGTTCATTTATATTCCAATTTCCAAAATAAATGAAACTCTAATAAATATGAATTTAAAGACTATGATGTGACACTTTATAGATCAAGTTCAAAAATAAGTAATACCTATATGGTTTATCAAATTTTCATGTAGGGAAAAACACCAATGAATGTTTCCACATAATTTTAAACTATATATGCTATTACTTTATTACTATTAAGCACTTAAGTAATTGTTTATCATTTGTTGTATTATTAGCTTTTTACTGAAGTGATTAGAGGCATATCTATCTATCTAATCTATCTATCTATTGTATATTGAAAATTTTATGAAGTGTCCTGTTATACCCACAATTTTGTGTTTAAGCCTCGATTACCATTTACATGATATTATTTTCGTAACAGATATCTCAGGTGAGTCAAATCAGAGATTATAAATTTGAACTCAGACACTGAAGCACAAGACCTCTGTACAAGAGAAGGGGGCTCTGTCTCCTCTTACAAGAGCAGCAATAGTACTAGGCGCTAAAGCCCAGAATTGTTCTCCCAAAGATCAGAAATACATGCATCCCAGTGTTAAACAGAATGGTACATGTCTTGACTAAAATGTTTCTTTATCAAAGTTAATAGTCTACCTTTGTGCCTTCTGTATATTGATTGCCCTTGTGACCTAATCCAAGTCTGTCTGTCTGATGCACAGCAAAACCAATCACTGAGACATCAGGGTTGCAGCAAGGAAACTTTATCTGAGATAGGCAGCCAAGAGAGGGAGGACAAAGCTCAAATTCGTCTCCCTAAATAGGGAGAGAGCAAGTTTTTAATAATCTTAAGAGTTGAGATTTCATACATATTGATCAACTTGGACTTTTCATGAGGAAAGATGGAGCAAACACATTGAGCAAACCTGTATATACCACACATCCTATGTTCATTTCAGGATGGTGGCAACATCAAAATGAGGCAAGATTCAGGCCCTGACATCAGGAGGAAATCTTAGGACAAGGAGAAGAGGCTATGGGTGAACTCTGAAGGCTGGTATAAACTGGATGGGGTCTTGGACTCATCTTGGATAAGGAATGAAGAGCCTTACTTTTTCATCGGCTGGAATCATATCATTTGACCTTGAGTCCAGGCTTCTGCAGAGACAGCTAGTGCGTTTGTGAGAGGGGTCTGAACAGACACATTAGCTGATTAGGGGATAAGGGCTCTCCGAAAAATAAGCTTTAAATGTTCTGCTAGTTTCAGCCCTATTAAATCTATGGGACATGGGTTCACCTTTGTTGCATTTTTCTTCATAAACTATTAAGTCATGGACTTGTGCTTCGAACTTGATCACTAGCTAAGTCTTTAATATATGATACCTCAACGAACAAGCCTATCAGGGAGCCCATTGAAATGTGACATACCTATATGACAGCAATGCCAGGCCCCCAAGTGTGGGTTGAGAAAAATCCAGACATGCTGCTGTCCAATGCAGTTCTGGTTAGAACAATTTTTTAAAATATTTTTATTTTTATTTTTTTTAATTTTTTAACATTTACTTATTATTGAGAAACAGAGAGACAGAGTGTGGACAGGGGAGGGGCAGAGATAAGGTGAGACACAGAACCTGAAGCAGGCTCCAGGCTCAGAGCTGTCAGCACAGAGTCCGACGCGGGGCGCTAACCCACAAACTGCGAAATCATGACCTGAGCTGAAGTAGGACGCTTAACCGATTGAGCCACCCAGGTGCCCACAATTTATTTTTTCTAGGACACATGCAAATATAAAAGAGATAGGGATCATTTTTTATTTTTAATATTATTTACATCAAGCACTAGGGTAGCAATGAAGAAGTCAGTGAGTAATAAGATGAATTAGTTGTGCCAAATCTTTTCATTTTTTCTCCTCATTTCTGTTCTTTCCATTCATGCTTTCTTCCCACGGAAGTGACTTTTGTTACAGTGTTAATGCTGTAAAGTTTTGAGTTTAGTATCTTGACAAATATATATTTCTACTAATAGTGAAAACCAATGGAGTGTTTTTTGCATTAATTCTTTAGATTCTTTTGTTTACTAAGTAATATCCAGCAAAAATAAAATTACTCTTGTTGACAATATTAAATGAAATACAGTGCTTCATCATATCTTAAAATTGCTTTGATTCTAAGTTAATTAGATTATAAAGGTTAAAATACCATGACATTTCTGTTTGACATTATTTTATAAATATTAAAATATTGTGCTAATTTTATATAATTTTGAAACAAGTTATAAGTCTTTATGAATTTAAAATAAGTATAAGAATATTCTCAAAAATAATTATTTAAAAATATACACATGCCATCTGACAATATAAATTATGCACTTGTATCACAAATTAATAATACAAAACTCAGATTTAAATATAAAAACAGTGACATTTGACAAGTTACGTTTATTTGTTACAAAAAAATAAATATAGTATTGTCTTAGCCCGGCGGCCGTCCGCCCCGTCCGCTTCCATCCCAGGCTGGAGCGGCACTTGCAGGTGCCACGGTGCGGTGCGCTAGCTAGCCAGGTCTAGGCGCGCTCATCCCCAGCTTTGAGCGCGCCTCCATTGCAGGTCCTTCTCCTGAGGGAGGGAGAGAAAAAGGGGGCAGGAGAGGGAGACGCAGAGAGTAAAGACAAAACTCACGGTTTCCAATCAGGCAAAAGAGAGAGACCTTTATTCAGAAAACTGTCTCTTATCAAGGTTTCAAGGCGGGAAAACAAAGCAGCTGACCAAGGTCAGTTACCAGGTAAACAGAGTAAAATGAATATCAAAAGAAACGCCCAGATCTGCCTCTGCAAATGCTGGGAAAGGGGGAGTTAGCACTGAATAATCCAAAATACCGTTTTGAGCTTTTGTGCACCTTGGCCATTTCACGTCTGGCCCAGCATGACAGACGCCTAAGTTATTTTTACCAGGAAATGGCAGTCTCCAGCCTCTAGATGCAAATCTTGTTTACTGGTTCACTCTCCGGAGAGTGATAATCCTTGCCCGAGGCAGACAGAAAACTTGGCAGCCCCCGACATAGTGTCAAAAGCTAGAATTCACCAGCATATGGGTTTGACCTACTCTTTTATCTGCTTAACTAAAAGAAACACATGGTTTACTTGTTTGTCATATGATACTATAATAAATAGTTTTACTATTTAAGAATTACTAAAAATCTTTTGGGATTTACTTCAGCAACTTCTTTGAAAATGAAATGCTTTTATGTTTTTAGTACTATGTACAAAATTTGCTGAAATGAGCAAGATAAAGATATAGTACCTTAGTTAAATCTCAAAAAAATGAGAAACTTACTGCAAATATTAAATTCATGTAAAAGATTAAGATTTTTGCATGAAAAAAGCCACAAAATGTAGATTTTGACATTTATTGTACTGGATCCCCTTTCTCAAATAGTCAAGTATGCTTTAGCAATTATGAGATCTATACATGTAGAATTTCAATTAAAGCCATGCAAGTCCTAATTCCCATAAATAAATTTCAGTTTGTATGATTTAAATCAAGTGCACTAATTTTAGCAGTCAGTATATAGAGCCAGTATCTATTCAAGTTTACTGGGTAAAGTGCATAATTGCTCACATGTCTTGTTTGTTTGGATGATGAGGATAAATTACCCTAAATCTGAGTTTTTAGTCATTTAGACAATGTTTGATTTGCCGGAGAGCTTCCAGTTGTACTGTATTTACATAGGATTTGTAGGGACCTGTAGTTTCAAGGTAGTGATATTGTATGAAATTAGGTCTGGAAGAACCTAAGAGAAGTACATATTTAAAGTAATCTAAACTATATTCATATTCAGAGAAGATATATTTCTAGTTTTAAAAGTGACATAAAACCACCATTATGGTAACCATTATAAACTTGTAAAAATCCTTAAGTATATAGCTTTTGCGGAGGGTGGGTGAAAAATAAATGAGGACAAATTGTTTTTCTTCAATTTCTAGACCTTTTCAGAATGATAGACCATAAGTAAATGTTACTCATTCCCTCATTAATACTTTGTAAAGCTCTCTCTCAAGCATGATTGAGAAGTAGGAAGTAAAGGTAAGCAAATACCATGGTTTTTCAGAAAAGGAAAATTGATTTCTGACTGCATCCCACAAGTTAAAAGGCAAGGAATACTCTTGCAATAGGGGGAAAGACTGAACTCAATTCCATTGAAACAAAAAGGCAAATGAACTACTAAGCACCAGGGTGAGCAAACTGTAAGGTACTGAAGGGCAATGGGGTGGAGATGATGGTCAACTTGATGAGGCCAAGAGTGTCTGCTCATTGGTGCTTGTTGGAGTTAGCCTTTTTTTCTTTTGCTTTCTTTTTTTTTATAATAGTTTATTGTCAAATTGGTTTCCATATGACACCCTGTACTTCTCCCACAAGTGCCCTCCCTCCATAACCATCAGCCCCTTTCCTCCTTCCCCTCCTCCTTCAGCCCTTGGTTCGTTTTCAGCATTCAATAGTCTCTCATTGTTTGTATCCCTCTCTCTCCCCAACTCTCTTTCTCCCTTCCCCTCCCTATAGCCCTCTGTTAGGTTTCTCCTGTTAGACCTATGAGTGCAAACATATGGTATCTGCCCTTCTCTGTCTGACTTATTTCACTTAGCATGACACCCTCGAGGTCCATCCACTTTGCTACAAATGGCCAGATTTCAATCTTTCTCATTGCCATATAGTACTCCACTGTGTGTATATATACCACATCTTCTTGATCCATTCATCAGGTGATGGACATTTAGGCTCTTTCCATGATTAGGTTATTGTAGAAAGTGCTGCTATGAACATTGGGGTGCATGTGCTCCTATGCATCAGAATTTCTGTATCCTTTGGGTAAATTCCTAACAATGCTATTGCTGGGTCATAGGGGAGTTCTATGGATAGTTTTTTGAGGAGCCTCCCTTCTGTTTTCCAGAGCAGCTGCACCAGTTTACATTCCCATCAATAGTTTAGGAGGGTGCCCGTTTCTCCACAACCTCGCCAGCATCTATAGTCTCTTGATTTGTTCATTTTAGCCACTCTGACTGGTGTGAGGTGGTATCTCAGTGTGGTTTTGATTTGTATTTCCCTGATGATGAGTGATGCTGAGCATCGTTTCATGTGCCTGTTGGCCATCTGGATGTCCTCTTTGGAGAAGTGTCTGTTTAGATCTTCTGCCCATTTCTTCACTGGATTTTTCATTTTTCAGGTATGGAGTTTAGTGAGTGCCTTGTAGATTTGCCACTATCTTTTCCCATTCTGTCAGTTGCTTATTAGTTTTTTTGATGGTTTCCTTTGCAGTGCAGAAGCTTTTTATCTTTATGTTAAACAACAGTGGTGAGAGTGGACATCCCTGTCGTGTCCCTGATTTCAGGGGGAAACTCTCAGTTTTTTCCCATTGAAGATAACATTAGCTGTGGGCCTTTCATAAATGGCTTTTATGATTTTTAAGTAAGTTCCTTCTATCCCGACTAGCCTTGCACCTTCTCAGAGAGACTGGGGTGAGGATACTATCATCCTTGATGATTAGATTTTAAAGGGATGACTCTGAGGTCCTTGAGGAAGGAGTTCCTGGGTGGCATAACTGGATAGATGATTTACATCTCAAAGGGGCAAGGAAAGGATTTCTAATAGCAAATTTTCAAAGCAAATGGTCTAAGAAATAGAAGGTCAGACACCTATAACTAGACAAGTTTTTGTCTGAAGTTTGGTCAAACTGAGGGAAACATTAAGGCTGTCTTTGTCAGATGTAGGTCCCTCTGGTTTCTTAGTGAGAAAATGGTGGCAGAGTTGACAAGGGTTCCTTAGATGGTTTTCCTTCTCATAAGTATTTCTACTAAGCATTTAGGTGGTTAAAGACACATTTGAATTAAAATGTTCCCTATTAAAATGTAAATTCTCTCTTGGAAATCAGACTTGTTCACAGATTAGTACTGTGAATGACTTACATGGGATAATCAGATTGCGTTCCTTCTGGCTGAGAAATGTGTCCCCAGAATTGGTATTTTGATTGGATGTTAAAAAGAGAGAAGAAATGGTCATTGTTCTATATGATAAACTTAAAGAAGATAGACCGAGTAGGATACTACTATCAGGACCTAGGAATGTACATTTGGGGAGGACAAACTTGACTCACTTTTACATGATTTTTTTGTACTCTAAGAGTTGAAATTGACATTGTTATTATAGAAACTCATCCTTTCATTATTCACAGAAGCTTCATAAAATATAAAAAATACAGTGGTAGTTTACAAATTCATTCATATATAAATGGGAGCAATTTTCATGTATTCTGTATGTAATTACTTTATGCTTAGTGTTCTGAACCTAGATAATGAGCAGACTCGAACAGATCACTTTTAAATAACTAAAGCATGGTGAAGGGATGTGAAACCAGCAGTGTGGTATTTCCATGATGAGGCAATTTTGTATAAAGGGTAAGAGAATAAATAGTTTAGGCTTTGCATACCATCAGGTTTCTGTAATAATTACTCAGCTCTGCCTGTATAAGTGAGATCAGCCACAGACAATACAGTAATACATGAATATAGCTGTGTTCCAATACAACTCTATTTACAAAAAACAACCAATGGTCCTGATTTGGTGTGTGGGCATCATTTGCCAAGCCCAGGACTATGGGAACTCTTATATGTTCAACTCTTACAGCCTACCTGAGTTAATACTCTAGTTGCAAACATATGGTCATTTGCATGATGTTTAAAAAAAAAAGGAGGCTAAGAGCTGAGAATTCGTCAGTAAACTTGAAAGTGACAAGGAAAAGAAAGGCCCTCTAGACAGAAATGTCTTTAGAGTTGAAAAGGGCAATTAATTAGCTGATTAGAGCCTGACTGGCTTGAGAACAGCTGACTCCCTTTTTTGTAATTTTCTGTTCATCAATCTTGAGAAGCTTTTGACCTGTGCATTAGAAGGGAGATTCCCAGGCTCACGGCTGACACTACTTACTAAACGTGATGCCTTCCCGATTGTAAATGAATAAATTGGTATTCCACTATAAACAAAGGTATCCTGTGATTTTGATTAGCTCAGTCAATCCCCAATAGCTTAATTAATTCTAGATGAATTGTTAAATTTGTTTCTGAATTTGCATAGCTGAGACCCAGTCTTCTGATGCTATGAAGAGCTGCCAAAATGAACAGCCAACATTCAATTCCCCACCTTTCACGTCTACTTGCTGCAACATAATAGTGAGACTCTCTAACTCTGTAAAACTTCGTAGAGTAGGCGAATGCTCTGGATCTCAGTTTCAGTTTTATCAGTTAATAGCAGTGTGTTATGGCAAATAACAATCTCCTTCTATACCCGAATTGTTTTAATTAGGCAAATAACACTAAAATATTTTTTCAGTCTGAAATGCTCAAAATCTATATAACACTGCATGAAGAGAACAGTTCATTTAGCTCTGTCGACTGACTGTAATTGAAAAAAATAGTGAAAAATTTTCAATTTATTAAACACAGAGCAAATAATGTGTCATTCGATTGACTCCAACATTAACATCCTGGGGTTTCCTTGAGATAAGTTGTAGGAATGAACACAGGTTAACATTCTATCCTTATATCTGTAATAGCTTTTTAACACGCCACTGAACACACTGTTAACATACAGGAAATGGGTAGCGATTAGCTGATTGCTTTGCCCTGAGCGACAAATGAGGATTCATGGCAACCTCTTCCAGTTAGATTCTTTCTTTCATATGTCTATGCAAATACTCCTCATAATTTACTACAATGAATTTTATTTGTAAGTGATCATACTGAAACTTTTAAAAGACTATTAGAGATTGTAGATTTATTAGGTATTTCATGTATTCAGTAATTTAGTCATTGAGAGAATACCAAATTTTCTCAAATCACACATGGTATTTATTTCACAAGTTGTACAGGAGTAAGCTATTTGGTTATTTCAACATTTCATTATATTTTTCATGATTTTTGAAGGTAGAAGAGTGATTATCGTTGTGTTCAATAGCCTTTATATGAAGTACATTAAAGGCACTCAGTTTGTATGTGAGAGTAGAACTAAAGTAGAGCTTCGATTGTCTTGTGGGTCATGAGCCTGGGTTTTTCTTCTCATGTTTAAGTATTATCTATGAAAAGTAAACCAATACAACTCATATAAGCAGCGCCTTTTTCAAAGAGATCATAATGTTATATTCTTAAATGTGGTAAAATGAGGCTGGTTTTAACCTACACATACTTCAATAGCTCTTCACTACTAGTAACAACTGTGGCATATCCAGAATTTACTAAAGACCAGGCACAATAATAAGTATTTTAAAATATCATAGCTTCACAATATTCTTAATAGTTAGGCACCATCTTTATTGTAGAGATAAAAAAAAATGAGAGTTTAAATCACAGACTTTCAATAACTTGTCAACAGTCTTCCAAATAGTGTGCATTAGAAATCAAAGGCATTCAAGTTATGTCTCAAACGTGTTTTGTTGATCATGTATTTCATGCTTTTATTTCCCATGCTCTTCAGACTTCATTGTCAGTATCATGTATCTATTTAAGACGATTGCTTTGCAAGGTATCCAAAGACAGTTTTTTTCCTCTTCTCTGTAATTATGATCAAAGACCTGAACTCTTCTCTTTGCATTAGCCATACTTAGTGTGTTGGGAAGTTCTTATTTGATCATCAAATGGCTGGTGAAATTTCAATGATCTCTTTCCCACATAAAATCATTACAAATGGGGGGGGGGGGTGTGGAGCAGAGAGAAAGAAAAAAAAAGTAGGATTATAATATCATTACCTCTTAGAGTAGTTTTGAAGATTAAATGAATCAAATACAGTAAAACCTTGTTTTGTGAGCATAATTGGTTCCAGGGACATGCCTGTAATCCAAAGCACTTGTACATCAAAGTGAACTTCCCCATAAAAAATAATGAAAACTCAGATGATTCTTTCTGTAACCCAAAAATATTCATATAAAAATGATTATAAGAGGTGCCTGGATGGCTCAGTCAGTTAAGCATCTGACTTCAGCTCAAGTCATGATCTCACAGTTCACAAGTTCAAGTCCCATGTTGGGCTCTGTGCTAACAGCTCAGAACCTGGAGACTGATTTTAATTCTTTGTCTCCTCTCTCTATGTCCGTCTCCCACTTGTGTTCTCTCTCTCTCTCAAATAAATAAATATTTTAAAAATTAAAGTTTATAGTACTTAATATAATACAAAATAATGAAGATAAAAATTTAAAGAAAAATAAACTAACTTATGCTTACTTTTGAAAACTTTTGTGGCTGATGTGAGAGAGCCAAGAGAGACAACAGAGAGGAAGGTTATTGTGTAGGATGATTTCACTATCACTAATGGAATTCTTGCTGTCTATTGGCTCAATGGAATCTTTTTCTATATGGAAGCCATTGTGTACGCTTGCACAATGTTGACTACAGTACAATATTAATAAACTCTTGTTGTAAACACAATTTAATGTGACTGGCAATAAGTCAGTGTAGAAAGAGTTTATATTTGAGGCAGCCTGATCTAGAATGAATCAAAGCATTCCTAAGCTTACACTTGTGTGGACAAGCGAAGGACTGCCCATAAGTGCTCTGAAGTGACAAAAAAATACACTAGTACCAGTTGTGTCTCTGAAAAATTACTGATTTCTGCCAAACACTGCAGCCTGAGGCAGAGCATCCAAGCATGAGAGACAATCAGCTACAATCCCACAGTGAGAAAGAGAGAGAGAGAGAGAGAGAGAGAGAGAGAGAGAGAGAGAGAGAGAGATTGGCTCAGCTTTGACCATGTAACCCTCAGTGTCATGTACTACTTGTATTGGAAGACATTGCTCAATTATGTTAAAATATATTAGAAATGTTTGCTCATCTTGCAGAACACTAGCAGAACAAGTTACTCATAATCCAAGGTTTTATTGTACTTAGAACAGAGTGTAACAAATAGTAAGTGTTGAATAAATGCCGACAGCTATTTTTTTTTTTACCCTAGTCTTCCAAGGAGCACTCACTTGTAAAGAGATTTTAAACTTGATATGCTATAGCTAGAAATATTAACCTATCATGCTAAAATCATCCAGTTGTCTCTACTTTTGAAATTTTCCAAATTATAAGGTTAAAATTAACTTGATTACTTTGGGTAATCATCACCCAATTTTCTGTGGGATACAATTTTTGTAGGTCAAATTGCAAAGCGAAATTATTTCTCATAAAAAAAGAATTATTTCCCAAATTGTTACTGTCGTACATATCACTGAATGAACAGGCTTATTTTTCACATATTTCAGTTTAAAATTCAACTGTGTATAACATATTTGAAAGAGAGAAATTAAATAAAATTGAAGAGAAAAGCTGAATAGTAATTTTATTACATTTATAAGATCACGGAAGGAATATCAAAATCATGATTAAAAAAATGACTTACTATTGTAACATGTAAGATGTCTTGGAGTGTTATCAAAATATAGTCCTGTCTATGATTTTGTATTGTTCTTATTACAGATTTATAAAGAGATTAAAAATGAAATTTCAATTTTGCACGAGAACCTTTGCTTCATTGTTGTACAGAAAATCTCTTATTGAAAAGTCTTTTTAAAAAAATATCTTCCCATAACTTTTAAATCCCTCCAATGACACAAGAAGAAATGACCTTTTTATTTTAACTAAATAAATACCTTATTTATGCTTATGATTATAATTCCTTCTGGTTTCTTTCACAATTTGTAGAAGAAATAATTCCTCTCTACTGATTTTTTTTTTCTTCAGGAATAAACTCAGGATTTTTAAAATCCTACTCATTACCAGATTCTTCTCCCCCAAATTAGACCTCTTCTTTCCCCCACCCCCTCACCTCTGCTGTCTAATGTTTTAAGTTATCTAGAAAATATATGCACCGCCTTTCCTGGTAATTTTTTAAAATAACATGTAAACACTCTGCCTTCGCTACGTCACTCTCACCTTCCACAAGGCACATAATTGCTTGGTCCTTGAACATGAACTGGCAGGGCTAGAAGCTATAGATTCTTATAAATACTATATATATTCACATATATATTTTTTCCTTCAAGGAATATAAGGATTTATGTTGCTTCTTATTCTTCCTGAAACGCCAGTGTGAAAGTTTTGGCTTAAATCAGCATCTCCCTGATTACACATAATGTTAAATATTTTTAGATTTTTCTTAGCCATATGGATTAACTAATTCATAGAGTATTTGTTCAAGTTTTGTTTAGTGGTTCTTTGGAGTTCATCTTTTACTTATTGATTTTTAAGTGATTTTTATTAATTCATGGATGAGTTCATTTTGTGGATAACAATTATCTTTTCCTGTTTGGTGGCTTACATTTTTGGTCTCTTAAAAGTACATTTTGAGTAATAGGTCATCTAAATAATGATGTGGTTAAACTTATAAATCATTTCCCTTGTGGTGAGTTTGTTGTTATTGTTTTGTTTTTGTTTTCTATGCCTTAAAAATATTTTTCTATCCCACGGTTATGAAAATATTCTTTTATATTATCAGGCATTCTTGAAGTATCAAGCTTAATGTTAAACTTTGATAGTTAAATTTAAATACCTTCTTTGCTCTGTTTTCCTTTACACATCTTTGAGCCTCCTAAAAGCATTTTCCTTCTGCCAGAAGCATTCTCCTGCAGAATTTACCTTAAGACAAGTTTACTAGAGATTAATGTTCTTATTGTTTTAAAAAATTCAATTATTTTAATTTTATTTATATGTATAAAATATTAAGACTAATTTTACTTTGTTTTATCATCTATAAGATATCATCCCACTAGCTCCTTGTTCCTGTTTTTGTTAATGATGTCAGTTACTTTTCTAGCTCACTGTGAAGACAATTTGTTATTTTTTTAATCTGCATAATTTTAAGAATTTTCTCTTTGATTTTTAAAAAAAATTTTACTACTAAGTGTCTAGGTGTAGATTATTCTAGTTTTTCAATTGCTTTGCTTGACATTTGATGATCTTTATTCTGTTGATTTCAGTGTAAAGTCCTCAGGTACTATTTCTTCAAATATGTATTCCTTCTGTTTTATTTTCATTGTTTTCTCCTTCTGGGGTTCCACATAAACCTATAATTGTTACCCTGGCCCATATTATCCAATCTTTATCCTTTTGCTTTTCATCCTGTAATGTTTCTTTTAATCTCTTCCCTAGTTTACCAATTCTCCTTTCTGCTACGTCTAATCTGTTCTTAAGTACATCAACTTAATTCTTAATTTCAGTTATTACATTTTCTACTTATGCAATTTCTACTTGGCTTTTCCATGAATTTATAATGTTTATTGATTGCATGTTTAAGGTTTTTGTCAAATTTCCTAACTTGATTTTATTTTCATAAACAATACATTTTATATTCCTGGTGGGTTTGCTACTACTGTATATTATTTCTGCTTATTCTCATATGCTGTTTTCTCTTTGTGTATGCCATGTCTGTTGGGCATTATTTTCAGAATTGCTTATACTAATGCTTAGATGACTAGGATGATATTATTTTACTATATGGGTAAATTTTTATATTTTACGAGACACCTAGATAAAAGTGAGCTGTAGTCCATACTATTCATTTGCAGAGTAAGACATCTTCAAGTTCAAGCACAAAGAGGATCTAGTCCATTATTGCACATATCTTATATGCCTGGAGGAATAAAAACCACCAAAAAGCATTTACCTCAGTTATGTTCTCAAGATGGAAAAATTCCTGAAGGAGTGTTAACGCAGTGCAATCTTCTCTCTCAAAGTTACAGTTCTCTTCATGACATAGACTGAGCAATTCCTCACTGTCTTGTTATCTCTTTCATGAGATAATATAAAAAAGAATGAGAAAGAATATGGCTCTCATATAGTCTTTTAAAATGTGTATTTGTATTTATTCCAGGATTGTTTGTTCGTTTGTTGTTATGTTACTTCTTCATTAGAAGAGTTAATCCAAATTTTCTAATCCATTGTGGCCAAAGGAAATTTTCTAAATCTCTTATTAAATTTATATTGTTTTATTTTCATGATGTATATTCTGATATAAGCATACAATAGTTTACAGATAATCAATTAGTATAAAAATTTTCATACATTTTATCATAGTAAATTAGTGTATATCTTAACATGTCTAAATTAGATAAGAATTAATATTTATTTTGAAATTACCTATTTCTTGACAAAAGATACCATCAGAAGTTGTTAATTAGTTAAGGAGTGTGTCATTCAGTATGTGCGGTTTTATTATGAGAAGAATTAGTTATTCCACTTAGGATTTCTAAGTGTCTTTTTTTACATTTATGACTTATTTTATTTTATCTGTTTTTAATTAGTAATTACTTTTAATGGAGTAGTGAGGAAAAAACACATGTAATTTGAAAATGTTACTGATAAAATTTCTTCTATGTTTCATTCCTATAATAGTCATTTTACGCATAATTAAGACAATAGGACTTTGAAACAGTATTAAAATATTCAACATAATTATGTACTTAGTAACAGATTCCTGTTTATCACAAATTATATTTTTCTTATGATTTTAAAAGAATTGATTTTTAAATCAGTTTTTAAATCAAAGTTACTAAACTCATCTTTTTAATTTGTGTTTCACCAATATTCACAATATTTTATTCCTTTCCTTGTACTATTTTAAGAACACATACTATTTTCACCCATTCTTATTACTGTTTATCACCTAGTTGCTATTGGAATAAATGCTTTATAAATACTAACCTGCTGTAGTTGAAGTTGTACTCAGCTGTGCTTATTGTAAGATTTAATAGATGGAGGCAGAGATGGGAGGAAGAGAGACCACGTTATGGAGCCAAGAAAGCCTTTACTGGGATCTGCAATTCCTGGGCGAGGTCCCATGGCCCCGGGAGTGGGGCCTCGGGGAAGTCGAGGCTGATAGGCAATGAACCAGGGGTTTTATGGGTAAGGGGGTTTCAGGTTTGGTCTTGGGGGGCTGATTACCAAGTAAGGGAATTTTAGGGTCATGGCTGCAAGACAGGATAGGTTGCCTGTCTCCTTGGGGTGGGGGAAAACTGGAGCTTCATGATTGGCTCTTTCCAAATGGGGCAGGACATCCCAGGTCTGTAGGTGAGGGGCGGGGGGTCGTCTGTGCACGTGTTCTCCTCCAGCCCCCGGAGAAATGGCCAGCCGGTTGCCACCTTAAGGTGACTCTTACACTTATCTCTCTGGTTCTGCTAGAATAGATAATTTTTCATTCCTTTGAAAGCTAACTCTCAATATTCCTGTAAGTCAAGTTGTAAAAATAGCAAAGTGCAGAAAGGGTTCCAAAAGGAGAGACTTTTTAACTTTCCTCTTACTTTTCCCAAGTAATCAAAAGAAAAAGCTGATCTAGAAATGGCATTAGTAGTCTCCATAAGATGAGGTTAGAGGAAACCCCACAGTTGGAGCTCTGATTTCTTTCCTTGAATACATGAGAGGTCCTCCAATAGGAGACAACGCTTTTGATCAAAAGAAGTGCTGAAGTGTTCCAAAAAACTTAGTACCATCTGTTTAACCTATCAACTGACTCTGATATCATGTGATACATGATTTTACTCAAAGACTTGTATACGTGTGTTTCATTGGAGCTGAAAGGCTGGAGGCAGGTACAAAAATTGCAGATCTTATTCTCTACAAAGCAGTTGTCTGGACATAACTAGCATAAGCTGTTCATGGAAAGAATGCTATGGAATGAAATATACTCTCGTTAATTTATATCTATGAAAATGTTGATTATTCTTAATTAATAAGGAATTAGATTTTCAATGTTTTTTTGGAGCTAATTTCTGAACTAACAATTTTGAACACCACATATCCACAAACACTCAGAGACAACCAACCTGTACTAAGAGCTCTTAAAATAAAATTTTAATTGGCTTACAGATTGATTCATAGTTATTGTTTCGGGTCATTAAACTAGACATGTTCACCATTTCTTTATAAAATATGAATCTGATATGCTTTATGTGTGTTTTCTTTACGTATATCTTTAAAGCAGATTTGATGAAATTTAGAATATAAGAAAAAAATATTTAGTGTTAGTGACTTTGTGAGATTAAATCTTTGCTTGTTAATAGCTATCGGAAAGATGAGTAAATTAAGCAAGACAGTTTTGTAGGTAAAAAAAATCTTGTTGCTATAAATATTTAAGCAAAGAACCACTTGATTTTGAGAAGTCACAAGTGAACATAATTGGTTTGGTGTATGTAGTTTTATATGATATATTAGGAAAGGGAGAAATGTATATGCAACATGAAATATGCAGAAAAAATTCTTAACAGTTTTCAAGATATGTATCATTATTTAATAATACATATTACTGAGATAGTTTTAAAAATCATTTAAAAATGTAATCTCCAAATTTAAAAAAAGTTTTTACTGTGCATGTTAATATATGCGCTGGGTGAATAGTAATTCTTGTTTCTCATTATGCATCCTCTTAAAAAGATTACATTTTAGAAAGATGTCCCACATTGTTATGCCATATCTTAGCATTTACTCTAACGTGGTCATATTATCTAATTAGCATTGTTAATGCATAACTACCAAAAGCACAACTAATGTGAATGGCTCAGGATCTAATACCAGACTATGGAAGTTAGTGAAGGGATTCGGAGGTAACTTAGTAGCTATTAATTGTATTGCTAACTGTCAGAATAGCCAATGCTAACATGGTGATTTTAGAAGCAAATATCCCCATTGTCTCTTACATGATTTTATGAGAAACCAGAAGCTGGAAGTCAGAAATGTTACAGAAAATTATAAATAATCCTTATGATGCTTTCATGATGTTTCTACTCTTACAATTCTCTTTTTCGGTAAGGTTTGTCATATTAAGAAAAAGTAAAGAACACTGTGTCTTCAAATTTCAAATGTTTTCTATGGCTAATTGGTCAAGCATGTTTCTTTTAGTGATTTTATATAAATAAATAAATAAACAATAACAGAACAAGTATTAAAGAGAGTATGCATATTTCCTATGTTCTTAATACTTAGGAAACACTGAAATAAAATATGAATGCAGATCAATGTCGTTAGGCAACATTAGGCTGCCAATACAAATGATTGAGCAAGATGCTTGTTACCCATATCTATCATTTCTGTAAGTGATGTAATGATAAAAAGAATAAACTTGGACTGAGTCTTTCTCATAGGGTTTTTCTATTTCAAAAGCCTGGCTACGCCCTTTTTTTGCCAACACAAAACACTGCTGACTTAAGTCATTAAGGCCTTTAGATTTAGAAACTAGGTTTTATATAACAATGTAAGGGTGAGTTTATGCATTTATTTTCATCAGATAATGATGTGGCAGACAGTGGTTCATGACACCAGAGATGATTTAACATTTGTACTTACTACGTGCATGTGGGGGATTAATTTATTCCTGGTCTTACAATGCAAAAATGTATGATTTTATGATATGTATGCATGTATGCCATTTTTGACAAAAATGTATGCCATTTTTGACATTGCTATTTGCAGTTGTACTATAAATAAAATAACTCTTCATCGAATAGTTACATTTCATAAAATGTATTTGATTGTCATTTCTCTTCCTTCTCAAGAGGATATATGATTCAGAAAGAGAAAAAGAAGGCAGAATGGTGAAAGGAAAGGAGAGCGGTTTGTTGAGGAAACAGCAAGGAGAGCACCTGACCATATTTATTGCAATTAAAAGCCATCACTTTCTCTACCCTGTGCCCCATAAAAAAATCATCATTAGCAACAAAGAAACAAAAGATAATCATTGTCCCTCCCCCCACCACCCTCACGGATATTTCAGTTCAGAATTGTGATTTGTGACATTTCTAACCTGGCCAAAATTGAGCAAAGTCCAAATGCAAGACTCAGTCACAGTGTAGAAAAGGTGGTGCCTTTGAATGTCAGCTGAAAAAACTAAAGGGCAGCTTTCACATGGATGAAAACTGGTCGGTTGATCCAGTCATCTCTCGTGGTAATTGACAAGGACAGAGTTGTTAATTCCCATAATTGGTAAAGATTGTCTGAAAGTAGAAAAGGAAAGCCAGATCCAAATTACAAATTATATTTACTAGTTTGGTACAATTATTAGGAGAAATGTGTTGGATAGTTAAAAATATTATTTTTAACTTAAAAATTTAAGGGTCAGGAAGCAAGTGTACTGTACCAGCATTGTCTGTCGGATAAAGGCAACTGACAGAATTTCACTTAATTGCTGTTTGGTTGGTGAACTTCTGGTTTTCCTCCTTAGACTTCCCAAATAAATCTTACTTCTTTAGAGTCAATTTATGTTTCCCAGCATAATGATGCGTTTTACCCACTCAGCTATGCTAGTGCTCTCTGAAGCCAGCCAGCAATGATCTCACCTCACCTGCAATATAAATCTATCAGTGAATAAACAACATCATTTTAATTTCAATGCCGATGACATACTACACGTCGATTTGGCAGTTAAATAATTTATCTCTCTTTTGGGTGCAATCTGCCAGGCTTATTATAACTCTACTTCTGATATTCATTTCATGTTTAATAGTTCTTTGCCTCAAGAGGATGCTTGTCAATCAATTAAATTGAAATGTCATTCTGACCTTTTATTGGAAACAATTTACTCTTTTTTTCATTTCATCACAAGCTTTTTTTTCTATTTTATTCAAACTAAAAGCCTTAATTACTAGTATTCAGAACTTTATAGTAATTAACCTTATAAAGCTACAGGCTCATCAACATAACTGACACTTATCTTTACAGAGGTTATCCAGTTGAGTCTGCCTGAAGATCAGAAACTGAGCATTACAGCAGCAACCGTGGGACAAAGTGCTGTTCTGAGCTGTGCCATTCAGGGGGCACTGAGACCCCCCATCATCTGGAAAAGGAACAATATTATTCTAAATAATTTAGATTTGGAAGACATCAATGTGAGTACAACTATAGGTATATCTTTATCATTTGTGTATTTCATGTGATATACTCTAGACCTTGTGAAGTCTGAGGAGCTTAATGAATATTGGGTATAGAGTAGAAAAGAGTTATTGGAACATTGTTATATCTACACTACTTAGTGGGACATGCACTATAGATCATATGAAATTATCCAAATCACTTGTGTAGATGTGGCAAGCAGGTTATGTAGTACTGTGTTGGTGGGGTTATATCAACTTAAATCAATAATGTCTACCTGTCAGAATTTCTATAATTATCAACAATGACTCTATGTATTTGCTATTATGGTTAAGCAGCCACCTTTAGCTTATGAGGTGTTAAATTGGGTAAAGACAGGTTTTGCTTCAAATACTTCATAATATATTAGAAATAATAAACATCAATCAAGCAACTAATGGTTTATTTTTATAGAATGAAATTGGAATATATTTCTCCACTCAGGTTCTCTCCTAGAAGTTTGGAATCTAAACTCAATTTGAAAAGGTACTGCTTTGAAAATGACGTAGAAATAGAACAAACTTCAGGGTATTCATGTGTTTCTTCCATGCTGTGTGTTCCAAGGGAGGATTAAAATGTATACATCATGGGGCACCTGAGTGGCTCAGTAGGTTAAGCATCTGGCTTCGGCTCAAGTCATGATCACATGGTTCGTGGATTCGAGCCCCGAGTCAGGCTCTGTGCTGACAGCTAGCTCAGAGCCTGGAGCCTGCTTCGGATTTTGTATCTCCCTCTCTCTCTGACCCTCTCCTGCTCTCACTCTCTCTCTCTCTGTCGCTCAAAAATATATTTTAAAAAAACATTAAAAATAAAAAATTTAAAATGTGTACATCATCCTAGATGATGACAAGAAGTAAAAATTGTGCATTATGGGATGGCCATGGAAATGATGTAGGGCAATCTTTTGTCTTAGTGATTTGGGGATTTTATAATCTCTTTGCACATAAATTTTAGTTATTTTTTATTGTTGCTCAGGAAAGCCAGCACCTCTTCACTCATTCTTTATTGCTTCATAAAGAATCCCTAAAACACAGATCCAAAAGAGTCACTTCTATAAGTTACATCTTACTAATATTCTTGTTTAATGTCCTCAAATTATTCAAAAGAAGCTTTCTAATTTTAATTTTTCAAGTTAAATTTTTATTCTAAATTTGCTTACATCTGAGAAATTTCTTCAGAGAGTACATGGGGAATAATATTTAATTCTTAAGATATCATAACACTGTGCATTATAACAGCTATAATCTCTGGAGCATTCAACAGTCTCTGAGAGATATGGCCTTAAATAAGGCCACCTTGGGTTTGCTTTATATGTTGCTATGTCTACATTTTATCTTTTATTTTCTATCTTCATTCTTACGATCATGTTTTCCACTGTTATTTCCAGAGGTCCTTGTATTCTATGGTGCTGGAGTTTGAATGCCTCATAATAAGCTCATTTGAATTGGTTCAGAATAAGAAAGAGTTTTATTTGGAACACTGAGTGCTGAGTAACAATCTGTGGAAGAATTGTAAAAATGGGCACATTCTTGTGCGTATATCTTGTAAATTATTTTACTTACTTCCTAACTTTTGACTCTGTTCTAAACACTTGAAATCTCTTGAAAAATTATTATAGATACGTTAATTGTCTAAAGTAAATGTAAGGATTAGATAAATTCTGCCATCAATAAATTGATTTTTATTAGATAAAGTTATTTTGATTATGTCTCATAAAGCAGGTAAATTCTGAGAATTTTAAAAACATTTTTAAGAGTTGGAAAGTTTTAATTTCATTATGAGTCATAGTTAAATAGTTTGGACAAGCGTTCATAATCTATAGTATACATGTAACTACATTGTTCCAAATAAAACTGCAGGAATATCTTTGAAAGGGGTATTTATTTAATTTCCCAATATACTACTGACATTATCATTTAAATGCATTTACCAGTATAACTAAAGTGTGAAATAAAGCACCTATAAAATATTACTTAGTGTATTTTGTTTTATACTTATTCTTGCTTAAAGTCTGTTAAAATACAGACAGCACCATGTAAATAAACAATCTATCATCTATCATCTATCTATCTATCTCTATCCATCTGTGTATATTTTACAATTTATTATAGTTAACAAACGATATAGCTTTAAAATATATAACTGTATTAAATATAATAAACTATCATGTAGCCAACCATATATTATGGTATAATATATGTATTATATTATGTTTATTATGTAATAAACTATTCCAGCTTATTCAATAGATAGAGAGATAGATAGATACACAGAGAGAGAATTAGTTCCGTCTCTAGTGGACCTCTGATGTATCTTCTGATTACTCAATGTCTTTTGAACATACCTTCAGATATTTTGTCAATGCTTGGATTTTTTGCTTCCCCAAGGTAGGAACCAAAGTCTTACTTAATTCGCCTTCTTTACAGGTAGGGAGCAGATATGTAAATAAAGCTCTAACAGAAGACTGCTAGAGGCTTCTTTTCATAAGCAGAACAGGGAATTACAGATGGTTTACAGACTTCCCTGCCCCATCCATCCTTGCCTGTGAGTGCTGGGGCAGCAGATTCTACCTGTGATCAGTGACGAAGTTCTAGAGCCGGTCAATGTTTAGGCTCAGCTGGGTTTTCATCGGGAAGTCTCAACATGTGGGTTGCACATTTTTCCAGGCTTCTCATTCCATAAGGATGATACTCCGTTCTGGATAATCTATGACCTTCCTAGTATCTTCATAAAATGTTCTTCTTGCTTAAAACTCACTATAATGAGTTCTATTGTTTGCCTCTAAGAATGTTGCCTAATTAAAAATTTGGGCTTACTATGTTAAGAAACATCTATAAATTATATCTTCTTTTTTAATGTTTATTTATTTTGAGAGAAAGAGAGAGTGAGCAAGCAGCAGAGGGACAGATTGAGAGATAGAATATCCCAAGTAGGCTCTGCACTGTCAGAGCAGAGCCTGATATGGGGCTAGAACTCACAAACTGAGAAGATCATGACCTGAACCCAAATCAAGAGTTGGACGCTTAACCGACTGAGCAACCCAGGTATCCCTATAATTATATCTTCTTAAAATATATATTTCATATATATTTCATCATTAGATATAGATTTTATATGTGTTGAAAGACCAAAGTCACCTCACTATTCATTGTTTATAAGCAAAGAGAATTTCAAGACTTTCAGATATGAGTCAGTTTTATACCCAATTAGTATATATTTATTTTCACAAAAGTGTGTTTAATTCTCATTAAATTATGTAAGGTTAAAATTATAACCACCGATTCAGTGACAGTTTTCAAAATTCTTTCTAATTATTTAACATATATTACATAGGATTTAATGTATACTTACCTAGGCAATACATACATATTTTCTGATTGCAAAAGATTAAAATAATATAGATATATTTTTAAAGCAAAACTACCCCTAATTTTTATTTCCACATACTCTCATTTTTAAGTGCAGAAGAAATCCTGTGAGATTGCTTTTAATCTCCCTTCCATACACTGCAAATATAATTTTATTTTCTTAGTAAGATAGATTCATATAAATGCTCATTATATCACTGGGAATCACATCCTCATTTACATATGTGGGGATTTATGCTAGAGAGTTGTTCACCCAAGGTTGTTGAGCTAATAAATGGTACAGCTGGAATGTTCATATGGCCTGATTGACTCCAGGTCTTGAGCTTGACTACCACGTGGAAGTGAGATGGTCTGTCATTTTCTACTACCTTTTGCAAAATGTATCTCAAATAACTTTAGCCCTTATATAATTACTAATAGACTTTATATTCTCAGTTATATGTGGGACTGATTGATATTCAGTTAATGTTAGAAGCCTTTCATTTTGCCTGTCTTCTGTTTTGTATCAAATGAATAAAAGAACATCACTGAACTATTGGAGGAAGTGACACAGTGGTTTGCAACACAGGCTGGGAATTCAGACTGTCTGAATTCCAATTAATATTCAATTTCTTGGGAATGATGTGCCCTCAAGCTATTCAACCTTCCTATGCCCAGCTTCCTTATCTGTAAATTGAATTCTAACAGTAGAATGAACTCATTTTTGCTAATGAGAGCTAATGAGATAAAGCATTTTAAAATTGGTAACACTGAATGAATCATATTGTAAATGTTCAATTAAACTGGGTTCTTTCTAGTATAACTTTCTCTCTCTACCACCCCTCATCCTCTTCTTCTTTCTTCTCTTCTTCCTTACATATGTTTCAACAACACAGAAACACTCAACCTGCTTAAAACCACAGGAATTCAATGCTAGGACATGTTCAGCAATGAGTTTGGAAACTCACAGAAAATGCCCCCACCAAATTTGTTCCAATTATAGTCACTGAAACTGGAAGATTTTTCTATATTCAATGCAGCTTTAGGAATCAAGTTGATGTAACTTTCTATTAACAACCTTGTATTAATCCCTACTCTAAAGATATGCCATTAAAATTCACTTAGGGGGCATCTAGGTGGCTTAATTGGTTAAGTGTCTGACTTCAGTTCAGGTTATAATCTCACAGTCCATAGAGTTCAAGTCCCACTGCGGGCTCTGTGCTGAAAGCTCAGAGCCTGGAGCCTGCTTCAGATTCTGAGTCTCCCTTTCTTCTGCCTCTCCCTCATTCATTCATTCATTCATTCATTCATTCATTCTCTCTCTCTCTCTCAAAAATAAAAGCATTATTATTTTTTAACCTCACTCAGCTACTATATATTCATATTTTCCTTAGTATATGTGTCCTTAATCCTCTGCCCAAACTCCTGCAATAAATCATTGGTTTATTTTCATCATTCTGTTTTGGGTGGAACTTGGCATGCAAACTACATTTCTGGCATTATTGTGATTGAACCTGAATCCTAATGCTGGTCTGATGAGCCATGACTAGGGATGCAGATTGGGTACTCAGGTACAGAGCACAACTCTCCTCTTCACCCTGCTTCTCTCCAATTGGTTCCTAGATTCCAGCCCTAGTTTTGCCACTTATTAGCTATGTAATCACAATAAATTGATTGAATCTATTTAAGTTACAGTCTCTTCGTCTAAACAAGGAGAGATTGTCATAAAATTCAGCGACAGACACCAACTTGAAAATAAAATATGAGTTATTTATTTTATCACTACCAGTAGCGTGATCCAATATGGCATTGTTGATCAAGCTTAATAACAAATGTAAAGCCCCATGAAAATATTATTTCAAAAGAACTTGATATAATTTATATTATTATGACATTCAACAACTCTAAAAATAGACTTACTAGATAAAATGCTGAACTCACAAAAACATTTGAATTTCAGATATACAATACATATTTTTTTCACCATAGGTATGTACCAAATGTTCAATGGGATATACTGATACAAGAATCATTTCTTGTCTGTCTGAAATTCAGCTTTAATTAGGTGCTGCATTTTATTTGCTATGTCTGGCACTCTATTTACATAAAGTCAGATTGGCTTGAATACTGCATGGAAACATTTTCTTACAAATGATACTGTGGCTTATCACACTGAGATTAAAAGTTTGAACTGTCAAAAGTTCATTTGAATTTAATACATTGGCTTAGTAGACTCCGTATTGCTTTCCCACCTTAACATTCATTCTGTGATTTTTGTTTCTTTTTCATCTATCTAACCTGTTAATAATTGTGTCTGGCACTAAGAAGAGGTGAGGAAAAATCCTGGATTAAATGCACATTCTATTCTTTCGTAAAATGTATGTCCATAGCTGGTGTGATTGCTCCATGAGGCTTCTGGATCTGAACCTTCTATCTTCTTTTCTGACATTCCAAGAGCATGGCTCTTGTCTCCAAGGTCATCTCAGGGGTCAAGAAGGCTGCTGGAACTCCAGCCACCAATCTATATCCCATCATTCTGTAATCCAGACCCACAACAGTACAAAGCAGGTAAAACATGAAGGGACTTATTCCTGGAAGTTCCACAACTGTTTATGGGTCACTGATGTGCAATGACTCGCATTAACTATACTAGGGAGACTGGGAAATACCATCGTTTAGCTAGGCATACTGCTCAGCCTTCTGTTACAAAGGAGGAACAGGAGAGCAATCTCCACTTCTCTACCCAAGGCCGTCTAAGAGGATTTAAGATGTTCTACCCTTTTCTTTACACTTTTGCTTTGTTTTGTTTTTCTGCACTACTTAAATGTGATGATCTGACCTGAGCACCTCTGCACACCAACTTTGTTCATTTGGTAGTTTCATCAGTACTGATGAATTTATTTCCTTGATTTTTCAATTTTGATTTTATAGGCTTCTCCTTAAATATTCCACTAAGTTTGGGGCACCTGGGTGGCTCAGTTGGTTTAGTGTCCAACTTAAGCTCAGGTCATGATCTCATGGTTCGTGACTTCGAGTCCTGTAATGGGCTGTGTGCTGACAGCTCTGGGCCAGGAGCTGCTTCAGATTTCATGTCTCTTGTCTCTGCCCCTCCTCTGCTCACACTCTGTCTCTCTCTCTCAAAAACCAAGAAACATTAAACATTTTAAAAAGATATTCCACTAAGTTGTATTTATTTATTTTGCATGCATCCTGATGATTTTTTTTTTTGATCATTCTTAAAAGAGCTCTATCCCTTCAGCTTTTTTAAGAGATTCTCACCATCCCTTTAAAGCATCCCTTTAAAGCAAAGCATTCTCTTGAAAAAGAGATAAGACACTCACGGACAATTGAAATAATCTCTTTAATTCAAATCAGAATCCAATTGCTGGTGTGGGCATTATGAATTTGATGATTTTGTGTTGTTTTTTATGTTTTGTTTTGTTTTTTGTTTCTAAATACTACATTTCCTCGTACATAGTTGGCAAACTAGCACTGGGAGATAACATATCCAAGCATAGTAGAGAAAATTTTATCCAAATTAAATAATAAAACAAAATTTTATTTTATTATTAATTTTATTTTAATATGTCTAGAGTTTTAAAGCCATTAAATGCTTACTATTGAATACTATACTTATTTCAGAATATATACTGAACTTCAAATTTAGAAAAAAAAAATTCCCAAGGAATACTTAGTCCCAGACTGAAAGTGATTTCAGTAACAAAGAATTCTGACTTTCTCACTCAGTTTTAATACTTAAAGCAGTGGGAAGATATAACTTTTCCCCCTTAGATTTATGAATTTTAAAGTTCTCATATATAAAGAGAGGAATTTTTACCCTTTAGGTAATTCTTTGATAACAGAACCCAAATTATAGATCATTGATTTAAAAAAAAACAATTTAATTAGCAAGATTTCATTCTAACTTTTCAGAAACCAATGGTGTTGTCTTTTAATATGGAACATACTAGAGTATAACATCAAAACTACTTATTAAAAAGAAAGGTATTGACTTTTCTTCTCTAGACTATAAACAATCCATTTCTTGTTCCATCTTAATTAATCATGTAGACATTTAATGTTTGGAATATAATACATCTTTTACCATGTAACTTTTATCACTTATTTATTTTTAATATAAGCCTGAAGCCACAGTGGCTCTTAAAATCCAAGGGAATTACAGAATATTTATGATTCAAAATCTTCCAACCCAAATAAAGCAGGGAGCATTGGCAAGGCTGAAGATGTTGAATTTCTCCCACTAGTATCAAATATACAACGTGCATTCATTTTCCACCAATAATTGTTAAGTTGGTGAAATTGCACTTGATCATAAACACTGCTTAAGAGTGTTCTGCTTTATAATGAATATTATTCATAAATTGCTTTGTTCTGCTGGTAAAATGGAACACTGCATATTATATTTCACTTCTTAGAAAGTATTAAAATCAGTAATTAAAAATATTTTAAATGTTGTTGGCCATATTTTTTGAACTTGTTCTACAAATAGCAATATATAAAAATGAAATGCTCTTGTATGGATACCTGAATGAAATATTCACATATTAGTTTGTTGAGTATGTGGTAATGTATTTTTTTATTTTTTAAACTTTAGGTCCAGTTACCAAAGTTATGACAGTCATGTTATTTAAATAAGTTTATTAGAAATATTAACTTAAAAACATCACTTTACTATGACATTCTTTTTTTTTCCAATAAGAACTTTGGCTAAATATCTATATAGATTCTTAAATTGATGAACTATTTTTTTTTCAGTTTTTCCCCTCATTATGTCTCTAAACCCATGGCTTTAATTACTGTGTTTAAGTTGATACATTCTAAGTTATACTTCTATTTAAAATTTTGCTTCTTTTTTTAATTTGAATTGTGAAGTCCAAACCAATATCTTTATCCTGAAACCTGCAACATTTCCAGTGTTTTCCATTCCATCCAAATGTAGCCAGAAAACTGGGTTGTGCTAGAGTTCTCTCTCAATTTTTCGCTCAAATCTTATCTATTCACAAAACCTTGTGAATTTAACTTTTTTATTTATCTAAATCTCTTCTGTAATCTCATTTCCGCTCTAGCAACCTTCGTTTAAGCTCCTATCAGTTTTCACCTTCAAACTTGATCCTTTCCTACTGAGAAGGCCTCTCCAGTTTACACATGCACTTCATATTACAGGCAGACAGAGCCTCGTAAAATGTACAACTGGCTATTTTGCATTTCCCTTTAAAACCTTTTTTTTTAAATGTTTTATTTATTTTTTATACAGAGAGAGACAGAGCATGAGAGGGGGAAGGGCAGAGAGAGAAGGAGACACAGAACCGGAAGCAGGCTCCAGGCTCTGAGCTGGCTGTCAGCACAGAGCCTGACACGGGGCTCGAACCCATGAACGTGAGATCTGACCAGAGCTGAAGCCAGAGGCTTAACCGACTGAGCCACCCAGGCGCCCCCCTTTAAAACCTTTTAATGGTGTCTTGTAGCTTTCATGAAAAACAACCCCAAAAATATTCAAATTATTTAGCTTATTCTGGAAAGCCTGTCTATTTATTAATTCTTCCTACTATTCATACATATTCATTCTTTCCTAAAACCCCTCCAAAACATAGCTGCTTTCTGACTATTAAGCTGTGTTATTACCATTCTCAAACACATTCTTCTCTCTCTGGAAAACCGTCCCTTGTCGTTTTCATGCAGTGTATTCTTTACAAATAGGTCAATGCTTCTTATGCCTAAATTAGACCTTTTTGGAAAATTTTTTGTCCAGTAACTACTATACTTGGTGCATCATAATAAAACTATTAACATTCCTGCCTTTCTTCTCTAGACTAGAAACTTTAAGCTCAAGGATATTTACATATTTAACTTTGTGTTATAATGGAATAGTTAGCACTATACTGACACATAGGAGATAATACAATTTAAATGTGCAAATAACAAATGACACAGTGATATTTCTAATATTCACAATTATGCATTACTGAATTTATTTGTTTGCTTTTTATATTCAAATCTTGCTAGATATTTTATTTACTCTAGCCACATACAGGATTATCAATCAACTAATGTTTAGTGGCAATCAATCATTTAAGTCTAGCATAGCTCAACAATTTCTGGATTCCATTTCTTTAATAACATTTCTCTTTAATCATATTGATTTTTTTACTAGAGTTTCAATTTAATCTTTTATCATATGCAATAAGGGGAACAATAAAAATATGAGGGGCAACACAGCTGTGGTCATTGCTTAATCTTCATGTATTCAACACGTATTGATTTAACTGATTCACTTTTCTAGGGAATCAGTTAAATGCTGACAATATACCTATAAGACACTTCATTCCAGTCTTTAAAATCTCACAGATTGAAGGAATATGCAAAAGAACACAACTGCATTGTATTTGATAATATACGTTCATATTACATTTTTAAGTACAGATCTTCCTCAACTTACCATGGGATTACATCTCAATAAACCCATTGTTAAGTTGAAAATATCTTAAGTGGAAGATGTATTTGGTACACCTAACCTACTGAACACCATAGCTTAGTCCAGATTCCTTTAAAGTTTCCCAGAGTTTCCTTCAGCAAACTCATCTAACATAAACCTATTTGATAATAAGGTGTTGAACATCCCATGTAATTTACTCAACATGGCACTGAAAGTGAAAAACAAAGTGATTGTATGAGTACAGAAGGATTTTAGTTGTTTACCCTGGTGATCACGTGGTTGGCTGGAAGCTGTGGCTTGCTGCTGTTGCTCAGCATCACCAGGAGTATTAGTACTGTGCAGTGCTAACTCAGGAAAATGCCAAAGCTCAAATTCAAAGTACAGTGTCTACCTAATGTGTATCACTATAATACCTGTTAAAGGTAAAAAATAATAAGTTGAAGACCATCTGTATATAATCGTTTGTATATTTCATACAAATCACAGAAAAGGGAAGTCAAGGGGTCCCTGGGTGGCTCAGTTGGTTAAGCGTCTCACTTCGGCTCAGGTCATGATCTTGCAGTTCTTGAGTTCAAGCCCCACATCAGGCGCTGTGCTGACAGCTCAGAGCCTGGAGCCTGCTTCAGATTCTGTGTCTCCCTCTCTCTCTCTCTTTCTCTCTCTCTCTCAAAAAATAAATAAAACATTTAAAAAAAGAAAAGAAAAGGGAAGTCAAATTTAAGCTACAAAGTCACAGAAGACTTCTAAGAATACACTAGTTTTGCATTTTAGATGAGAGCTAGATGAAGGAGTGGCAGATAGGTATACCTGGTAAAGAGCATAGTATATTTAATGGAGTGCAAGTCCCTTGTTATGTGTAAGTAAGCAAGGACAATAGATTAATAAAAGATTTCAGTATATTAATGTATTAATAAAAGGTTTGAATATGTTACATAAAATTAGGTTTTTGCACTTGATTATTGAGGTATATGTTTACATTTATAACATATAACACAATAATAACACTGGATGAATGCTTAATATTTACCAAGCACTGAAATCTATCATTCTCAAAAAGTATACAAACTTATTTATTTCACAACACAAGAGAAACCAACATTATCTATACCTATACACAAGATTATTTTTAAGTTGTTTTAAGTTTACTTTTTTTTTAATTTTGAGAGAGATCACTGGGAGGAGCAGAGAGAGAGAGACAGAATCTCAAGCAAGCTTCATGCCCGACCCAAGGCTCAAATTCCTGAACTGAGACCATGACCTGAGCCAAGACCAATAGTTGGCCACTGTACCAACTGAGCCCCCCAAGCACCCAACTTGATTTTTTTAATGTTTATTTATTTATTTTGAGAGAAAGTGAAAGTGGGGAAGGGATAGAGAGAGAGGGAGACAGAGAATCCCAAGCAGGCTCTGCTCTGTCACCACAGAGCCCGACACAGGATTCAAAACCATGAACCATGAGATTATGACCTGAGCCAAAATCAAGAGTGAGACACTTACCCGACTGCATCATTTCAATAATAATTTTGGTTCTCTTTATAGTTTATCTTTGCCCAGTCACCTTGGTCCATATTTGCAGATAGAACTATAATTTAAACAAATAATACATCTATAAAAATTTAAACAACTTTTTGGCAACTTCATAGCAAAGGAGAACAGCAAGCACCATTGAAAGGATATATAACTTATGCAAATTTATCTTACAGACCTCCTAAAATATATACCATTTCACAGTAGACTTTCCTTGCCCTCTAATTATAGTTAACTTCTTCCTAACCTTTTAAAGAATGCCCAGATTGTAAGAGCTACATCTGCTACCCTATTTATTTTAAAAGAACTGAGGAGAAATTCTACACTATAATTGCTTCACAGCCGTCAACAATCATAGGGTTCAAAATCAAAATCTTCTTATATAATTAAAGACATATTAGGTGCAGATTTCTTAACACAGAAAGAGAACCAATCAGTTTAACAGTAATTGTTGACTCTTATTTTATTAATCTTTCTCCTTTTGAACAATAAGCAAAAGTCATAGTTTAATCTAAAATAAATAGTGTCATAGATATCTCTGTCTTGAAGCAGTTTTCGTATAAGCTATCAACATTATACTTCCTGGTACTCAGTGTTTTAGACAGAGAAATTTAAGAAGGCTATTAGAAGTGGTTAGCCAAAGAGAAAAGAAGTTGTAAAATCCAATTTTGTTGTTCCTTGAAGGATTTGTTACTTCTGTTCAATTAGCAGAGTTTTGGCAAAGGCTGGGGATTTATCATATATATTTTTCCCTAACAGTGTATACTATTAAAATAAGACAAGGCCATAAGAACACTACTAATAAAGAACATTATTTCTTAATTATTTTTTTGCTCACTGAGGATCTTGATGCAGAGGTGTGTGAAATCAGTTATCTTAGTGAAGCATTAATTGACAATTGCTTATGATTACTGTTTTTCTTCATGAAAATGAATTATATTTATGACCGATAACTTTAATGAACTAAATTTATATAATCAATGTCCAAACATATCTATACTGACATTATTGTGATTCACAAAACCTCCTTTCAATGGGAGAAAATGCATTGTGATTTTACAACTTTTGTCTAAAATACTTAACTAGCTATTGTCCCAAAGGCAGATATGAATTCCTCCCTTATTTTTTTCATTTCTATTCCACTATAGCATATTTAAGTCTAATAAGTTAGCCTCAATATGCTTCATTGACAACTTACCAATGAATGTTTACAAAGCTCAAAAATATGTATGGTTAAGAGCAGGGGACATATTATGTCATCTATGATTCTAGAGTTCATGGAGTAAGAAGAGTGACTTAATTTATGGCAAAAATTGGCATCAAAAATAGAGACAATGTTCAGTGTATGAGGGGAGCAATGATAATTTAATTTTTAGAGAGAAACAAACAAATAAAGATGATTGCAGTGATATGTGATGACGTTGGTCCATATTCTGGGTTAAGGTAACCAACTAGAGGGCCATCTTCTGCCTGCTGTTTAGAGTCAATTGCTTGAAACAATGTATCAATGATGTTACAAAGGTATGTAACAGTAACATTTTTCAATATTATATTGAAGAAAGGGTTAACAGTCCCACCTACGGATTATTTAGTTCTCTTGGGATCAATATCTGTCCATTAACTACTTATTAGGGCACAGATTCTGTGACTATGCATGATGTTAAGTTGTATGTATGTTGTCCAAAAGAGATAAAAATGATTTTTGTTCTATAGAAAAAATAACTCCAAAATAATTGTTTATTAACCACTTTTGTGTTTAACTTAACAAACTTACCTCAGCACACCTTTCCCAAATTATATAAATCTCTGCTCCTCAAATGGACTTTAAACTAGCTTTACCATCTTGCTGGTTCCCTTATTAATGGGATTTAAAAGACGATTTATTTCCCATTCACTTTAGATTTTTGTTAGAATTGTTTTAACTTTAAATTATTTAATGTTTCTTTATCTTTGAGAGAGAGAGAGAGCGGGAGACAGGCAGAAAGGAGACACAGAGTCTGTAGGCTCTGAACTGTCAGCACAGAGCCAAATGCGGGGCTCAAACTCAGGAGCCATGAGATCATGATCTGAGCTGAATGAGATAATGACCTGAGCTGAAGGCAGATGCTTAACCAACTTAGTGACTCAGGCACCCCTGTTTTAACTTATTTAAAGCTACGCTCGATGGTGTTCTAAGCTGCATGCGTCTGCAGTTCCCACACACTCCACAGGATATTTCGGTAAAATGTGCTTTTCACTTCCAGCAATTTAACTGAATAAAAGAGGAAGCTACTATTTACACAATTTAGTGGTAAAATTCTGTGTTAGTAACAGCTTTGTGTGTGTGGGGTGGGGGGTGAGGTGGTGGAAAGAATTTAATTGCCCTTACTGTATTAAGACAGTCAGAGACTTTTAACATCATCTGTGGCTCAAGAGAGATATGCATCCATGAAACACTGAGGTCACTGCTCTGTCAGTGCCTTGGTAATTGAATGTTGGCAAGGCATGAAATCTCTCTAAATCACAGCCTTTTTAAATTATTTTTCTTAACGTTTATTTATTATTGAGAGACACAGAGACAGAGCACGATCATGGGAGGGGCAGAGAGAGGGGGAGACACAGAATCTGAAGCAGCTCCAGGTTCTGAGCTGTCAGCACAGAGCCTGACACAGGGCTCGAACTCACAAACCATGAGATCATGACCTGAGCCGAAGTCGGACGCTCAACTGACTGAGCCACCCAGTTGCCTCTAAATCACAACCTTGTTATTTCCAAGAAAATAAAACATGTTCCAGAAACTTGCCTTACAGGTTTATAAAAAAATTATATTAAATGAAATATACATCTTTAAAGTAACACAAGATAAGGAGTAAAATCTATTAAGATTTAGTTCTCCTTCCCTCACAAGAGCATTTACCCCATTCCTTTTGTCCTCACTTAAATTCTCTTCATTTGCTAATAAGATTTTATCCTGTTATATCTGAATATGTTTAATAATCAAAGAACTGAAAAATCAACTTTTAAATAAATTAGTAGAAGCATATATGACACCAATGAATACTTCATAAGAGAGTATAATATTCACTTTCTAACTGTAAAATGCAAAATTAGTTATCCAGAAAATGTTCTATTTCAGACTCTTAATATTACATAGAATATGTTTCCTTGACACAAATCCATAGAGTAGAATATACAAATTACAATCTGGTGAGGAATATCCAAAAGAATACAATTACATTAACAGAAAGATATATTTGGTCATATAATTTACTTAGAAAAAAATCTTATTAGTCTTTGAATGATGCTAAGTTTCAAGACTTTGAAATAGTACACACCTATCTCTAATTATACCATTGCAACCATGTTTCTTTGAATCTATTTTCCTCCAAATATAAAACATTACCTCTGTGTGGTGGAATGGCAATCATTCGTATTGTTTTTATTGAAGTTGCCATTGACCTTGTCACACACTAAAATACATTTTATATGAAACAAATAAAACTTCAATATATTTCTAAATTGGAGGTAACTTTAAATGAGAGAAATTAGGATACAATAAATCAAGAATAAATCAAGATTTGAAGTGCGTAAGTCCCACTTAAATAATATGCTGAAATCTCATACAGCCTGCTTTAATTACCAAAGTTTATTCAGGGAGCAGTTTAACTTTGAAACTATACTACTTAATATATATCTATTGGTTTTTTTTATTATTAAAGCTGTCTAGTCAAAATATCGTGGTAATTGTGTATGCCTAAGAAAGCTGTATGGGACTTTGACTAATAATTGTATTGTTAAATGAATAAAATAACATAGCACCAAGTACCAAATTAGTTTTGTGGGTCACATACATTATTGATAAAAGAAAAGATTATAAATTGGTGGACTAAAAAATTGATGGGGAAATTCAGATTTTGGCTTTGAATAATTAGAAGGAACAGAATAATTCTAAATAATATGCAGAAACATTAATTATAAGGACACTTTATGGGGGCAGGAATGGATATATAATATTCAGAAAGGCATAGAATCTGCCAACTCCATGTAGTCACTCTTAGTATATAAGTCCACAGTAGGGAATGAAATTTTCCTGGCTTTAAATTAATACTGAAAAATGCCTCGGTGCATCTGATAATTTTTAACTTGTCCTGTAAGGAATTAATTTGTGTAAGTTTTGCTTATTTGTTTATAATTGAGCAAATATGTTACAGAAATGTGTGGATAGGCAGGATGGCATTTCGTGTCAGATTCCTATTAAATAACAGATGTAGATAGCAAGTGAGGTTCTGTCTCTTTCACACTTGCATATGAACCACCATCCTGGTGACAAATGAGGGGAAAGGCAGGGACAAAACATGACTCAAAAACTTGGGTCCTAGTTAATATTGTTCAGTACTATTTGGACTATATAGTACCCAGTATTATTGGTAAAAATGGAAGAATCTTGTGAATTGGTTTCTTCTAGGAATTAGAATATGTTTTACATAAATATGTTGACTTTGAAGTCATCTTGTAGAAAATATGTGTAGTTTGAAGATGCAAGATCTAATGCTCATATTTATAAAAACTTAACCAAAGTGTGACGTGAGTCAGATGCTCAATTACAATTATTTACTGTTTTGGAAATCCTTCAATTCTCCAGCTATAGGTATGGTTTTTTTAGACTACTGTTATTGAGCATCTATTTTATCTTAAGAAATGTACTTATATTATTTCATATGCTTATGACGAGAAAGGCATCAACATCCCAGTTTTACAGCCAAGAAGGGCTCAAAGAAAGTAGACAACTTCAGGGGCTGAGGTGGGCTGGAGATTGCTGAGAGGCCAGGTGTCACAGTAGCTGATGACACTACAAGACAAAATAAAACCTATAGGCAAGAGGCTAAATAGAGAAAGTGCCAAATCTCCCACTGTTCCAGTTTTCTCCATCAAATGGCACCAGTCAAGGGTCAGACGGATCAGCACAGACATGGTGGATTGCTCGCCTAAATGGAAGTAGTTGTCTCACTCCCAAGAGCTGAACAGAAGGATCCTGCAGTTTTATGGGCCCGGGTGGAGGAAGGGAGGGAAAGGTAAGAGCTAGGAGTGGCGAAGTAGTAAATACAGAGTCCAGAGGAGAAGAAAGTGTCATGTCCCTCCCCCATTCTTTCCCCTTATAGAGGCCTCAGCAGAAGAGCCTCTCACAGGTGTCTCTGACATCAGTTCCTGATGGAGGTAGCGCATGGAGGAGCTTGGGCTGCTAATACAGATAAGAGCATCACTGGCCAAGAGCGCCTGAGTTCTTGACTGTAACTTTCTCCAGAAATGGCCATGCATTGGCTGTGCTCCGAGTCTGGTGTAAGAAAGGCAGCTCTCCCTTGAAAGATCTCCTGACAAAAATTTGAACGGCTTGTGGTCAAGTCTGAAAGACTACATATAGATTTTTTGATCCTGAGACTGAGTCCTCAACAATTTGGCCATAAACTAACTCCACCCAAAATTTGTACCCATATGGCTTGAAAAAAATATCCCATTTTCTTCTATTCAAGATTGCCGTTCTCATTAAAAACATTTTTTATTTTCTTATAATCTCTTAGAATTTTACCATTCCTTTCTAATAAAGTATATGTTTGGAAGGGTTTGTTGCAACTTAGGATAGAAAACAGAACTGGAGGTAGAGACATATGTGGTAGTCACATAGGCCACTTAAAAAATGATGAAGGGAAAAAATGATGGAGGAAGAGTTCTTTGTGCGAGACTTATGTTGACAGCCATTGGGTTCTGCTGCCTGGATGTACCCTAAACATCACTGATCTCCAGATATAAAACAAACCTAGATTTTACCAATGATCCATTGCTATCATGTTTTTCTACTTTGTCTAACTCGTATCTATATACATGTTGCCTTAGCTCCCTCACTAACCTCCAAGGTCTTTGCTCACTGACAGTGCTTAATTCATATTTTGTAACCATATAATAACCAAATGGTATCTTCTTAGGAAGTTCCCTATGAATACTATTGAGTGGAGTATGCAAAACAGTCAATAAAATAGAGAGTTTTATTGGTCCTTAAGATCGGTGCCTTTTTTGGGGTACATCCAGGTGGCAGAATAACATGGCTGTCCATTAGTAGTCTGAATCTTGACATCAGAAGTGAGTAACTAACAAATTGTAATTGAGAGCTCAAGATTGGCACAACCAAGCTGATAGGAAGTTCAAAGGAATATATTACTAATTAGAAATGAAGGTTTCAGATTGAGATGCATTATAAAATTAAAACTTAAATTTCATTGGGATTTAATGTTACCCTTAATGGACAAAAGTGATTTTAAATGTCCTTTTTGGCATCTCTCTGCACATTAAAAGTAATATGTCCGTCATTCATCTTTGGTTAATTTGAGGAAGTAAAATGATTATACTTTGAAATTATGTTTTATATAGTAATTTTTCTTTAGGCATAATTTTAAAAATGGAGCTGCCATCCATGTGTTTCCTTTAAGCAGTTTTTATCATTGTGGTCATATTTCTTATTAGAGCATAACATTTGTACCTTAAGGAATCCTTTAGCTTCATCAGGGCTCATTGATATTTTAAATTCAATTTGTTGTTGTTTTGTTACAACTTCCCACAACTGAAATATTCTCCATAACTCAAAACATAGAGATTATAGATTTTCAAATCCAATCAGTTAAATAAAAACATGTTTGAGGAATTAACATGTTTTGAGTGTTTTTCACATGACAGACACAGTTGTGTTACATTAAATTGGTTTCTTCAATCATGATATTCAAATTCAATAATGAAAGGTGCACCCCCCCAACACACACCCATTTTAGTATGAGAAATGGAGGCTAAGAACACAGATTTAACCAAAATCACACAAAGAGAGGTAGAAGTGAAGTCAGAATTAAAAGCCAGATTTGGTGCTTGCTTAGCAGTACATAATATTAAATTGGAACAATACAGAAAGATTACCATGGCCTTGGTACAAGAATGGCACAAAAACATAAAGTATTTCATTAAAAAAAAAAGCCAGATTTGTTGACTTCAAAATCATACCATTTTCTCTGTATAGGAATGTTTCTATCCAATCTAATTTTTCCTTGTGTATTATATTTGAATTAAAAATGAGTTAGGGGTATCTGGGTGGCTCAGTTGGTTAAGCGCCTCAGCTTAGGTAATTAGCTCACGGTTTGAGTTGGTGCATTTGAGCCCCACGTGAGGCTTTGTGCTGACAGCTCAGAGCCCGGAACCTACTTTGGATTCTGTGTCTCCCCCTCTCCCTGCCCCTCCCCCATTGGCACTCTGTCTCTCTTTCTCTCAAAAATAGATAAACATTTAAAAAGTGAGTTATTTGGGGGGTTCCTGGGTGGCTCAGTTGGCTGACCAGCTGACTCTTGATTTACACTCAGGTCATTGTCCTGGAATTGTGGGATCAAGCCCTGTGTTGGTCTCTGCAGTGAACATGGAGCATGCTTGGGATTCCCTCTCTCTTTCTGTCTGCCCCTCTCCTCTGCTCATGCTCTCCCACTCCAAAAAAGAAAAAAAAAGTTATTTTGGCATATATTTCCATTTTAAGACTATTTCCAAGTCTATACTGATACTATAATAGTAGCAGCATAAATTTGGAATTTTTATTATAATAATTTGTATTTCAGATGTGAATTTACATGTTTTAGTACATACAGAGTAGAAATGGCATTATTTTAGTCAAATCTGTTTTAATATACCAGACAAATCACTTGATAATATTCCAAAATATCAGGTGGAAACTTACTGGTTATGCACGATTTATACCTTAAGTTACTATAATAATAGATATGAATATATGGTGAATTATCAAAAATTAATTCAATATAATAAGCCATTAAGATTTTCAGGGTCAATATTTGGCACAAATGTACCTGATAAAAGCACATTTCCTAAAATTATTGTGAAATACTGCTATTACAACTGGTAAATATAGAAAAATAGTCCAATTAAGACTTGAATTTGCATGTGATTAAAAGGAACTTTTTGTAAACTGTCATTTTCATATGATGGATATTTTATTCCGCTATCACATTAATGATAGCAGAGTTAAAATGGCAAACTGGTGTTTCTTAACACAGCTCCAACTGTAGCAGCTGTGATGCTGGCCAAAGAGGCCTGACGGGGCTTATGTCATTCAGCACAACATGACTGTGCGGCTGTCTTCCAGCCTAGACTGCATCAGACTTCTGTATAAGATTGGAACTCAATTTTGTACACAACAGATATATCCAAACTCAGCAATATCTACAGGACAGAAACTGATACAGATTGTGTGTGTGTGTGCGTGCGTGTGTGTGTGTGTGCGCGCTCCAAGGTGCATAGATCAGAAGTGAGAATACTTATTTTAATCTTACAATGGCATCCCTCTTTCATGTTTTACATGCTTAACTTATGGCAGAGGAGCAGATGACACTTGTTTTCACAAGCAGTGCACAGTTTTCTATTTTGTGAAATGGAGCTCTGTAAACACTTGAATATAATGAGCATACAAAAAGTAATTCACTTACATTGAAGGATGAAAGTTTTTAATGTGCTGGAGTTAAAAAATAATAGACCCTTGAACTATAGAGAACAAACTGATGGTTATCAGAGGGAAAGCGGAGGTGGGGGATGAGTGATATGGCGGAGGAGGACTGACTAGGCACTTGTCTTGATGAACACCCGGTGTTGTGTGGAAGTGTTGAATCACTATCTTGTACACCTGGAACTAGTATTACACTGTTAACTAACTGGAATTTAAATAAAAATGTGGGACAAAAAGTAAAAATAAAAAGTACTTTTAAAAAAGAAGTAAAAAGAAACAAGAGGGAAACAACAGCAAAATAATAGACATGTATTACTATAAATCTGTAGCTCTACTCACATTGTGAAGGAGCTTTTAATAAGCATTTATATATAAGAATGAAAAAATAGTATAAAATCATCAAATTTTAAGTGCACATAATTTTGCAAGCTTTTTAGTTATTCTCTGAATTATTATATCAGAAGTTATCCTGATTTTCAAACTTTAAAACAAAATGTAAATATGTGGAAAGGTATATGGAAAGAAAAATGAAAATAGCAAAATAAAAGTGCTTATCTCTGGTTTTCAGAATTGAAAGTAACTTAGACTTTCAAAACTTAGCATGTAGTCCTATTAATATAAAAAAATGGGAACTCAAATTTAGTGCAGTAAATTATGGAGTAGCGGTCCACACTTCAA
Organism: Suricata suricatta; assembly: GCF_006229205.1. NCBI lineage: Eukaryota > Metazoa > Chordata > Mammalia > Carnivora > Herpestidae > Suricata > Suricata suricatta. The sequence continues at coordinate 62,591,785 of NC_043700.1, forward strand.
TTTGGCAGACAGGGGAATTCAAAATATGAATGGAATTACTGATGTTCTCCGTTAGTAATTGCTTCAAAGGCATTTTCTTAATTGGTAATAACTATCTTATCTCTTATGAGGAAGCATTTATCTCCCCACTGCCTTTGTCTTATGTAACATAGTACGTAACCAGTATTGGAAAATTGTGCTTTTGTACATCCATCCCTGTAATCTTTCTCATCACTTAAAAATTTCTCTTGCAAATTTAATTGCCTAAGAGCTTATGTGAGTTTAATTAAAGAGAAATAATAAATTTGAGATGTATAAGTGAGTCCTTGGGAGTTTTACCATGTTCAATATCTCTAATACGTTAAATAAAAGCTCTCCAAGCAAAGGGTACAAGATATTCGGCACAACTTTGCTCTTAGAGGTTCCACTTAATGAAGAAAAGCGATAGTCTTCCTTAACAGAAATAAGTAGGTATCTATCATTGACTTGAAATATTGTATCATGCCAGAAATCCGTCATTTGGGATAAATATAATATCATGATTTTATTATTTTTAATAAACCATGTCTCTCTCTCTCTCTCTCTCACACACACACACACACACACACATACACACACACATACAAAGCTGAACTTAAAACTAATTTATTATTTTTATTTTATTTTATTTTTTAATTTGTTGTCATGGTAGTTAACATACACTGTAGTCTAGACTTTAGGAGTAGATTCTCGTGATTCATCGCTTACATAGAACACCCAGTGGTTATCCCAACAAGTGTCCTCCTTAATGCCCATCACCCACTTTGCTCACTCCCCCAAACCCTCACCCTCATCAACCCTCAAATTGTTCTCTGCATTTAAGAGTCTCATATGTGAACCTAAAACTAATTTAAACAATTATAAAAAATTTCACAGGAAATAGTTTTACTGATTACATAACACTTCATTGTAATATTCTGACAAGGATTTCATTTAACTAATATAAAAAATAAAAATGATCTTAAAGAATGATAAGCATATTTTATAAAGAGTCCAGATACAATATTTCAGATTAAATTTATAAAATTTTTGAACAATTATTTATTTTTGAGAGAGAGAAAGAGACAGATCATGAGCAAGGGAGGGCAGAGAGAGAGAGGGGCACAGAGAATCAGAAGCAGGCTCCAGGCTCTGAGCTGTCAGCACAGAGCCCAACGTGGGACTTGAACCCACGAACTGTGAGATCATGACCTGAGCCAAAGTCAGATGCTCAACCAACTGAACCACCCAGGTGCCCCAGATTTAATTTTTAATGTTTATTTATTTATTTTGAGAGAGAGAATGCACAAGCAGGAGAGGGGCAGAGGGAGATGCGGGAGAGAGAATCCCAAGCAGGCTCCATGCTTTCAGTGCAGAGCTTGACATCAGGTTTTACTCATGAACTGCAGAATTATAAACTTAGGCAAAATCAATAATCAGAAGCTTAACTGACTGAGCTACTCAGGCACCCCTCAGATTTCAATTTTTTTAAATATATGGTCATTTGATGACCATTTATTTAAGTTAGTGCCACATAAATGTTGAAATAAAAATGGAATAATTGGAATGAATGTATGTTTGTAGTGAAAATTTTAAAAACAAAAAAAGCAAAGTAAAAATTCACTTTCTAATCATGTTTTTATCATTGTTAATACATTTGAGAATGAGATAGGAATGGTACTCATTAATATCATAATTTCTAATTGGATTCAGTATCTTATGAAATAAAACATGGGCCAAAAAATTTGAGAAATTTCCCACTGTCAAGGATGAGTTCCAGATATAATCTCAAATACAACTCTGTGTGTGTGTATTTCATATAATTTTAACCACCATTACCCCCTTGTGATGCTTGATATTTCTGTAAGCCCATCAGGAAATTCTAGAAATAAAGTTAGAGCAGAACTGAGGCTCTCTGTCTCAAAAATTTATCATAAAGTTAAAAAGGAAATATTTAAGTGTTGGCCTAAATAATATTTCTCATGTTGGAGACACACGTCTGGGTTATATGTATTTTTACTTGACACTTATTGAAACTTCATAATTTTGTCCTTACATCTGTGAATACATCTTTCCTGTCTTTGCTTTTATCTTCCTTGACTTACTGCACCTTTTAGAAACTCCAGTACAATGGTGAATAAAAATGATTGTAAGGGGAATTTTTCTCTTCTTCAAATCTCAAAAGGAAGCTTTAAGGGTCTGACCCTCCAATATGATGTTTGCTCTAAGCATTTTGAATACCTGTTGGCAGATAAAGGAAGTTTGTTTTATTTTGAATGTCCTAAAAGTGTTATCATCAATGATTCTTTTCTATCAAATATGTTATTCTTTCAGCAGTTATTGGGATGGTTATGAATCTTCTCTTTTAATCTTTTACTGTAAGCTGAATTTTATAATATACATTAACCTTTGTTTCCTGGATAAAGCAAATTGAGCATGATTTATTGTCATGACCAAGATATCCCTTATCAGATTGAGGTAATCATTTCCTGTTCCTAATATCCAGAGAATTTTATCATTAACGAGAGTTGTAAATTGTCCAGTGGTTTTTTTTTTCTTCATTTATTAAAGTAATCATGCTATTCTGATAACATAGTATTTTATGGTATTTAGTTTTTAAGGTTTAAATTAACTTTTCAATTCTGAAATAATTCTATTTGTTCATACTATATTATCTTTTTATGTTTTATCATTTACATATATTGCTGCTTTCAAATAGTAATATTTTAATAGTTTTATGTCTGTATTTATGAGATGCTATAATTCTCTATTCTAGTAATGTTTTTCTCATGCTGTGATATCAAGTTTTGTCTGAACTCAAAATATGTTGAGGTGTGCTTTCTTCTGTAGTTGTGGAAGTTTGTGTAAGATTGATACATTAGTTCATTCCTTCGTCTGTCTAGGATTCACCATTGAAAACGTCTAAAATCTGAACTTTCTTGATGGGGAAAGATTTTTGATAATATATACAATTTTTGAGAAATATAGGGCTATACAGATTTTTCTATGTCATCTCTTGTTGACTGAGATAACACATGGGCTCTATCTCACCAACCACTAGATCAAGACCTGAGCTGCAATCAAGAGTCGAATGCTTAACTGACTGAGCCACCCAGGTGTCCTGTGATTCTTTTTTGTCATTCCTTATTTTCCTTTGAATCTTTGATCCTATTTATAGTAGCCTTTGTAAAGTCCTTATTTACTTAATGCAATAGCTCCATTATCTAAATATTAGTTTTTATGGACAGATTCTTTTTTTTTTCTCTTGAATTTGATCATGTTTTTACTATTTGCTTGTCTAGTTGATTTTTAATTGGATAGTGGATAATAAAAATGCTATTTTATGGACACTCTGGATCATTTATCTTTCTCTGAAGAGGGCTCCTTTTTCCCCTTCTAATAGGCAGATTAAATGACTGGACTCAAATTCCAAACTCTCTTACCTTAGGTAGTAGTAGAAAGTTCTTCTCAATATCTCTTATATGAGCATGGTTCAAAATGGAAACTATTAAAGGGATTTAGATGTAGGCAGAAATAGTTGGTTAGAGAACGTAGCTGAAGTATTGAAAACAGGGCGTTTAAGAAAAAATAGATATTGTAGCATTCAGGGCAAATATAAAAAGTCAAAACTGGGACACGTGGGTGCCTCAGTCAGTTGAGCGTCTGACTTCAGCTCAGGTCATGATCTCACAGCTCGCAGTTTGAGCTCCGCATTGGACTCTGTGCTGACAGCTTGGAGCCTGGAGCCTGCTTCGGATTCTGTGCCTTCCTCTCTCTCTGCCCCTCCTCTGCTCATGCTCGCTCTCTTTCTCTCTCTCTCTCTCTCTCAAAAATAAATAAACATTAAAAAAGTTTTTTAAGTCAAAACTAGGACAGTTGTAAAGTGAAAAGTGTTTTGTTTTGTTTATTTTTCCAGCCCAGCATTACTTTATCTTCTTAGATAACCATCTCTCCATGACTCTGTGTCCATGGGTCTCGATGAAGCTGACCTTATCCCTAGTTCTAGATGGCACACATATAACACCATCTACTCACCAAAACATGTACTCACCATCAATCCCAAGTTTTGGATGAATCGATAGATTTTTTTGAGCTCTTTCTGCTCTGCTTAGATTTATAGGGATATACTGCTGTGGTCACACCCTGAGAAATTCTATTATGGGAGCCGTCATGTGGATATAGTCAGCCTGAAAATGAATATATCATATTAAAAAGCAGAATAGAGGTGTAGAAACAACAAAATGTAAGAGTTTCATGACATCCATTGATATTCAGGATCCATTTGTACCCAAAGCTAGAATTTCTATGTGCTAACTTTGATATTAACAAAATATATGAAAAAATGGAGGAAGGGTAGGGCAATGAAAATTCCTGAACAACGTTGTGATCAAAACAATTAAAAAGTAAAGTAGAAATTTTCCCTGATCAAATCTACACATTGTCATAACTAGGAGTTGAATATGAATACAAGTAATAGAAAACTCAAAAAACAGTGTCTTAATTAAGTAAGGATGTGTTTTCTTTTTGTAATCCAAGTCAAGATTGGGCAGGCTGGAGACGGATCAGGTGTGGCCTCGGGAACTACAGACTCATTCTGTGTCTTCCTTTGTGATGATGGTTGCACTCTGGACATCATGTACACATATTAGACATAAAATAATGCCATGATAGAAAGGGCTTGTCATGAACATTGGATAAGTCAGTAAATTAGGGCTTTTACTTAAATTAAGGCTCAGGATAAAGGAGGACATTTAGGAAGAATGACAAAAAAATATGTGAGATAATATGGTGAAGAAACATAAATATTTCTTTCTTAGAAATGAAGGAGAACTTTATTTTTTTCTTTTCACTGAGAAAGGCAAAAAGGCGAAGTATGTGGAGGGGGTCTTAAGAATATGTTAAAAATCACCTCTGGGAGAGTTTCACTGTGAAGTGTTTTCTCCCTTAACAAGATCTAATAATTAGCTGGCCTGGAAAAAGTAATCTATATTTTTAAACAAGCACTTATTGAGATTTTGATACAAGTAACGTGCAAATTACATTGTAAAAAACAAGAGTATATTTTAAATAAGAGAGGAGAGAAGATACAATATCTCATACATTTTCTCTATAAAGTAGATTAAAAAGTTCCTATGCCTATTATGATAGTTTTATGAATGAGACTTAAGGCTTGAGGAAAAAATAAATGTGAACATTGTGTCAGGATAGCCACAAAATGAATACAGCTTTGATTAGATTGGTCATGGCCCAAATCATTCTGCTCCCTGTTTTTCTAGCCACATGCTTGTGTAGTGTCAACTTCCACAACAACAAAAATCAAAATAATTTACTGTAAGGGCATTGACAGACTAAAATAATACAAACTTGAGATCTCTAATATCAGGTGACCTATCTAAAAGAAATATGAAACAAATAAAATAGTTATAGCTTTTAAACTTAAACTTGTTTATGCGTATTCCTAATGTAAGCATTTCCCTGCAAACTACATAAATTTTAAACAGTGATGAATATGTAGAGTGCTCCCTTCGGCAACACTATACTAAAATTGAAACGATACAGAGATTAGCATGGCCCTGCACAAGAATGACGTACTGAATACGTAGAAATCTCAACATGGGTTTTGCAGATACAACCTTGGGTTTTATCCCCTGAGGATTGGATTTAAAAAAATTGAAGGAAGCAAATCATAGAAATATTCAGAGGGGCGCCTGAGTTGCTTAAGCATCCGACTTCAGCTCAGGTCGTGATCTCACGGTTCGTGGGTTCAAACCCCACATCGGGCTCAGCGCTGACAGATCAGAGCCTGGAGCCTGTTTCTGATTTCATCTCTCCCTCTCTCTCTCTGCCCCTCCCCCACTTGCAGTCTGCCTTTTCTCTCTCTTTCAAAAATAAATAAACATTAAAAAATTAGAAGTATTCAGAAATACCAATCCACATTAATAATACTTTAATAAATGAAAAAGGAAAATACCACTTTTGTAAGGCTGCATTTTGCTCTTTTTTTTTTTTATTTGAGAGACAAAGAGAGACAGCGCGAGCATGGGAGGGTCAGAGAGAGAAGGAGACAAGAATTGGAAGCAAGATCTAGGCTCTGAGCTGTCAGCATAGAGCCTGCTGCGGGGCTCGAACTCAAGAACCGGGAGATCATGACCTGAGCCAAAGCTGGAGCTTAACGACTGAGCCACCCAGGCGCCCCATGCATTTTGTTCTTAACCATGATTTAAGTACTGAGCTAAGGGAATGCAGCACATGCAATAGGCAGCTGTGGGAAGACTGGGCTCTACCGTTGTGAAGGGCTGGTTATTAATCCTTTAACTAGATGTCTGGTCTAGACTGAGATTTGGAGCCTCTTTCTTCATTGTAAAATGAGGATGGTAAACTTTTCACACATGACATTAGGTTTGTAAAGTGTTTAGCACAGTTCTCTCCGCTTTTTCTAACAATAAAGTAATAAAATCTGAAGATACACTTAGTAAAAAAAGAAAAAGAAAGTGTGAGAGAGAATTGTTGCTCTTTTAAAAGTCCAATTACCAGAAATAAGAGAATATTATTGCTGAGTGGCAGATACAATCCAAACCATTTTAAAAGGTGGCTTAATAAAGTAATTTTGACAGAAAGAAGCTCAGCGTGCAACATTAAAAAATGTTTTACTATAATAGCCTACTAAAAAGTTTATATACACATGATTATGGAAAATGTTGAATGTATTGGAAGTATACTGATAGTGTAAATATAGGAGCACTGAAGAAATGGAGAATATTTGTACGATTTCATTATAATGTTTCATTATAATGTTTGATCTGTTGAGTGGAATTAAATCCCATTTTCACTTATTTTAACATTTCTTATCATGCCACACGGATTGACATGCTTATAATGAAAAATTAATAATATTTTTATGAGATAACAAAAGTATTGTATGACTCTTTAAATATTTTCTATGTTTAAAGATTTTGATATTTAAAGAGGCAAAAAGTCAGAATCTTTTTACTCTAGATATAAGTACCACATTTGATTTTTTTTTTTGTATGTAGCCTTTGTGTATAAACTGCAAGAAAGGATTATGTGGTTTCCTAATTATTCAGGAAACTTCTATCCCCTTTATTTATTTTACCTGGTCGTTTCATCTTGATTGATCACAGTTTCTATTATCTCAATGAATCTCTCTAATTGAGGGAGAGATAGAGATAGTAATGAACACTGATTGCAATCTGATGTTTAAATTGAAGTTCTCTTTTACTCCAATATTTTTGAAACTGTCAACCATTGAATGATGAAGAGGTGTTGATGAATTTGGAGTGATTGTAAACACTAGTCCCTGGTAATAAACTTGTTTAAATATAGTGTATTGTATAATTGGTGGAATATACAAATGGCTTGCTGTCAGAGTATAGGTAGAGAGTTTATTAATGAGAATAGGTTGTTGTGGAATATAGTCATAGTTGACAATGATTGTGATTACTTGCAATTTACCAGAAACGTTATGTGCTTGTATCATGCAACATCAACATTTTTATTCCTACCAATCGGTGAAGCCAGCTGACCTGTGAAATGGAATCCGAGTGTAGAGAATGGAATCCAAGTTTTTTCCAAGGTTCTTATTTCAAAATCTTTGTGTCACTCTGCTAAATTACTTCTTTCTACTTCCACTTTAATGAATATCTATTTTGTGATGCATAGTATACTAGAAGATTTGATGACCTAAACTTATTTATTCAAATAAATTCAGTTTTACTAATCTTATTTTAAAGATGAGGAAACTGAAATTCAAAGAAGCCAACTTTCTCAGGATCACATAATTGTTCAACATCAGATCAGTTGTTTCATACCAGAATAACACTGGGAAGTTTATCAGGATCCAGACAGAATAATTAAGCTTTAAAGTTATACTAATTGTATTAACTTGATTTTTTTATAATTCTGAGATAAGATAATTACTAAATAAGAATGTCAAAATACCATAGAAAAGATTAGCCCTATCTATTATAAAAACCACACTGGAAAACTCCCACTTTAAGGGGTTCAAATAAATTGTAAGCAAGAGTATTTTTAAAAAGGAATTATTGAGTTTATATATTGAGTTAATAGCCCATACCATTTTTTAAAATTTAAGCACTCAACTATTGTCTTTCTTTATAAGAATTTGGGAATGTAAAAAATAAGGATAAAATAACTAAACATTAAAATGATTTTATTAATTGGTCAGTGATATATAAACTATAAATGAGCTACATTAGGAGTTCATATTTTGCATATTTTATGTTTGTTTCAATTCAAAGTCATCACAGAAAAATGAATACTTTAAACATGACCTTCAGACTTCATAGTATTTTCTGCATTCTCTATACTTACGTTATTAGTTCACAGACCAGATATGTTTCAGAAATGTTATATATGAAGTAAAACTTGTAATTTTTATTTAAAAGATGCTGAGGGGATGTGTTCTTTAAAGGAAAACTCAGATGAATATTTTTGAAATGCAAATAAAACTTATTGCATATTGATTTACCTATATGTTTTCTTAAACTGGATAATATTTGAAGACATTATTAGGGATTTTGTCTTCTGGTCTCCCTGTTTTCCCACTCTAGTCTCTAGTTTTCCTACCCCAGGGCCTTCTTTTTCATCAGCATCAGCATTCTGTGATTACATGATTATGCCACCGTGTTAAGTTTTGAGAGCATTCTACTAGGTGCTGCATTAGTGAATTGTCACTTAATTAGTTTTTGTTTCTAAGAAATTCTATGATTATATTTTGAGTTCAATAGATATAGTTTCCTTCAGGGTCTGTTAAAAGATTTGTTAGTACCAGGGTGCTTGGGTGGCTCAGTCAGTTGAACATCTGACTCTTGATTTAGGCTCAGGTAATGCCCCTGGGTCATCGGATCGAGCTCCGTGCTGAGTTCCATGCTCAGTGTGGAACTTAAGATTCTCGCTCTCCTCTCTGCCTCTGCCTTTTCCCTCCACGCGTGTGCTCTCTCTCTGTCTAAAATAAAATTTAAAAGAATACTGAGGAAAAAAAAGATTTGTTAGTACCTTTTTTAGCTCCAAGCTTCTTTGAATTTCAGTATTCAGTCTTAAGATATAATTATTAAACTATTTAATATTATAATAACAGAACACCAATAATAGATATTTATGTTACAATTGCAGTGTTGCAGACATACTTGTCAGTATATTTTACTAATAGAATCATTGAAACTTGTAACATCATTAATATAATATTATCACTAATATTCTCATTTTATAGATAATTCAGAGACGAAAAGAAACGTGGGACTTCCTTCATCACATAATTCTTTCTTTTAGTAAAGATTCTACTTCACACCTTTTCCTACAAACCCCAGTCCCTAAATACTGTTAACTAGTTTTCCAGTTCATAAACAGAAATTCCCTCTGAGGCTTTTATAGCCTTATATGCCATCATTGAAGTCCTAATAAATGATATTGTGTCATTAATGCCCTAATAAAGATATTGTGTCTTCCCTACTTCCAATCTCCAAGTAAACTACATGATCTTTTATCATTGTTAAAAGAATCTAGAAAATCATATCACAAGTTTATATTAATATGTTAGTGGGCGCTAATGAATATCACAATAGTAGAACATAATAGTGTGGATTTCAAGCACCAAATTAATTCACCCTGATCATACACTAGTTCTGGTGAAGGGAAAAATAAAGAAATCTGACTTTTATAGCCCTACAAAATGCCACTGATTTTACTTTCCTTTAGTGAAAAAACACACTAATGGGTACTTTGAAATAAATCCTTGTTCTTTTATTACTGCACTATTAAATTATGTACTATTTATTATCCCAAAGGTAGTAGGCATAAAACATTTTATTTTAATAATATGAATACAATATTTCAACTTATTTTTAAAACTATTTTTGTGTATCTATTATTTTATTGTTTTTCCTTTATTCGAAACTAACACTGAAGTTGTACTTTGTTTTTTGATTTTGTATTTATGTTCTTCTCAAGTTTGGCAATTAAGTAAAGTTCTGCATTAGAGGTTGTTAAATATTAGGGGTGCCTGGGTGTGTCAATTGGTTAAGCGTCCAACTTCTGCTCAGGTCATGGTCTCATAGTTCATGAGTTTGAGCCCCATGTCAGGCTCTGTGCTGACAGCTCAGAGCCTGGAGCCTGTTTCAGATTCTGTGTCTCCCTCTCTCTCTGCTACTCTCCCGCTTGTGTTCTGTCTCTCTTCCTCTTTCAAAAATAAATAAATAGGGGCGCCTGGGTGGCTCAGTCGGTTAAGCCTCCGGCTTCGGCTCAGGTCAGATCTCACGTTCATGGGTTGGAGCCCCGCGTCGGGCTCTGTGCTGACAGCTGGCTCGGAGCCTGGAGCCTGCTTTCGGTTCTGTGTCTCCTTCTCTCTCTGCCCCTCCCCCTCTCATGCTTTGTCTCTCACTGTAATAAAATAAATAAAACATTAAAAAAATCAAAAATAAATAAATGCTAAAAGAAAAAAATAAGTTGTTAATTATTAGAAGGCACACAAAGTGAGGAATCTCCTTTCTTGGTTTCCCACACACTGGTGATTTTATTTTTGCACTTCTGGGGGATCTTGAGTCTTCTTGTTTGTCAACTCGTCCTCCACTAACAATCTCTAGATTTTGGCAGTGCCAGGTTTAACCCCCTTCTCTTGACATTCCAGATGAACTCATCCAGCCTGATGTCAGTGCTGTGACATTCACAGATTTAACTCCAACAACTCTGGCCTCTGGGGCTTTGAGTTTGAACATCTCTTTTTTTTCTGGCCCTTCCCATGGCTGGTTCCTTTTCAAGGTTGTGGTTTTGTTAGTAAGATATGCCCTGGCAGAGAGGCCTTGCATGACCATTCCGTCCAAAATAACTTTTTCACCCTAATATTTTTTCTGTAATTTGGCCCTAAAAAATTAGTTCTTGCCTATGTTTATTGTTTTATTCTCCTCCATGTAATTATGTTTGATGGTAATTTCTTGGTTAGTTGGTTCACTTTTGTATACAGAGACCTTGAATACTGTATATTCCTTAGTGGGTGTTTCATGAACGTTAACAATGAATAAAAGATTTCTTTATAAACAAAAACCTATACCATTGCTTACTCTAAGCTAATTAGTGATAGAGGCTATATTATTATAACACTGTATGTAGTAAGTTGCAAATGAATATTTGTTAGATAAACACATAATAGATTAAAATAAATTTAAAGAATAGAAATAGACATGTGCTGCTCCTGGACATGTCAGGTCATGAGCCTGTATCCAGCCGTGCTCCAAGCTCCCCATCTTGTTCTAATCCCATCACCATTCATCCGTTCCTTCATGCTCTCACAGGTATTGCTCCTGAGAACGTTCCCAAACGATCATCAGAGAGCATAGGGGAATCTGACCTAAGAACATAACTTTAAAAAAAGATATTATCCCTGCCCTTGAGAAGTCCACACCTTCATGGAAAGGCACACTGTAGCACACAATAACTGCTGAGACATGTCAGAATGTCCTCAGAGTCTTGTGGGAGTGGTGGCTGCATGCAGGACCAGGTCATTGCCTGCACCAGCCCTCCACATCCTGTGCTGCTCCCTGGGGGGCAGGAGATCTGGCCACCCCAGCACTGAGGAGCGGCACCGAGCTGGGGCGGATTGCCTCTGGCCACTGACAAAAGACATGTGCCTTCTCTTCACACTCCTCTCCACTCTCTCCCCACTTCCCTTCCTCCTTCCTTGATGACTCCAGCCATCCACACTCAGTCTGAGAACCTGAGAATCCCTCAAATGTTTCTCTTCTCACCCATCATCCCAACCACAGCTGAGTAGCTGGACTGTCCCCCCCGCATCTTACATTGGTGCCTATTTTCCAGTTGTATCAGGAAACCACTTCCTCCTTTCTATCAGGCCAGGTCTGTGGCAAATTCTCTCACAACGTTATTTCTGTTTCTTGCTCCTTTTATGGTATCCACTGGGCTTCCAAAATCAGGTACCTGGCTGTAGCTCAGCACCATATGAAAAAGAGTCAAGCCCACCAGCCAAGGTTGGCTCAAACTTTGGACCCTGCTACTTACTGGCAATGGGAAGTTACCTCTCTGAGCCATGGTCTTTTTCATCTGTAAAATGAGGATCATCTTGCCCACCACCCAGGAACCTTGTGAGGATGAAAAAAGTGATTTACATCAGGCACTCCACACTGTTTGGCACACAGTACCTTCCATTAATACTCAAAACTGCTTTGCCAGCACTAGGTTTATGTACCTATGTCCTACTTTCACCAGGCATCCCACCTTAATAACTCTAGAGACATCTCGGAAAACATATTTACCTTCTAGTGTTTGAATGCCACTTCCCTACCCTGGCTTCACAAGCATCTTGGAATGGGCATGACATTCTCAAGAGCTCTGGATACGCCATCTCCATTGTCTCTGTCCCCTCCATAACTCTGCTCTCATAATTTGATCTAGAGGTGTTTCTGCACATTCTTCATCTTCAGCTGAAAGCCTACCATATCTGGCCAAAATGGCTTCTCTGGTCCAAAGCATTATTCTCAAGTTAAGTTACTTTGAGTGGCACCCAGATTTCACTTGGGACCCACTAGCCCTTTCATGCCATACATGAGGCCATTTGTCTACATCTTCCTTCTAGTCCAAACACACAGTCCTGACTTAGAAGATTGGTTATCATGGCTTTCATATGTTCTATTTCAGGCAAGGATCTGAAGAAAAAAAAGAAGGGACGAGAAAGATACCTCAACTTTCTTGATAGAGTATTAAGGATTAAATTGCACAGAAAATCTTAAGATGATGAATCAAATAATTGGCTGATTTAGGAAGTTATGTTTATGTTTTTTTCATCTCTCAGTCTCACCAACTTTATGACCATGGGCAAATTTTTCAGATCTTCTGTGTCCCTTTATTCCTTGATGGAATAAATATACTGAAGTGAGTTATCTTACAAGTAGTTTTTTATTTTTCTTTCATAACCTTAAAATTTAACTATGTTTGTTGTTTTGTCTTATGAATGAGAAAAAGGGCTGTAGAAAATAGAGTCAATTTTTCATTATATCTGAACCTGAAATTGCCATGTAGAAAGTAGAGCACATAAAATCTCTACAGAGAAAGCTTATCCACAACCAAAATATAAATGAAATCAATTATGAAAGAAGTTGATTTAAATTAGTAATTCCATATCAATATGAAAGTAAACTGCCTTATAATTTCAAGAATAGAATTTGTGACAAAGTCTTCATATTCAATTTCAACCCCTCATCATTTGATTTTGAATTTAGGTTTCCACGGCAGGAGCAATGTGCAATCCCCACTGAAATGATCCTCCCCCACTCTCTTTTTTAAAGCAGCCCTTACTAGATTTTGGAAATCTGGATTGCATTTACAGACCTCAGCCCTGCATTTACTTCAAATTTCTCAAATTTAAAGCAAAATTGGGCTGAAGCAAGGATAGAATCAGTTTTCTTCTGAGACCAGCAGCACATGTTGGGAAAGGAAAAGAGAGATAACTGATTTTTGATGTTATACATGATGTGAAACTGTATCTCCTCTTTATCACTGCTGCCAGCTTAAGCATTCTATAATAAAACTGTAGTCTGTGATTAGAGCATATGTAACTCTTAAACATCCAACAGACCATTTTACAAATGTGCAGCATGATCGACTCTAGAGATACAATCCTAAAGAAGGAAAGGCAACATTCAACATCTCTAAGATCACATATTGTTATCTATTTTTTATTAGCAAAAAGAGTTTCAACAAGCCAATATGCTTTTTAATCGGTGTCATATTTAATGTGCTCAAATTTGCCCATTGAAATAAAAAAATTTTTAACCAATGCACACGTACACTGCTCTGATAAAATGAATAAAATGATTTTTTCTGAGTATAAACTGCAAGATTTGCATTAATATGAGAAGAGTACATTAGAAAACAATTTTCCATTGAGTGATATTTGTGCATGCCTTGTGAACTGGTAGTTTTTGTTCTAGACTGTGTTTGTAAGGGTATTTGTGTAGTATACAGTCTTTGAAAATAGAAATAGTGTCTCCCTCCAAAACAGAGTTTGGGCTTGCTTACTATGTGCAGCATTCACCAAGATTGCTTTCATGGTTCCCATGAGGCTGACAGGGTAAGGGGAAACTGAGTCACGTGTGAAGCTCATGCTGCTTGGTGCTCTACAAATAAGAAAGACCTTTGTCTCTGACCCAGGAATTTCATGTCTTCTGCCAGCATTCACAAAACTGCAGCAGGCTTACCTATTAGCTTGTAAGTATGAAAAAAAATTACACCATTCACTGTTCTTGACAGCTAGAACTGATTTAATTCAGCAAACTAATTCAATTAAGTTGAATTTAATTTTGATAACTATCTTTAAGTAAAATATTTGCTGTGGAGGAATGCCTAGGTGACTCAGTTAGTTAAGTGGCCAACTCTTGATTTCAGCTCAGGTCATGATCTTATGGTTGTAAGATTGAGCATTACGGAGGGCTTGTGCTGGGCATGGAGATTGCTTAAGATTTTCTCTCTCTCTCTTTCTCTCTCTCTCTCTCTCTCTCTCACTCTTTCTTCCCCTTTCCCCCACCATGGTCCCTACACTGCTCACACTCTCTCTCTTTCTCTCAAAAATTTTTTTAAAAAATGCTTTGGAGTCCAATGAAATAAATAATTTAAGTATTAACTATATTTGTTTTACAACGGGGACACTGCAGCCTAACATTCTCTAATAAATCTCAATAGCAAACCTTAATGGTCTACCACTTAATAAAGAGTCTAATAAAGGCAAAATAAACTTGTTTTCAGCATGATACATAGTTTTAAAATGTTTTTAATAAGTACTTTTTCATCTAAATGCTTGGGAAGTTTGATAAAGAGAAATTAGCATTGATTTGCTTATTAACACACTCAAATGCCTATCGCACACTTTCTGTGTGCCTGGCACGGCGCTACATGGGGAAGCCACGTGGTGAACAGCCTGCTGCCTGCCTTCATGAGTAAGACTGTGGAGATAGGCCATTAAAAATAGCTACATAAAATGTAAAAGCTTTTACACCAGAAGTTAAGAATGAAACGTATAGAGCAATATGATAGATTATACAAAGGGTACCTGAGTTATTTTATCCAACAGGACATTTAATGTAATATCTCAAGGATATATTCGAGATGTTCTAGAAGGTGTACACCAAGCAATAGGTATGAGAACTAAAGGGTTGAAGGGATTCTGGACTGATGGAAAGAAACTAAAAGAGGCCTCTACGAGCTGATGGCAAGAGACAAGACTACAGAAGCAATCATAGATTGCTTGATTTAAAATGTAGATTTTTTGATATAAAATGTAAAACTCTCATATGACATTTTCTATTAGTAGTGTATGTGTTTTTCTCTTACAGATGTTAACATGAGGTACAAAATGTTTTTAAAGCATATATACTAGTTACTTAAGATTCACAGTTATGACTTTTTACTTTATGTTTGTTGATACTTTTAGAAATGTGTAGAAAATTTCCAAGTGAGGAAGTACATCTTTATTACCAGTTACTCTTTTCTGTCCTATTTTGCTCTAAATGTGAAATTATCATCAGGACAATGGAGCTATCTGAGACACTGTAGACCAATGAAAGGACACCAACCATTAGAGAAACAGTCCTTCCAAACAGAAGAACACACAGTTTGATTTATAAAAGAACTTTGTAACATCTTAATTTTACCAACTATATGAAATCTATCCTGATTGCTGATGTTGTAATGAACTGTTAGAAGTAATTATAATATTGATTGTTACTTTAACATGTTTACCTCCCATTTGGAAACCTGCAGTGCACACAAAATTAGGTGTGTTAATATACAAACTTTTAATTCCTTATCATTAAGAGGAGTATGTGTCATATGTTATTGTAATTTACAAAGTGCTTCCTGAAACATCATTTTATTTTCAGTTTCTCCGCAGATCCACTTGTGAGATCAAGTGAACAAATGTTTTCAGTCCTGTTCTATATATTTGGAAATTGAAGCTTGGAGAGAGGAAATAGCTTTCTCCAGTTTTCTTGAAAGCAGTCTGTGTAAAAGCTGGGTTTCAAATTCAAGTTTTGATTTTTAAAAGGTTGATGGCTTAAATAAATAAGTAGAATTTAAGTGCTGTTGACAAAAGCAGCAACCAGCTTCTCTAATAAACATAGCTTATATGGCTTCAGTTTACTCATGTGGATATATAATAATATCCAACAAAGCTGAAGAAAGTGGAAAGAATAAAAGGAAAGAGAAAATAAACATTTTGAAATGATAAATAATCAACATCCTATAAATTCTGTAAACATCTTTGTTCTAAGTAAGCACCCACTGAATTGGAGAGTTGAAAATGTTTTTAAGTTTAGGAGTAGGATAAAGAATCATCTTTATTCAGGTCCTCAATACTGATTATATCTTTTTCTTTGTGATTAGTTAAAAGGAAATTATCCCTTCCCCTAGGACATATGAAAAGATAAGTATGCAGTCTTTGTCTGAGATTTGAAGAGGCTGGGAAAGAGAAAGTATCCAATAAACATTTCCTGAAAAAAAAATAGTCTTAGAGAAGGTATTTAATGTTAATGTTTTTTAAAGTCTTATTTATTCTAACTTTGAAAACAGACAGAATTAATGTAGAAAAGAGTCATTGTTTTTTAATATCACCTATATTTTAGCTGTGGTGTGTGCAGTTAGCAGAACAATACTCCCCCTTCTCTCCTAACTTATAAAAGACAGTGGAGCCAATAATAGCATCACTTAACTGCACAGAGAAAAAAATGTTCAGTAATAAATTTTTCACATAAACAGTATTTCTTAACTAATCATGCAATCATGATTGGGAATAGACACAGAATGACACAGAATATGAGACTGTTTGTGCAGCTATTCATCATTATTGCCTCATTGACAGTCATCAAACTTAATATGTTACTTATTAACAACCTGCGGGTCAGTTCATACATAGTGAAACAGTAAGTCTACATTTATTGAATTGTCACCTTTTGATTGTAAAAGACCTTCCAAGTGATTTTAAAAACATTTTTTACTTAAGCCTTGCAAATTTTCTTAATGGAATCAGAACTTTACAATTGTATATTTAATTTTTAATTGTTAAGTTAATTTTTCATCAGTTGTATCATTTAGTAGACTCAGCATCTGTAGATATTAAGTATAAGCTCTTAACTCATTCCAAGTGATATTAAAGTTCATTGTATATAATATTCTGTACTTTGGTTATAATACAATTTAAATTTATAATCTCCTATTGCTGATATGAAGAAAAATGGTCTCTAGTTATTGAGAAATCCAAGTGATCACTTAATAGTCTTACATGTGGCTTTTTGCCTCTTATTCAGATTGCCTATGCAATAACTCAACCAAAGTGCTCTGAACATTAGTTCATAAGAAAACAAAACCAAACAAAATTTTAATAATGAAAAAAATCAGGTAAGAGAAGACTTCAGTGAGAGGTAAAAAGCTACACTAATTAACATGGCACATTATTCCAAAATTTAATGACTTAAAATCACAACCATTCCTTATTTCTTACCACATTTGGGTCAGCATGGAGACCTTGCTGATCTGGATTGAACTAGAGTGGCCTTGGTTAATTTTCTCACTCCTATGTAATAAACTCGTGTGTAAGTCATGAACTGCTTAGTCTTCAGTAGCCTCAGTTGGACCGATTTAGCTCTACTCCCTAGGATCTCCCAATTTGTAGCAGGTGAATCTGTGTATGCTTATGTTGATGGCAAGAATCCAGGAAAGAGGAGGACAAGTCATGTAATAGAGCAAACAGAAATGCACTTTTTTTTTCAAGTCTCTGTTTGTATCACATTTGCTAAATCACTATAGCCAGAGTAACTAAAACAGCAAAACTCATAGTCAAAGAGAAGGCTAGAAAGTTACAGAGCCAGTAACATTGTTTAGAAAAGCAAGTAATTGAGACCATCAATGAAATCTATCACAAAAGGTGATTCTTAAGTTAACAACACTGTCAAAAAGACCTATCTTCTAAGGCCTGGGATGACTTTTCATTGAAGGGCAAAAACATTTCAATTTTCAGTATTCAGGATGAGTTTGGTGTCCAACTAGTAAATTTCATTGAAGGGCAAGAACTTAGTAGATGAAATGGTGGTCATTTGGTTTTTACCATAAAACAATTAATACTGTTGGCAGTACCTTCCTGATAGCATATATAATGGCAATTGTTTTCATGTAGAGGAAAAATTGGAAACATACAAGAAGTCATAGAAAAACATGTTTTGAATGATTGACAAGTCTTTATTTCCAAAGTAACCTCATTCTTCAGTTCTTTTTTAATAAACCTTTATTTAGGATATGGAAATAAAATAATTTTCAATTAAGAGCATTGCAATAGGCAATTACAACAGAGAGAAATATGTGTCAAAAGGGCTATGTACATAGATTCTATGGAATTCTTTGTACAGGCAGTCACTAATAATCAGAAACTAAACTTTGCAACATGGATATGGCTATTTTATCTTAAAAGTCTTTATTAAAAGTGTTTCAGACAAATAAACCAAAAATTTACAGCTTGATGAATTTTCACAAACTAAAAATAACAATGTAAGTAGCCCTGGGATACTTTTGAAATTATTCTTTTATCCCCTCTTTCCCTTTATTGGTGAATGGTTAGGAAAGCAAGTGTGTGTAGTACAAAACATGTGGCTTGCAGTAGTAGATCAGATTGTTGGCCATTTGTTTTCCTAATTTGGCATTTTTCTTGAAAGATATGATAATTGATGTACTAGTTATTGATGCATTGTGTCTTCTCTCTAATCACCCTTAAATGATAGTTCTGTAATATATCTGTAAACATTTCCCCTGTAGCAGATGGCATCCTTTGTTAATAGAAAGAGAGTAGTAGAACACTGGAGTAGGAAGGTTTTGCTTTCAAGTTCTGCCAAGTTTTCTGGGCAGACTTCTGTACTATGTGAAAATTTCTTAGTGATGAAGCTTTGTGGAACTCCAAGCTTAGTCCCTTGGCCCTAAGAGTACATGATTTATAACTACTCATGGCAGTCCCCATGGGCAGGTTTCTCCAGTAACATCATAAATGGCTTCTCAGGTGAGAGTTTTCAGCAGATTACCTCCTATGAAAATGTTTTCCTCTGCCTCTTGGTGAGCTTTGCATGCAGCCTCAGTGAAGTTTCTACTCTCTAATGAGCCATGGACATGCCCACCTTCTGGGCATGGGTGTCAACAATGCAGGAAGACAGTCTCTTCTTTAGGTTTACTCTCTCACTTCTCTGGGTCATGGCTGCTCCTTATGTTATTCCTATATGGTTTACAGTGCCTTTACTTTTAGTAGATAATCCCCCATTACTGTAATTCATTGTTACAGTTAGTAATTTCTAATTGAAAATCCTATGCTCAAATTACTGTGTGGTTTCTGCCTCTTGATTGGTTTTTGAATTATGTGTTTGCTTTCTTCTGGCTCTCAGAGCCCTTCTGATTCAAGACTGATGATTCATGGTAATAGGGCTGGGTGAATTTTTTGCATATTATTTAATCTGTGAATTAATTTTGCACTGATTTAATCTGTGAAATTTAAAATATCTATCAATGAATACTAAACTCAATTTAAGTATGAAAATCAATCCAAGAAGGTATTAGGAAGATAATTATCAAAATTACATTGAAAGTAAGAAGCAAATGCTATTGAAAAGAAAATGATTGGAAATGAATATTATTTATTTTTTAAATTGCTTTGATATCTTTATTTTTATTTTGAGAGAGAGAGAGAGAGAGGCAGAGAGTGAGCAGGAGAGGGGAAGAGAGAGAGGGAGACACAGAATCTGACAGCTCCAGGCTGAGCTGTCAGCACAGAGCCCGACACAGAGCTTGAACCCACAGACTATGAGATCATGACCTGAGCCAAAGTCAGGCACTTAACCGACTGAGCCACCCAGGCACCACTTATTTAGGTACAAATACTAAGATGATTGGTTTTATCATTTGAATATATAGTAGCCTCAGAGGCTGATCACTTTCTGTTTCAAATGTATGTATTTTTATTCATGTATACTCAGAAAATTCATTGATGAAGTGGTTGATTGATATTTGCAATAAAGTTATAGATGATTGAATGGTCCAACTTCCCTTGGTCAGGCAAAAAGAACTTCTCTTATTTTATGTTGGAGAATTGATATTTTTCCCTCACTTCTCTGATTTTTCTCAACCTCTTTGGCAGCTCATTCACTCCTCTACATTATACGTAGTTTTTCTCTAGATATGTTAATACTTTTATTTTGGTTTTACCTGGTCTCAGGAACCTGGGAGACTCTCCAGATTCTTAAAGTTGATTATGTGTATTTTTTTCTAACAACCTTTAATATTTCTCCTTATCTTTGGTATTCAGCAGTATGAATATATTTCCTCGTTGTTTATTTAATTTCTTTTTTTTTTTTTTTTGGAAATTTCTTGACTATTCATTTGCAAGCATTTTTCTCTTCATTCTCTCTCTCTCTCTCTCTCTCACTTTTAGGAGTTCAATTACACATATTTTAGACTGATATTGGCATACATCTCTTGGATGCTCAGTTCTCTCTTTTTAAAATTTTTATTTCACTAATTTCCTGTGTGGGTTTCCATTTGAGTAATGTCTATTGACCTATATTCAAGTTCACTGAGTCTTTCTTTGGATGTGTCAGGCATACTGATGAGCCTGTCAAAGGCGCTCTTCATCTCTGTTATTATGTGTGTGTTTAAATTTATTTCCAGCATGTCCTTTGACACTTTCTTATTGCTTCTATTTCTCTGCTGAAATTACCCATTCATTCATGAATGTCTTCAAGTTTCTCCACGAGAGCCTGTGATATATTAATCATCGTTATTTTATCCCCTATCTGATTTTCCTAACAATAGATTTATTTTGAGATTAGTTCTTTTTTTTAATTGTTTCATCTCTCGACAGCAGATTGTCTTCCCTTTCAATTTTTGTGTGTGTGTCATAATTTTTAGCTGAAATTCACATATTCTATGTGGGGTAGTAGAGACCAAGGTAGACAGCTTCAAGTTCCTCTAGGGGTACCTTTTGGTTAGGGTGGGAGCTAGATTGCTTATCTCAGAAAATCCTTGATTGTGCTTGGTCCACGCTCAGTTTTATACTTTTCCTGTGAGCCTGTGCCTTAGAGAAGCTGCCCTCTCCCCATTCTTTTGTCCCCCCCCTTTAGTGGTATTCTGTTGCTCCCGGTCCTTGTTAGTCTGGGTGGTAAGAGCAAGGAAGCATTCTATATTTTCCTCATTCAGCCTTACCCTTAGGCTGTTCATGTGTCTCTGAGTCTTTTGAACAGAGTTTTCTCCTGCCTGCTCCCAATGGTAAGGGATCTTTAATTTTCTGGAAGTAGGAAGATTTCTTGCCTTTCTCCCTTTTCCAAACTCAGTAAGTTTTCACCAACTGACAGTTACAGGATTCACTGTCTTTCTTTAGCAGTTTAAAACCTTATTCCACTGGGGAGAAGTCTCCAGGCAAGAGTTATTTTCTGTTTTTTGTTTTCCCTCAGCAGCAGTCCTACATTATGTTACACAACAGCAGAACTACACTTTAATGGATGCTTTCCCTGATCTCTACCGCCCCCAGTCTTTTCCATGAGCAAACAGTGAAGTCCATGGAGCAGGACTGCAAAGATTGATGCTCCCAGGGGTCTATACTCCTAACTGTGTGTGTTTAGCTTTTAACAATTCATTAAAAATTGCTTCATTTTTTAAAAAAAATACCTGTCTATATGGCAGCCTTGTTTTCTCCCAGTGCTCCAGTATACCTGTGTGATTGCCTGTGCCTTGCCTTTTTCTGGAGGCTCACTCCAGCTTAATCAGATTTTACCCTAATCAGTTGCCTTTGGAGTCAACACTCTGATGGGTTCAAGAACACAGTATGATTTTAGAGATTGCCCAGCTTCTGATTGTTTGGATTTCCATGTTCTATTCCAGTTTTCATTTTCTATTCTAAGATGGAGCCAGAATTCTATAATATAGTTTATTAATTCACTAATTATATAAAATTACCAAGATTCCAGGTACCTTTGAGTATTATGTTATTAGTATTTTTGATGAAACCAAAATAAAGATTAGTTCTCTTACCAAACATGCTGAAATAGAGTTTACCATCTATATGTTTATCTGTTCTATTAAAACTTTAAGGAGTAAAATTCCAGTCTATTTAGAGTAAATAAGAAAGAGAGTTAGAACTTCCTACATATACTTAGGAAAAGCTACATGATTTAAAGTCTAGTAAAAAAGATATATTATTTAAAGTCTAGTAGAATTGTTTATTGAATTGTTTTATTTTTCAATATTACTCATACCCGAGGGTGTATACAACTTAAAGTAAAGTAAGCACTGATAATTATAGGGGACTCAGTCAGTTAACACTTTTACTCTGGATTTCGACTCAGATGATGAGGTAACAGTTTGTGGGTTTGAGCCCTGCATCTGGCTTTGCACTTGTAGTGAGGGCCTGCTTGGGATTCTCTCTCTCTCTCTCTCTGTCTCTCTCTCTCTCTCTGTCTCTCTCTCTTTCTCTTTCTCCTTCTCTCTGCCCGTCCCCAGCTTGCACTTTCTCTCTCTCTCAAAGTAAATAAACATTAAAAATATATACTGATAATTATAGATTCAATAATAATTAAAAATATGTAGCATTAACAACAAACTTGAAGCCCCTCATAGGCTCCTGTCCATTATACTCTCCTTATTTTTCTGTAGCTATAACCCTTACCATGAGTTATATATTAACTAGCTATTTGCTGGGGTGTTTTTTTTTTTTGCTGTAAATGTATATAATGTATATATACTTAAAACATACAGTTAATTTTTGCCTGTTTGAATTTTATACAAATTGAGCCATATTTTATTTTACATGTGTATTTCTCCTTGTGTTTGGGGATTCATTCATATTGATGCCTATATTCATAAAGCATGGACTTTCAGAATCTGAACTTACAGGTCAGATGGCCTAGTTTTGAATGTTGTAAAATTAATGAAATTGTCTTCATAGATAACTTGCTTCATGTTTTTGACTTCTGTTTGTTCATTGTGTAAAACACAATATTGCCAGAATATAAAGAATTCATATAATCGACAAAGTTCAATACTGTGTGACCTTGTAGTTTTAGAATCCACATTTTGGGATGCCTGGAGGCCCAGTTGGTTAGGTATCTGACTCTTGCTTTCAGCTGAGGTCATGATATCATGGTTCATGAGTTCAACCCTACATCAGGCTCTGTGCTGACAGTGTGGAGCCTGCTTCAGATTCTCTCCCTCCTCTTTTGCACTGTCTCTTTCTTTCACTCTCTCTGTCTCTCTTTCTCTCTCACAATAAATAAATAAACTTTAAAAACCCTGTAAATTCCATTAAAAAAATAAAGCACCTATACTTTAAAGGTGTTTTATTTAAGAAATAGGGTATAAATTATAGATAACAATTAGATACACAATTGGATGTTTATTACAATAAGACAGGATATCAGAAAATTCAACACATTTACAAATTTTACAGAAACACATAGTGATATAAACACATTTCAGGGCTACTGTCAGATCCTTGGAAATGTACAAATGAGGGACTCTGAAACTCAATCTTTGTTATCTTTGGGGAAAATCTGACTCCATATATATGTAAAACCCTTTGAAGAAGAGCTCTATAAAAATGATAGACACTTTTAATTTATTACTCACTATATCAATGGAAACTTTTGTAAGTCTTTTTTTAGTGAAGAATAATTGACATGCAATATTATATTAGTTTCAGCTGTGCAACATTAGTGATTCAATACTTATATACATTATGATAGGGTTATCACAACAGGTCTAGTTGCCAGCTACCGCCATACAAAGCTGTTGCATATTACTGACTACATTCCATATGCTGTGCTGTGTTATTTCGTTTATAACTGAAGTTTGTGCCGCTTAATCTCCTTCACCTATTTCATCTGTCTCCCCTCTCCCTCCCCTCTGGCAACCATCAGTTTGTTCTCAACATCTGAGTCTGTTTCTATTCTGCTTGATTTGTTTATTTATCTTTTAGATTCCACGTATAAGTAAAATCATAAGATATTTATCTATCTCTCTCTGACTCATTTCACTTAGCATAATACCCTCTAGGTCCATCCATGCTGTTACAAATGGCAAGATTTCATTCTTTTTATGTTTGAGTAATATTCCATTGTATATATACCACAACTTTTTAAAATTAATATTTTAAAAGATTAAAAATAATTAATATTTTAAATGTTTATTTATTTTTGAGAGAGAGAGAGAGAACCTGTGTGACTGGGAGAGCAGCAGAATAGAAGGGGGCACACTTTTCAGAAGTGGGCTCTGCACTGACACAGCCAAACTCACAAACCATGAGACCTTGACCTGAGCTGAAGTTGGATGCTTAACCCACCCAGGTGCTCCAATCACATCTTTATCCATTTGTCTACCAACAGACATTAGATTCCTTCCATATCTTGGTGGTTGTGAATATGCTGCAATCAACATAGGGGGGCATAATTTTTTTCAAATTAGTGCAGGATTATTTTCTTCAGTGAAATGAAATATAATTAATTTAATTATTCATATATTTATCAAATAATATTGGTATACATAGCTTTCATGATTTTGATTTTGATTTCTCTCACCAAAGAATACAGTCCTTGACTTTCTGTTTGCTTGTTAACTTGAAATAATTATTTCAGTCCATGTGAGTTTACTTTCTAGTGTATCTCTCTAACACATGAAATGGCTTACTTTAGAAGAAAAAAAGGTTTCTTTTAAAGTTTATTTATTTATTTTTGAGAGAAAGAAAGAGCACACGTTGGTGAAGGACAGAGAGAAAGGGAGAGTGAGAACCCCAAGCAGGCCCCACACTATCAGTGGGGAGCCCGATGTGGGGCTTGAACCCACAAACCATGAGATCGTGAACTGAGCCAAAGTTGGAGACTTAACTGACAGAGCCACTCTGGCCCCCTTAGAGAAAAAATGTTTTACAAATAATGTATTTAACACATTTATATTATTTATTGATGATGGATTAAATATCCAAATAAGTTACTGAGAAACTTCCAGAGTTTTTAGTTAATCACATAAATCATGTTAATATTTAGTCAATTTAGTGCTTAGTCAATTTCAAAAAGTAGATGTTTGCTTAAATTACTTTTATAGCTATTTTATAAAAATGTATTTGATACATATAAAAAGGTAGGAAAATAGCTTGCACAAGTTTACAAAATAAATGCACACTAGCATAATCAAAATTACAAAGGAAATTAATGTGAGTATATATCAAAGCAGTATATATTACATAGAAAACCTCAGTTAAAGTAACAGTGGTACCATGTAATCTAGAACTCTGAAGACAAACATAATATGAAATAGGAAAGTAAGTTTTAAATTTAAAATTAACCAATTTTTAATGGATGGGCTTTTCTTTCGGATTGAAACAAATGCTTGTGGCTAAATACAGGCCTGAAATTCAGTTGTTATGTTTTGGTATAATCACAATGAATGTGTGTTACCCTATATATTCAGTGATCAATGCTTATCATTTATAGATTGTTAAATGGTTTAATTTTATTTTAACTCTATGCAATTGATTATCATCAATAGTAGCCACACATTTTTTCCAACTTTTTGAAATGTGTTACAGATTTCCTTTTTAACCACAGTTCTCTTTTTTACGGCTTTGAAAAGAATATAAGCAATTAACTCAACAAAATAAAAGATTTTCAAAGTTTCTTTCCTATTGACTTTCTGGACATCAGTGCCTTCAGGTAACTTTTTAATTGTGTAGAAGCTCATAAAGATTTAATCACTGAAGAAATATTTATGGAGTGCTTATTGACAGCAAGATCATAAAGGTGTAATGGGGGTTCAGGATAAGTGCAAGATTTTGTCCCTGAATGCAAAGAGTGTCTATTTTCAGGCCATAATTCTCAACCATGGTCAAACATCAAATTGTACATTTGATTTCACATATTTATGATTTAAAAATTGCTGAGAAATGAAAGATTAAAAGATTAGAAGTGCTAAATAAAAATGTAGGTAAAGAGTAGGATTAATGAGTCTGTAGGTATATATAAGATATATAATATTTATATACATTCTTAAAACCTATATTTTAAAAACTCACAGGTAATTTGAGGTTTGGCTAAAATAATGGAAATATCAAAAGAGGAAGATGTGTTAAGAATTACATAATAACAAGGAGAGCTGGGTAGCTCAGTCGGTTAGGTGTTTTACTCTTGATTTCAGCTCAAGTCATGATCTCACAGTTCATGCTCTGTGCTCTCTACCCCTCTCCTGCTTCTCTGTCTCTGTCTCTGTCTCTATCTCTCTCTCACTAAAAGGCTAAAATTAAAAAATAATTTTATTTCATATTAACAAAGGTCCTTTGATTCTGCAGTCTGATGGTTTAGATGCACCTTAGACACCTCGCTTTGGTGGTGCTTAGTCCACTGGGCTGCCATAACAAAACACTACAGACTTAGTAGATAAACAACAGAAATTTATTTCTCACAGTTCTGAAGCTAAGAAATCAAAGCTCAAAGCCCTACCATGTTAATATTCTCCTGAGAGCCCTCTTCTTGGTGTCTTCTCCCTGTGTATTGAGTGGAAAGGGTAAGGAGTCTATGTTGGGTATCTTTTAAAAGAGCAATAATCCCACTCATGAAGGTTCCACTCTCATGATTTAATCATGTCCCCAGGCCCCATCTCTTCATAGCATTGTATTGGGCATTAGGATTTCAACAGATAAGTTGGGAAGGGGACATAAACATTCAGACTATAAGAACTGGCAACCTCAAAGTTAACATCAGCATACTTCAGGTTTTTTTAATATATAAAATGGGATCAACAGTAGTGTATTTAAAGAAGATTTTTTAAAGAATGAAATATGATAATTTATATAAATTAGCGCAGTGCCTGACATATTGAAGTGTTCAATAAATATTTATTTGGTTAATTTTAGTGTAGTGAGAAGATCCATGCCTTGCTCAAAGTGATGAGGGAATATTAAAGTCTTGTTTATACAGAAAAGCTGTCTGAAAAGGTGATTATAAACTTGTATATGGAAAGAAATTGAAGCTGGGCGATTTTGCTTTCATTTAGAAGAAAGAGGAAAAACCATAAACAAAGATATAAAGACTAGAAGGGGTCACACATATACTAATTTAAAAAATAATCTAAGTTAAAGCAATTTTATGTTGCAGAGTAACACAGACAGCAGTAAGACACCTTAACATTCTCAAGGTTATGTTCTCAGATAATTTTCACATCATTAGGGGAAGGAATCTTGATTATAGTAGATGAGGAAGGGTCACGCTTTCTAGGTAGCTATGTAGAACAACATATGGAAAAGTTGTCTATTTCAGATTTAATAAGGATTTTTTTTTTGAAAATATACTTTAAACGACCTATGTATAGTTTGGAATATATGAATATAAAATAATGACAAATATCAAATATGCTTTTGGCTTTTACAATTATTTCCAACTATTCTTGTTCAGTGAAGGGATTCTTTTTTGGCCTCCGTGATTTATTCTGCTTGTGATGACTTTTTCTTCTATGAGCAGACCCCGCTGCCTCCTTGCCCACTTTACGCACACAGGATATATTACTATTATATCTTCAGTTGTAAGTTGTTACTTTTGGATCATAATCTTTCACGAAATATTTTGTAACTCCAATCATTATTAATTGATTTCTACAGAAGTTTGGCTTTCCCACTTTTTATCCTGCTGCACGTCAACTCTCTGCTTTAGTGTTAACCAGAATCACAGTTTCCGTCTTTATGTTTGGCATTTCCATTCTCTAGCCAAAGTGTCCTCCACTAAGAGTTAGCAGTGTTTTTAATGGCGGCCTGCAGTAACGCAAGGAATTTTATCTCACCTGTGTATCACGCAGAGACTTTCTTGTTGAGAATCAAGTTCAGGATCCTTTCTTATTGTGCAGGTCATGTGACTTCCCCTGTAGCTTGATGAAAGTTCCCCCTGCAGCTATAAATATGTGGTATGATTAATCTCATATAATGTAGAAGAATTTTGCTTTATTTGGCAGTTATTAAATATTATTTTTCAGCTAAATAAT
Source organism: Suricata suricatta (assembly GCF_006229205.1). Taxonomy (NCBI): domain Eukaryota; kingdom Metazoa; phylum Chordata; class Mammalia; order Carnivora; family Herpestidae; genus Suricata; species Suricata suricatta. The sequence goes on from NC_043700.1 coordinate 62,619,859, forward strand.
ATGATGGCCAGAGCATACAGTATTATATTTTCCTTCTTTCTACCACTCCCTCTTTTTACTTTTCCCTTTCACCTTCTTCTACCCTCTCCTCCTTATTCACATTCTTATTCTTCTCTCTTTCTCTCGCTCCCTCTTTCTTCTCTCTTGTCTCTTTCTCTCTTGACTGGGAGTATATTTTCATTATTTTTAAGCCAGGATTCAATAGCTTCATAGTAATTTTCTTGATTGCAATCAATCTGTATGGGTATCAGTTACAGGGAAGCTATTTTTAAAAGAAATGCACATGATTTGAATATAGGTAAAGTCAGAAACGTACAAGGTATTTCTGGAGCACTGCTGTATGAATATTGGTAAGTCACTGGGTACTATGGCATTTTAAAGATATAAGTCACTCTTCGTGCAGGGGGTTTCATAACTAGTGTTGCTAACACAGTTAATATGGTTTAGGAAAAAGGTAAAGGTAATTGCTTACTTCACTAAAAAAAGGTAAAATAAAAAGGAAATGTTAAAGGATTAAATGTAATTTTACAGACATTAGGAAATGCAAAAGAAAATTTGGGAAATACTTATTTTAAATAAGAATGAAAAAAAGCCTTTGTAATCATAAAGCTGATGTAATAAATTAAAAAAAATTCCAAACTACAATATTCCAAACAAAACTGAAAGATAAGTAATGTATTAAAATTTGAGGGAACATGAAAAGTAGCAAACTCCAAAGTTAAAAGTTGAAAAAGACAGCAAACAATCCTTAAAAGGTAAATCTTCATCGCTACTACACATATAAGAAACATTTTAATAATATTTGCAGTAAAAGATGTTGAAAAGTTGTCAGCTGCTTCCTGAGGAGAGTGAGTAGAACAGCACCCTTTTTGCCGTCCTCATTTTCTGCTGCTGAGAAAAGGAAGAGACACATTTGTTGACCTATTTTAAATGCTCCTGTCTTTTGATTTAAGCCTCAGATCTGCTGGCCTTCTTCCTTTTCCACATGTACTCTCTCTATATATCTGGCCCCTTCAAACTTACCTGTATAATTGACTTCCTTTTTTTGGGCATTTTATCTTGAATTTCTTCTTTGTTCTCTTGTCCTGTTTTTATTCCAAGTTCAATCAGTGATTGACAAGGAAGGCGGAATAGTGAAGGGGGTTAGGAGTTTAAAGCACAGCCTCTGGAGTAAGCCTTCCTGGTTTCAAATCCTAGTTCTACTAATTAGGGGCCAAGAGAAACTAAAGGGATTACTTAACATTTTAATATCCCTACTATAACGTGACAGGAATTTAATAGCTTCTCTTTAGTAGATTCATGGCTAGGTATGTGAACCAAATATGTCAATATTTATAAATTACTTAGAGCAGTAGCTGACATATAATAACTATCATATAAATGAGGATTAAAATGTATTTTAATATATATTTTGCATAGATAGCTGTGGTTCATTTTCTTTTAATGCTTACCATGTTTTATAATGCAGAAGTATTTATTCTTTACATAAGAAGATTGGTCATTCTCTTTTGATTTCTAAACATTTATTATTTTTATCACTTTTTAAATGTTTGTTTATTTTTGAGAGAGACAGAGCATGAGCGAGGCAAGGGCAGAGAGAGAGGGAGACACAGAATCCCAAGCAGGCTCCAGGCTCTGGGCTGTCAGCAGAGGTTCTGACGCAGGGCTCAAACCACCGATCATGACCTGGGCCAAAGCTGGGCACTTAACTGACTGAGCCACCCAAGAACCCCACTTTTTTTGATTTCTAAATTTTTAAACTAAGTAAAAAGTCTTTCTTTTTATGTTTTTATTTTTGAAAGAGAGAGACAATGCGAGTGGGGAAGGGACAGAGAGAGAGGGAGAGAGAGAAGACCCAGAATCCAAAGCAGACTCCAACAACTCAGAGCCTGACACGGGGTTCAAACTCATGGATGGTTATATCATGACCTAAGCCAAAGTCAGACACTTAACAAACTGAGCCACCCAGGAGCTTTTATGCTAAATATTCTATTAGCCAAAGTGATACATAGTTTTATTTGAACACATATATTTTATATTTAAATATTCCCTACATAGCTTATTTTCAGTAACAGCTTTGAAATATAGTCATATCATAAAATTAACCCCTTTGAAAAATATGGAGTTTAGTGGTTCTTAGTATATTTTCAAAATTGTGCAGCCTTGCGGCACCTAGGTGGCCCAGTGGGTTAAGCCTCCAACTCTTGATTTTGGCTCAGGTTTTGATCTCACGTCAGTGAGATCGAGTGCCATGTTGGGCTCTAGGCTATGTGTGGAGCCTGTTTAAGATTCTCTCTGTGCCTCTCCCTTTGTCCCTCTCCCACTGGCTCTTGCATGTGCTCTCTCTCTCTCTCAAAAACAAACAAATAATTGTACTGCCGTAATGACTATCAAAGTTTAGAATATCTTCATCACTCCAAATAAGAATCCAATATATTAGCCCATGTTTCCTATCACCCTATCTGCTCAGCTCTCGGGGCCTTTTATTCTATTTTCTATCTCTATGGATTTGGCATTCTGGACGTTTCATATAAACACACTCATACAATTTGTGGCTTTTTGCATTTCATTTTTTTTTACTTAGTGTAATGTTTCCAAGATTCATTCATTTTGTAGTATAGACCAGTACTCTATTCCTTTTGATAGCCAAATGATATTCTATTACATATAGACATATCACTTTGTATTTATCATTCATCAGTTGAAAGGTATTTGAATTGTTTCACCTTTAATATAAGTAATGTTACTATGAACATTCATGTACAGTTATGTATAGATTTTTTTATTCTTTTAGGTATATGCCTATGAATGAAATTGTTAGACATGTGAGACTCTTTAACTTTTTGAGCTACTGACAAAACTGTTATCCCAACTAGGTATTCCATTTAATATTTCCACCAACATTGTTGGAATGTTCCAATTTTCTCACGTCATCTTCAATGGTTGTTATTGACTGTCAATTTTTTTTTTTGGCCATCCTAGCAGGTGTGGAGTGGTATTTCATAGTGGTTTTTATTTTTATTTCCCTAATGACTAACTGACTAATTATCCTGTGTGTGACTATTGCTCACTGGCAATTTTTTGATAAATATTTACTCAAATAATTTACTCATTGTTTTAATTGGAATGTTTGTCCTTTTATTATTCAATTGTAACAGTTGTTTAAAAATATATAGATATTGTGGATATAAAGTCCTGTGAGGTAAATGATTTTCAAATACTTTCTTCCATTCTGTTGGAGATCTTTTTGCTTTCTTGATAGTATCCTTGGGAAGCATAAGTTGTTAATTTTGATGAAGTATAATGTATCCGATTTCCTTTAGTTTGCTCTATTTAGTCACTGGAATCTTTGCTCAGTGTAGTGGTGAGCTAATGATTGAACAGATATTTAATTAAATGTATTGAATCAATAAGTCTTCCAAACTTGGCCAAGGTGCTATATTTCTTTGTGCTATACACTGAAAGCTCCTATAGACTGTTACAAGTCTGCCTTAGCCTTTTTGTCCTTGTGGGGCATCAATGTGAAACAGAGATGAGATATTAGGGATACTTCTCCTAATTCTAAAAAATAAAGAAAATACATCTCTTTTGGGCACACACACAATCTTACACATTTTTGTGGCCTTCTAGATTCCCAGAAATATGCAGATCTTTTCATATCCTTGTCTTAACATTCCACTCCCACTTTTCCTTTTAAGATTTGTTTGTTTTTTTTATTCTGTATTGTTTTGTTTGGTACACCTATTGTTATCCCCAAGTAGTATCTCAAACTGTAATGTTGGGGCGCCTGGGCGCTTCAGTCGATTAAGCATCTGATTTTGGCTCAGGTCATGATCTCACGTTCATGGGTTCGAGCCCCGCTTCGGGCTCTGTGCTGACAGCTCAGAGCCTGGAGCCTGCTTCAGATTTTGAGTCTCCTTCTCTCTCTGCCCCTCCCCACTCATGCTCTGTCTCTCTCTGTCTCAAAATTAAATAAAACATTAAAAAATTTAAGCTGTAATATTAAAGAATTGCTGTTGTTTCTTTTCAATAAAGTCTTTAGGGATAGGACTCAAAGCCTTGCTCAAACAGTCACACAAATGTAAGTTCTCAAGAGGCTGCTACATAAGGCAAACAGTGACAGTTCTCTGGAGATGGGACCTTGGAAAAGCTCCAAGCTGGCTTTTTCCCCTCCAGTGCCTGCCAGGAGGATGGTTTTCACAGCTAGCAGAAGCACAAAGCTGGTGGTTCAAGGCATCCATGCAGCTGTGGAGAGAGGGATTCCACAAATCTCTTTGTTCTTACTGAGATTCCTCTACTTTTTTGGAGTAAATCCTCTGTCGATTGGTGCAAGTCCTTTTTATATATCTCCAAAGTTGTGAAAAAGTTGATTTTGACAATTACTGCAGTGTATTCATTGCCTTTATGGAAGAGAAGGCTATCTGGTCTTTTCCCTGCTGTTCCAGAGGTGCTTCCTAGATTTGATTTCAACAAACACTGTGAGATTTTTTTTTCTTTCTTCTTTCCAAAGTGGTCGTACATTTGTCCCCATAGGTTTGAAATAGTATGGTTATTTTGTTCTAATGTATTGATTGTTCTGGGCTTTAAAAAGTTGTATCCTATCAATATAGCTCTAACTTTATCTCTGAAACTATACTGCTTTCATCATTTTCCCCAGGGTAAATATATAACTAAAGGATATAAAAATTAATGAACAATTATAAGTGGAAAGAGCATACTTAAGAGCTATTTGCTTTAGCTACAAATAAAAACAAAGTATTTCACAGTTTTATTAATTAAAAATGGACAGCCTCAGGAGTTACATCCCAAGACTTCCAGTGGATGCTTGAAGCTGTGTATAGAATCAAACCCTATATACATACCCTATACATTTTTCTCCTATATGTACGTATGTATGATAAAGTTTAATTTACAAGTTAGACACAATAAGAGTTAACAACAATAACTAATAGTAAAGTAGAAAAAATATAACAATATACTATAATAAAATTTACGTGACTGTGGTCTCTCTCAAAATATCTTACTGTACTATACTCACATTTCTTGTAATATAGGATGAGAAAATGCTTATGTGATGAGTGAAGCAAGGTGAATAATGTAGACATTGTGATTTGACCTCCTGATGCTGCATCAGAAGGAGGATCATTTCCTTCCAGATTATAGATAATCATGGGTATCTGAAGCTGGGGAAAACAGAACCATGGATAAGGGGAGACTGCTGTAAGCTAAATCAGAAAAAATGTGGAAATGGATTTTATATATAAATTCATATAATTCAAATAAACACTAAAAAAGCTGTATGGATAAGTGAAAGTACACTTTTTAAACAAAACATATCTTGAGAAATGGTAATTATAGGTCTTCCAATTTTTTAAAGACTAACAGTAATATTTTTATAAATATTTTATAAATAGACTTTAGTCTATTTATTTTGCTCCTGAATACATGTTTATTTTTAAGTGAATTGTTCAAACACAATTTAAATACAAACAGCTCATTTTGTTTTATTTTATTTTATTTCTATAGGATTTTGGAGATGATGGGTCCTTGTATATTACTAAAGTTACCACAACTCACATGGGCAATTACACCTGCTATGCAGATGGTTATGAACAAGTCTTTCAGACTCACATCTTCCAAGTAAATGGTAAGAAATATGGTGTTGCTATTATTGTTTTGTGCTTCGCTAAATATTCAAAGAATATCACAGTTGATTAGGAAGGCAAAGCTTCTTTTTTTTTTTTTGAGTTTTGGCAAAGTTTAAATTTTATCTTATTTTGTTTTGAGACTTATTGTTAATGTAAACCCTTTTTTAATGGAACAGCCTGGGTGGCTCAGTCACTTAAGCATCCAACTCTTGACTTCGGCTCAAGTCATGATCTCACAGTTCGTCAGTTCAAGCCTTGCATTGGGCTGTACACCTGCTTGGGATTCTTTCCTTCTCTCTCTCTCTCTCCTGTTTCTCCTCCACTTATGCTCTCTCTCTTTCACAAAATAAATAAATTTTAAAAAAAGAGGTGGTTGAGTGAGTAAATGCTATAAATATGTTACCATTTTTTCATTGTAAGATATTATAGAGTAATTCATTCTAATTAGAAAATTAGAGCATAAGAAATTTAAATTACTTTTTTGAGCTTTAAATATCAACAGTTAGGCAACCATTTACCTTTTAAAACAAAAAATTAAACATGTTAAAATTTTAAAAAGATTATCTAGTTGATCTTACTAATGATATAAAAACTGTAAAACAAATGTTTTACTTTCAATAATTAAGTGAATGGATGTAACATTGGCCATGTAGGTTGATAATTCTCCTATAACAGAGCCTATTTTTCTGATTTAATTCAAATCTTAGCTATTTAGTTCAATTGATGATACAGGATGGTATGTATGATACATTAATTCATACCAATTCACTTACATATTGATATATATGCTAATTTACTTTATGATTTACTGAAGAGAGACAGAAACTAACTTGACCTTTCATAGGAGCAGCAAATTAGCTAGGGTGATTGGTTTGAATTAAGAGGAGTGTGGCAAATATGAACTTGGTGAGGTAGTCTGGGGTCAGATCATGTGGAGCCCTAATTAAATATTTTGATTCTCATTCTAAGTATTTAGTGTATGGAGTGACATATTCTGGCTTCTTCTAAAATGACTAGAAGCACTGAGATCTGTTTAAAAAAACTATTTTAATAGTTTAGGGAAGAGATAATTGTGGCTTAAAATGTATTGTTAATGACAAAGAAGTAAAGAGTTGTTAACTTTGAAATATATTTTAAAAGTAGATCTGGTGGTAGTATTGAAAAATGGCATTAAACATAAAAGAGAGTTGAAAGAAAAAAACCAAGAATTTGAAACATTTGCATATATCCTTGTGACATAAACTGAATATAGAAGAAGCACATTTGGAAACTGAGTGAAATTAATACATAATTTTTTGGACAAGTTAACTTCAATACAATTTCTAGATGGAAATCAAGTCTTCAATTTAGTATGTAAGTTTGGAGATCAGAGGAGGGTGTCAGCCCAAGTTGTGTCTTTATATACTATCAATGTGGATAAGCTATATTAAAAGCTATAAATTTGAGCTTGATGAGGTCACTTTAGAAATGAGTATAAATATTTATATTGAGGATTAATTAAGCCTTGTAGTTGAGGTTAACAAGTGGAGAAAAGAAAACTTAGAATGAGCACCTTGTGATTGTGTGTCCTGAGAAATCAATTTTAAAATATTGGAAAAAGCGTTGAAAAGATTGGCGAATTTATGGTTTGCCTGTTAGGGGCACTCAACAGAAGCAGATCGAGGCCTTGCTTTATGGTATAAACCCAGTTGTAACTAGATATGGGAAAAGGCTTGGAAACCAACTTTCAAGGAAGCCAGTGAAGAAGGCAAACAAGGTACAAAGGAGGTGATGCATGCTATTCCCAGTGGTCTCAGATGTTTGGAGTTGGACTGGGACCAATCATACCTGAGGATATACAGTCTTGAGAGGACAGAATAGGTCTACGTGGGGGAAGTGGGGAATGTTCTCTATCTAATGCTGCATTCCTGGGGAAATGGCTGTCTTTGCAAATCTGGTTCTTTCCTCCCTCTTTGTTGCCATTGTTTACCGACTAATGGCCTATTACAAGTCTAATGCCCTGAGCTGTTTGTTTGTTTTGTTATGTTAGAGATTCTCCAGTTCTGTTTTGGCTTAACAATTAGTTCTTTCTTTCATACTCACTCCCAGTTCTGAGTCTCTCAGTCTAAGGACCAACCTGTTGGTCAAGTTCTTAGTTTCTAGAGTAGTGCATGGTTCATGTTCTTGCTGCATCAGAATCATATGAAAAAAAAATTATCAACAATGTAGAACACTGGACTCTACCAGCACTTTCTGGAAATTGATTTGAAATTTGAATTTTGTCAAGCTTCCTAGTAACTGTAATGCATGGTCAAGCATAAGAATCTTTCCAAATGACTGTTCTTTAGGAGTCTCTGTTCCTCCTTGATCTCCGAAGCAGACGTCTTACACAACTTTACTCATTTACCATGCCCCAGCTGGGAAGCCCAGGAAGAAAACTTTGAGCCAAACAGCAGGCTTTGATGTTGTAGGATATGCCCTGAGAGCACCAGAGAAATGCAGTTTCCCTATTTCATCCTCTCCTGTGAACGAAAGGCTTCCTCTCTGATCTCAGGTTTTTCTGAAGATGTAATAATGGAATAAAGGAACAATGGGGTCTCAGCAATAGAGCTGTGACCATCAGTCTCAATATTATGAACTAATTTAGAGGAATTCAATATTAGCAGTGACTGCTGCTGAGATCTAATGCTGTCCCTCTTCTAGAAACAAAGATCCCTGAACCTGGGAGTAAAACCCATCTCTTTCTATTACCTCCTACTACATTTAATCTGTTTCAGAATCTTTCATATACATGTTTTTATGAAGGCTTGAGGTTTGGAAAAAAGGGGAAATGATATTATGGCTGAACATTGGTTGAAAGTGAACAGAGAAAACTGTGCAGTAGCTGGAGAATGATGTGAAGTTAAAGGGGGGGGGAGTGAATTTATAAAAATTGCAGATATGGTAATCTTTTCTGCTGATGTAAATAAAGATGAAAAGCAGATCATTTAAGAGAAAAAAAGAAAAATTGCGGTAGTCAAGTTTTTAAAAAGTTGATGTGATTGGTACAGAAATGGAAGGACTGGTCTTTGGAAGATGAATAGTTAATCTGTTGAAACAGGGAGCAAGACAGACCATTTGGGAACAGATGCTTAGGGAGGAGGATGAGGAAATAATCCTCTTTGAATTGCCTGAGTGTTTTCAGTGCAGTCAGGAATACCAACTATTGAAAGTGAGGAGTTTGTGAGAGCCTCAGTTTGAGGAGAGGAAGAAATAGAAAATAATTATCTTGCAGGGCAGGAGGTGATAGCAATGGCAGGCAGCGGTTGGGAAGTTGGCAGATCTTTGAGTGCTCTTGAAGTGACATAAACTGGTATGTTTGCCTTCCGTTGTGGTCGACTGTGAGTTTGCAATCCTAGAAAGAAGGGATTTAGGTTTAACCTGCAGTTTAGTTTGTCAGGTGAGTAAGTGGGAGAGAAACAGACATGTGGAGGAAACTAAACAAGTTTACAAGAGAATGATTATAATGATGGACCACAGAATAATTGGTAAAGTAAGGAAAGTGGTAGGTGAGGAAAGCAGTGAAACCATGAAAAATGTGAAAAGAAGTGAAATTCTGACTGGTGTTTCCAAGTTAATCAAGTACTACTAGGATGAGAATGAAATGCAATACCAGCACTTAAAGCATTAGTTTTTAATTTTTTTTAATGTTTATTTTTGAGAGAGAGAGAGACAGAGTGTGAGCAGGTGAGGGGGCTGAGAGAGAGAGGGAGACACAAAATCTCAAGCAGGCTCCAGTCTCTGGGCTGTCAGCATAGAGCCCAATGCAAGGCTTGAACTCAAGAACTATGAGATCATGACCTTAGCCAAAGTCAGAGGCCTGACTCACCAAGCCACCCAAGCACTCCATTTTTTAAAATGTTTGTTTGTTTATTTATTTATTTATTTATTTATTTATTTTGAGACAGGGGTGAGGGGGAGCACATGGGGATGGGTCATTTTCTAGGGAGAGAGAGAAAATCCCAAGCAGGCTCTGCAATGTCAGTGCAGAGCCCAACGTGGAGCTCAATCCCCTGAACAATGAGATCATGACCTGAGCTGAAGTCAAGACTCAGATGCTTAACCAACTGAGCCACCTAGGTGCCCCACTCAAAGCATTATCTTAAGACATCTGGCAATTTCTCTTTACTAGAAACAGGTTTTTTTTTTTTTTTAACATTTATTTATCTTTGAGAGACAGAGAGACAGATCATGAGCAGGGGAGAGGCAGAGAGAGAGGGACACACGGAATCAGAAGCAGGCTCCAGGCTCTGAGCTGCCAGCAGAGAGCCCGATGCGGGGCTCAAACCCACAAACTGTGAGATCATGACCTGAACCGAAGTTGAACGCTCAACCGACTGAGCCACCCAGGCGCCCCTAGAAACAGTTTTAATTAGGTCAAGTTTATCTAAAGGAGCGTGTGAATCACTAAGATTTGCTAGGTGTTTAAGGAGCCAGCTGTTCTGAATCTAATTTGCCAGTTCCAGGCTTAGCTAAAAAGGAGAAATAAAGTGAAGAATAACATTAATTCATCAAAACCCATGATAGTAGAATGAAAATTTGTTCTACAGCATTTTTATCAATGAGGAAAGATAATAAGTGCATTTGAAGGAATCATCTTTACTATTTAAACCCAAAAGCCAAAAAGCTAAGTAGAAAATGTATTAGATGTATATCAGTAAGTGATTACCTTCAGGCACTATATCAGAGATCTAAAATGACAGGAGCTTAAAGAAAACACTGGTGTGTGGTTTTTTTTCTTCTTTTCTTAATGCATACAAAATTTTAGATGAGATCCTTCAGAATCCCAACTAACTCCACAATGTCACAATTATCCTATCCTTCCTCTATTGTTATAAATAGTTTCCGTTCTCAGTGTCATCCCATGTTTTCCAAGTGGCAGTGGAAATTCCAATCATCATGTTCATATTTCAACAAGGAAAAAGGAAGAAAAAGGAAGGCAAAGTAGCACCTGACATCTGACAGAGCACTTGTGAAATAACATTAATGGAAGCATCTACAATAACTTCCACTGACCTTCTCTAAATGCACAGATTAAAGTATATTTCTTTGATCTTCTTATTTTACCATCCATAACAATTAAGTGTTCAATTATTTACAAGAAGGAATAGATATTAGGTAGGTAAGTAACCATCTTTGTTACAAAAAAAGTCTGGTATGTCAAAATATTTTGAAAAACAGTAATAGAAAAATGATACTTTATAAAATTATTTAGAAATGGTAAGATTCTCTGTAAAACAGCAGCCCTACAAATGATTTGCTAAACAAGTAATTTCCCCTCTTTTTGGTGGTTTGCTGTTCTTTGGTTTTATGGTGTTTTACATTTGGCGTAATAACTTTAAACATATATTTTGAGTATAAATAAGGAGAGTAAACTTGAGATCACTCAGAATACTGTTATAGGCCAATAACAAAAGAATAGTTGAGAATGAGCTGTGACACTGGAAAAATGTAATGAAAATGGGAGAAAATGCAAATTAGATTATCCAAATGGCACCTTTATAGATAAATCTCTAAACTGGTTAAACTCATTTTCTATTCTTCATCCACTTTTCAGAAAAGGTTATAAAGGCCTTTAGAAAATTAAGTTTGCATAGGAAATTTAACATATTTGTCAGAACAATCTTTCAATTAGTAATAAAAATAAAACATATCATTGATTACCATAAAAAGCTCTGAAAATACCACATGTTATTGGAATTTGTGAAAGAGGGTTTTCGAAGTGCAAAGTCTATTTAAATATCCCAGGGTGCAAGCCAAATAAGTCTATCAATAGCCCTGCTTCTTTTCAAACAATGCAAAATTAGATTATTGAAATATGAGACTGCTTCTGTGTCCTTGTCAGAAGAAACATTATGTATAAATCAAAGGAGCTTGACTCTGCCAGTGGAATTCATTTCATGCTTTCCTTTTTCTTTTTACATAAAGCAAATCATCTTTAGCTCTTCAGCTTATGATACAGGATGTTTGAAATTTTAAAAGTCATCCAGTGTTTACACTACCCTCTGGGCAAAAAGCTTGTCCATATTCACAGTAGACCCATATGTACACTGTTATTTCTCTCATGTTCATATTATTGAAGACCTCACACATAATATTAAATGTTTTTTTTTTTCCGCTCGTGTCAGAAATGTCTGAACAAAATTGCTGGTTTTATAGGATGTCTATACAGAACACCCCCAATTTTCTCCTTCAAGTTTGGAAACCTCTAAAAGAAAGACACTAGAGCCAGAAGCATCACCTTCTTTACTGACAAAACTATTTAGAGAAAGTGGCTTAAGTCTGGGCAACAGTGGCCTGCTTCTTCTTGGATCATAGATTTGAACTTCCTCCTCCAGTCACAGACAGCCTTTCCTGCCAAACTTTCTGGAATAAAACCTCCCCATAAACAGTAAGATTCAGAAAGCCGGTGGTGAGAGGTCTACTTCCCCCTTCTCACTCCTCGTTCCTCAAGGACTTAGGAAAAGGTGAGAGGAAGAAGAGCCTTGAAGGTTACTCTGGCCCCACCATCCTCTGTGGTTCCTGGGCAAGCACCATCAGCAGTGGGTTTTTAATGCAGATTCCCAGGGTGCGCCCGTGAGTACTAAATCAGAAGCTCTGCGCATGAGGAAGATTGATCTGTGTTTTAACAAACCCTCTTGATGATTCAGATGATCTAACTAAAGAATTACTGCTCTAAAAATGCTGTGCCCTTGAGACATGAGAAGTGGGAGTAAGTGTTCCTTCCTCATATACTCTATCTTCCCTTAACTTTGACTTGACACTAAGCTCACAGTGATCTTGGGGTGTGACTGTCTCTTAGGGGGTGGGGTCAGCCATGCATGAGATCAGTCATCCCTCTCATGAGGCCTGGCAGTAGATGGTGCGGATGTCTTGCCCAAAGCCCACCCTGGCCACCTCAGCTGTGGTGGATGTCCCCTGATGGCTTGATACTACAGGAGCCTGTCCCAAACCACTCTTCCTAAGAATTGTTTTTGATATGGGAGGCTTTATCAGCTGGACTCAAGAAAGCCTAGATGTGCCAGGGATTTAATCTCTCACCAGCAGAGTCCTTAACCAGTGAGGGACACAAGTAAAAAGGTAAGAATCATAGCAGGGGAAGATTCTGAGGTGCAGTCTACATGATTCCTAGTTAGTTAGTTAGTTAGTTAGTTAGTTATTTGCTTGCTTTCTGTTTTTTATTTATTTATTTTTCTTTTCTCCATCTTATTTTCCCGGTCTATAACTTGTGCTTCCTGGGATTACATCCCAAATAGGCAACACGCTTAAATTCTCCTCTCCGTGCTGTTTTTGGGGACTCTAGTGTTTGGGAATATTTTTACCTTAAGATAATTGTTGTTAATAACAATTGTTGCCCTTGGGGTAGCTCCCCCTTGAGAGTTACTGGTAGGCATCATATGTATGCTTCCAGAAGCCTTTGAAATATGATAGAACATTAAACAAATTCACTAAGTCCAGAGTCTGAAAATTCTCTGCCTTTATTATTTCCCCATCCTAAATTATGTCCAGGTTACTGTTCAGTAGAGCTCTTCAGACCTTCTGCAACGAGATTAAATCATGATGTCAAGATACTACAATATGCAATAGCAAGAGCATATAGATGCTCAAACTTTAATATATAATCTAATTATTAAATTCCCAGAGGGAGATAAAACTTTAAAGATTAAAATGTCAAGGAAATTAGTTTAAAGTAATTAATGTCTAAAATTAAAGACTTCTGCCCTTGTAACATAAAGTCTAAAGAAAGTCCAAATGTTTTAATTACAAGTAAAGTCCAAGGAGTCAAGTTTTTCCCTAATTTCTTATTTTGTTCCCTATTGGTGAGAGAGGTCTTTGAAAAGTTTATGGCTTTGAAATAACATCAACATCTTTATCTTGGGCTAATTCTCATTGGATTTAAGTGTACTGTCTTGCTATTTGCTTACAAATGGTCACAATTGTTCTTTATTTCCTTGTATTTTGCCTTCTATTGGATTGTACAACTTGTAGAATTCTATTTTATCTTCAGTATTGGTTTATTGGCTATACCTCTTAGTTTAATTTTTTTAAGTGTAGCTATAAGTTATATTTATAATATGCAACTTCTATTACCATGTATTTTCAAATAATTTTTATTACTTCACATTTAGAAGAAGAACCTTAAAACAGAAATGTTTGACCTCTCCCTTTCCATCCATTGTGATAACATTCTAAAATAGTTTACTTCTACATGTGTTACCGACTCTACAACACATTATTTTATTTCTGCATTTAATAAGTAAATATCCTTCAAAGAGATTATTTTTTAAATGAGAGACAAAAGTTTTACTTTAAGTTTCTGATCCTCCTTCTTGTTTCACATCAATCCAAATTTCTAATTTTCCATTAGCCTAATAAACATGCTGTGGTGTGCCTGGGTGGCTCAGTCTGTTAAGCATTGCCCTCTTCATTGCAGTTCAGGTCATGAGTTTAAGCTCCGCATTGGGCTCCACACAGAGTGTGGAGCCTACTTGAAAATAAATTTTTCAAAATTCTTTAACAATTTTCTCAGCCTTTGTTTGTCTCAGCCTTTGTTTTCCCCCTTCATTTAAGAATATTTCTGTTGGATATAGAAATTTGGGTAGGCAGTTTTTGTTTTCTGTTTTTCTTTCAACATTTTACAGATGTTGTTGTATTTTCTTCTGGATTGTAGAGTTTCTAAAAGAGAATTCAGTTATATTTCAAGTCTTCCCTCTGTGCCCCCCCCAACCTGCATGCTTTATTAAGGTTTCAACTTTTCACTGGGTTTCAGGAACTTAATTATTAACATGCTTTGGTTTTGTTTTCTTTTACTTATATTTATCCTGTAGGGATTATTCAACTTCTTGGACTTCGGAATATATATTTTTCAACAAATTTGGGGGAAAAATTGGCCATTGTTTTAAAGTAGATTTCTCCTTTCTCTCTCCATTAAGAATTCAATTACAGATATGCCTGACTGCTTGACATTTTTCCATAGGACACTGAAATCTGTTTTATTTGTTTTCCTTTTCATGCTTTGCTCTTGCTATACTTCAGTTTAGGTAGTTTCTGTTGCTCTGATTTCAAAGTCACAAATCTGTTTTTCTGCATGTATAATCTCCTATTAAGCCCAAAGTATTTTCTTAGAATATATTGCAGAAATAGTATTCTTAAAATTTTAGATGTTTCCGTTGTTTTTTATAATCTTATTTTCTCCTTAATTGTGTTCATTTCCCCTTAAATATTTGAACCTATACATATCAGATATTTTAAAACTCATTACACTAACTTCATGATCTTTGAAATTTTATGTCTTTCTTTATTCACCAATATTTTTCTTGAATATGAATCACATTTCCTTATTCCTACATCGGCTTGTTTGTTATTGGTTTTTTTGTTTGTTTGTTTCGTTTTGATGATGGAAAATGGTGAGAAAGATTTGCAGGATTCCTTAAGAAGTGTTGCTTTGGCATTAACTTACCTTCACACCTGTTAGATCATTTTTGAGGCTTTTTAAAATTCTGTTTGAGTATATCTAGAATAACTTTCACACTAAGGTTTATTTCACTATCCTTCCAAGATGTAGTATTTCTGGGGCCTCTATGAGGTGTTTAAAGGTGTTCCTTTAATCTTTTTTTTTTCTATTAGGTGTCTCCATTTGGAGTCTGACTAACCTAACTCAGATGTCACCTATCCTTGAGTAAGCTCCTGGAGCCTTTATATTTATAGCTCCCTAACTGGAGGTCTTTCAATAGTCATTGAACTTTGCCTTAGTTTGTACAGTTTCATCGTATGCTTTGAACCAAAACCCAACAGACCCTTATTCAGATTCCTGTAGATCTCTATCTCTATATATTTCTCTCCTTTTTGGAAGTCTGCCCTGCAAATTCCAGGTCTCAAACCTTCCTGAATTCCAGTCTCTTTTATTTCAGCAAAATCCATCAATTCCTCTTCCTAGCATCAATGTAAATGTCTCTAGGTAGCAAGTTAAAGCAATTATGAACCCACCTCATTTGTTTTATTTTTTTCTCTTTTTTGGGAGATCGTGATTTTCCGTTGGTAGTTTCCCAACATTTGGTAACAGTTGTTTCACATTTTTCAATGTGTATATATTTGCTTTGAGAGAGAGAGAGAGAGAGAGAGCGAGAGAGAGAGAGAGAGAGAGAGCGAGAGAGCGAGCCAGCACAAGTCGGGGAGGAGGAGGGAGAGAGGAGACAGAGAGAATCCCAAGCAGGCTCTGCATCTTCAGCACAGAGCCCGATGTGAGGCTTGAACTCATAAACTGCAAGATCATGACCTGAGCTGAAATCAAGAGGCAGATGCTTAGCTGACTGAGCCACCTGGGCAGGCACCTCTCATATTCGTTCTATTTATCCATGGCAGAGGCCTTATCTGTTGTACAATTTCCATCATGACCTTAAATCCAGAGAAACCTTTTTTTCCTCCAATTTTTCATTTAAATTCTAGTTAGTTAACATACATTGTAATATTAGCTTTAAGGGTAGAATGTAGTGACTTATCACTTACATACCACTCCCAGTGCTAGTCACAAGCACCCTTCTTAATCCTATCACTTATTTAACGCCCTCCCCTCCAATCCACCTCCCTTCTGGTAACAGTTTGTTCTCTATATTTAAGAGTTTGTTTCTTGGTTTGCCTCTGTTTTGTTTTCCTCCCATGTTCATTTGTCTTATTTAAGTTCCACATATGAGTGAAATCATATGGTATTTGTCTTTCTCTGACTGACTTATGAGCATAGTACTTTCTAGCTCCATCTGCATCACTGCCAATGCAAGATTTCATTCATTTTTATGGTTGAGTAGTGTTCCACTGTGTCTATATGCCACATTTTCTTATTCCTTAGTCGATGGACATTTGGGATATCTCCATAGTTTGGCTCTTGATAGTGCTGCTAAAAACACTGGGTGCATATATTCCTTTGAATCAGTACTTTTGTGTTCTTTGAATAACTACCTCATAATGCTATTGCTGAGTCATAGGGTAGTTCTTTTTAAAAAAAAATTTATAGACCCTCCACACTGTTTTCCAGAGTAGTTGCACCAGTTTGCATCCCCACCAACAGTGGAAGAAGGTTTATAAGAACCATAGTTTTAAAGACTGAGAGGTTTTATTAGTTAAAGGCAAGTTTTCTCATGACCCTCATATGTAAACCTCCTGAAAGCTAATAGATATGGCTAATGTTGGCAGCATCAACACTATATGAAATACACTTGGAAATTTCAGATATTAATTGTTTATTCTCAGTGTCCAGTACTTAATTCTACCAAGAGAATGGAAGATCTCAGTAGTATATGAAGGGAGGAGAATGAATAACAATAACAAGAAAAAAAAAGTTTGTTTTGGCTGTGGCAAGATATGAATTTTTCTATATCAATTTCTCAATGCTAAAGAACTTATATTTAATTGATCATAACCACCCCAAAATAGGTTAATTCTTGTGATTATGTGTGAAGAAGAGACTATTTTTTAACTACAACATAATTCTCTGCAGTTTATTTTAGACATAGGGGCCCAATTTTAGCCTAACCATTTCAAACTATCTTTCCCAGATCTCTTTGAAGCTAGCTATTATCCTGTGACAGAGTTTTTGCCAAAGGAGTGTGATACTAACTAATGTATTTAATATCTGAATTTTAACATAAAAAAGGAAGCTATGTGCTTTCCCTTCTTTCTTTTCTCTGTTTTTGCTTATTGAATATGGATCTGACAGTGGAAACTGAGGAATGATGTTCAATCTGGAGAAAAGGAAGCATATTTTAATGTTAGCAGAAGAAAAAGATAGAAGCCTCCTAAATGTGGAAGGCTTAATAACGTCTTTACAAAAGATATTTATATCCTAATCCATTGAATTTATGAATGGAAACTTATATGGCTTATGAGGAGACTTACATATGTGATGAAGTTAAGGATCTTGCATTGGAGATATTATCCAGGTGTGTTCTAAATATAGGAGTCCCCATACCAAAAAAAAAAAAAAAGGCAAGAAAATCAAAGAAGGAAATGGGAGATAGACTGGAAAGAAGAGACTGGGATGATTTGATAAAGGGGTCATAGACCAAGAAATTCAGGTGGTCTCAAGAAGCCAGAAATTGCAAGGAGACAGATTGTTCCCTAAGATTCCAGAAGGAACCAAACCTGCCAACATCTTGACTTTAGCTCACTAAAATTGGTTTTGGACTTTTGGCCTCTGGAAATGTAAGAGAAAACATTTTTGTTGTTTTAAGCCACTACATCTGTGGTAATTTTTGTCAGCGACACTGGGTTCTGTAACAAGATCAAGTTACCAAACCATCCTTTCGCCATCTACAAGGACTTATATTTAATTTAAACCACTGTAATTGAGTCTCTATTATAATACACTATTAAGCCACTCAGATCAGTTTATGACCACATATCAGAATTTATATATTATTGAAGCCATGACTGTAGTTTTGCTCTGTTACATCAGCTTAACCAACATCTTATCTTTATTTATCAGGTTTATTTTTCATTTCTATCACAATCCAACTGTAGATTTGTAGAGGGGCTCTGTCTGATCCACTCAGCGATCCAGAATCCTGCTCTCTGTCAGACACTAGAGTATTATGTGAAGCAGTCCAGCATGCCCTGGTTACAGTCTGTGACCTTTTCTCTGAACTGTCAACTGTTACCTATCCACAGAATAAAGTATAGGAATTATTAGTAAGCCCAAAAAATTTTTATGGTAATTGCATATTTCTATATATCTATGTAAAAGATTCAATTATCTGATAACTATAGAGATTGGAGGGAAAAAAAAAAGACCTCCAAACCCAGATAGTTTGAGAATCACTTCCGAAAAGCTTAGAGTCCTCCACTCGATTCTCTGTGTTTTTCAGTGAGTAACAGAAGAGACAAGACATGAAGGATTGTGTAGGACGTTTATAGGGTAGCCTTAGTAACAGATAGCACTTTTGTTTACTTACTGGGGTTCACAATATATTCTGCTGTAAGGGAGTTAAAGAACAATAAGCTAGTTCTGGGCTTAGAAAGAGAGGGGAATACTTTTGGGATGCATCTAGCCTGATTTTCCCACAAGAACATTATGCTCATAAGCATTCTAGGAGAAAGACCAGTGTAGAAAACATTTAAGACAATCATATTGTCTCTTAGGAACAGGTATTTGGGTACCCAGTGTCACAGTGGAATTTTTTGCATTTTTAAAAATTTTTAAAGTTTATTTATTTTTGAAAGAGAGAGAGAAAGAGGACATAGGAAGGGCAAATAGAGAGGGCAACACAGAAACTGAAGCAGGCCCCCAGGCCCTGAGCTGTCAGCGTAGAGCCTGATGTGGGATTTGAACTCACAAACCAGGAGATCATGACCTGAGTTGAAGTCAGATGCTTAACTGACTGAGCCACCCAGGCGCCCCAAGGAATTCTTTACAATTGTGAAACCATGTCCATAAGTCTTGGTCTGAGTGACATATATCCTTTAGCTGATTCTGAAACTAAAATTGAGATTAATGTTTCTGAAAGCTGTGCCTTCAGGGAACTACTGCAGACCTAAACTTCACCATGAGCTCTACAATGTGTCATTTCCTCAATTTAGAAAGGTTGTAGACCTTGTGCTGTATGTATTTCTGCTGCATTTCCCTCTGCTTCTACTGCTCTCTTTCTCTTAGTTGTTCCATTATTTATTTCAGGAAGGTTCACCAATTTCATTATCTTCATATTTAGACTCTTTCCTTTGGCAGGGTGGTGTGCTAGAAATAAGTGTCTTACTTCTTTGTTATTGCTCTCTGCTATCTGGCCCAGACATTTTTGTTCTTATGTATTTCTCTATATGTTGTCCTGTGGGATCTGTGTCAGTGAGAGATTTGAAATATTGCATCCGGATCTGCCAAAAACATTCACAGTTCAAACAAATATTATCCATCTTCTCTGTGTTGATTTGAGTAATCCTACCCAGAGGTTATTCTTCCATTAGAACAATATCAAACCTCTGTCTGGACATGATCCATCATTATCATGCCTAGATTCCTCTTAGCATGTTTCTTCTTGGATCCGTCTTCTCTCAGAGTCTTAATTCCATAGATTTCTTGGTTATGTCCTTATTTGCAGAGCATAGATCCATGACCTCCTGTAATGACTGTCACTTTGAACTATTATCAGGGATGCTATGAGACTTTTATGCTGCTCTTCTGTCTTTTTGCCATTTCCCCACAATTTTTGTAAATATTTGGTAGAGATCTGTGAAATATTATTCTAGCTTTTTAGTATTTTCAACTTAATATGGTTACTCCTATTTTTGTGTATCCTAAGCTTCACATTTATGAAGTCAGATCATGTCCCTACTCTGTTTAAAATCCTTGGGGTGCCAAGGTGGGTCAGTTGGTTAAAGGATCTGACTCTTGATTTCATCTCAGGTCATGATCTAATGACTCATAGATTCAAGCCCACACTGTCAGAGTGGAGCCTGCTTGGAATTCTCTGTTTCTCTCTCTGCTCTTCCCCCATGCCTTCCTGCTTTTTCTCTCTCTCTCTCAAAAATAAATACATACTTAAAAAATCCAATAGTGACCCCTTTTAAACATGCAGATTAAAAGCCAGTCTGGTGACTCCCCTTCAAAACACTAAATGTTAGGATTTTGTGGTGTCTTCTTATCCTGCTGCTCTTCCTCTTGCAAATTCCATTCCAGGTGCATTTAATGTGCTTTTTGTCTTTAAATATTACAAGTGTTTGCAGTTGGCTATTCCATCTGCCTGAAGATACTTTCCAGGTCCTCATAAGGCCCAATTCCAAACTCCTTCAACTCTTTGGTTAAATGTTCCTTTTAAATCGAAGTCTATGCAGACTATACAATTTGAAATCATATCTAGTCCCCACCCTCCCACACCTGCAGTCACTGAAAGCTTTATGGATAGTAGTATTACCTTCTAATAACTTAATGCATCCTAACATGGTATTTACACTGAGTTTTTTCCCTGGTATTTTAACATTCTTGAAATATATGTTCTACTATCTAGGGTTATAAGAAGCAATGTGTGACTATTAAACTGAAAGCACTATTTTCTTTGTTATTGGTATATAAATAATAGCATCTTAGTAAGGTGGAAAACTTATTTAGTATGTTAATAGTTTATTTATTTATTTTTTATTCATTTTTTTTCTTTTTTTTAGACTATAACACTATTTTTTAACATATGCAATTATTTTCCATCATTTACAATACAGTAGTTACAATGACACTCCAAATGGATAAGCAAAGTAAAAAATCAAAACCCCAACTTCTATTTCATGTAATTAGACTTATACAGAAATTAGAAGGTTAAGTAACAACTAGTTAATCACCTAATTTCACAGCTATCTGAAGTGGCAATTGTTATATAGCAGCTTATCTATGATACATTCAAGATACATGATACAATTTATTACTTGCCCATAAGCTACAACACAGCCTGCTTAATACCTTTCCTTAAATTCCACCTCTAT
>NC_043700.1:62641077-62648464 GCF_006229205.1 Suricata suricatta
GCAATATACTTGAGGTCCATGCAAAAAAGTAGCTACCTTTTATGTAGGAAATGGATGATTAAGTCTTTGGTGCTGTAGAAGCAACTTCATTTAAACATAACCACCCCCACCACCAAAAAAAGAAGAGAAAAAAAAAAGTAATGAAAATAATAAGGGAAATGATTATTTTGAGAGAGGGAACATGCAATCAGGGTGGGGGATGCGGAGAGACAGGAAGAGAGAGAATTCCACGCAGGGTCTGCACTGTTAATGCAGAGCCTGACACAGGGCTCAAAACCATGAAATGTGAGATCCTAACCTGAGGCTAAATCAAGAGTCAGATGCTTAACCAACTGAGCCACCCAGGCGCCCTGTTGATAGTTTAATTTTGGTCTTTCCTCACTGGAAAAGATTTCCTCTCTCTTTCTCTCTCTGCCTTTTGGTACTTTGAACAGTACCATTTGCTGGATAAATCCATATGACTAGATTAATAAACATTTCTCATAAGTTTCTGGTTCAGGATCCCTTTGAAGAATCATTCTTGTAGTCTGCTCTCTAGGTGTTCCCTTCTCCTCAGCTGTCAGGTTGCGAAGGGCTACCTTAAGTAGATGACTAAAACCTTTCCTCACTTTTTAATGATATCTTTTTTAAGAGGTGCCTCTTCTTGACGTGTGCGTGTATGTGTGTGTACAATGTGGGTGGGTGTGTTTGCACTGGACTCTAAGATCTAACTTTCCTTTTGATATCAGGCTGTTCTGTCTTCTAAAATGTCCTCCTAGGTAAATCTCTCTTTTCTAGTTTAGTTAGTCTTTCTTCCTTTATTTTGTTTTCATTTTCTGCTACTCATGTCTTGGTTGAGAATTAAAGTATATTTTTTCAATTACTTCGGTTCCTCCTTGGCATCTGGAGCAAACAAACCTAATTCTTAGAGACAGTGGAGGTATGGAAGTTCATGGCTGTGTTAGGTTTTAAGTTAGCAGTGTTTTCATTGAGTTGTTCCTCTATCTAGCCCTTGAGATTTATTTCTCTAGAATGAAGGGTTTTTTTAAATTTTGCATTTATCTGTTAATAAAATGTGTAATATTTGTTTGGGTGAAGACACACTGTATATCTGTGCAATCTACAGCCATGATCAGAGTTAAAATATAAAAAGGAATCCAAAGAACTTATTGCCACTAGCAATGGGCTGGTGCTTACGGGTCTTTGAAAAAATCTCTTTATGTTAGTAATCCCTGCAAGATTCCTCTTTTTGTAATGAAAAGGTAGTTAATGGAATTTGGGTAGTCAGTTTAGTATTGCCTACCTAGATATGCCACTTAATAATATAAGGCAAAAACCTGTACTTAGTAACCCTAATGGAAATTAGCTGCCTGTGCATTCGAGGCAAAAACCACAAAAGTGCTTCTTACAGACATGGTTGAGAAACACAGCACAGGCTACTTACTGATACCTTTACTTCAGCCTTGATTAAAATACCAGATCAAAGTGCACCTGTGTAATTCAAAATTGAATTATGACAGCCCATACACAGGGTGACCTGCTTCTTAAGGTCTGTATTTGTTAGACACAGTTCTGCCTGCATAAACACAACTATTCATTTATGGAGTGAAAAGTCACCCAATGGGATCAAATCTAATTAGCCCATATTTATTAAAGCTTAAAAGCTAAAGCTCCTTGCTAAGGCTTCAGCATATGGAAACCTACTTTCCTACTCTCTCTTTATATAGAAAATCACCCTCAAAGCATTTACTACTGAGTTAAGTTACCCACTGGAGCCATTTCAAAAGCTGTGATTCCTCCTAGCGTTATCATGTCAACCAAACTTTACTCTGTAAATTTGTCAAGTCTTCCTAAAGCATCAGACCCTGGGCAGTTTTAGGAGATCAGTAAATAACACCAGCTTTTCCCTTTCCTCATCTTATCTTCAGAAGCAATTGAGGGAAAGATAATGAGTCATATAAAGGACAAAACGTCATCTATATTGTGGAAAAGCTGCTTAGAGAATGTGTTTGAGATACATGATAGTTTTTAATTTTTACTGTTTAGTTTGTCCAGTAACACATGAGCATTGGTATAGACCTTAGCACAAGAAAACAAAAGTTGATACCTGACTTTCCCAAGATCAGAAATACCCAAGTCCTCTTTACAGACGGATTCAAAATACGAGAAGGGGTGAGCTGAAAAAGCTCAGTCTTTCTTAAAGCATGCCAAGAAGACACTTCATCCCTCCTCTTACTTACAGATTTACTAGGGTCTGGGGATAGATACGGTCCCCGACATGAATCACAGAGTTCTTTCGGAGTCTTTTGTTAATAGGTGCAAACCTCTCAGGTGGGTACCTCATTCTCAGATACTATTGTTTTGTATTCACCCATGACTGACTAAGACCTAAATTTATTCAGCCAGGATTCTTTTATGGTACAAGTGAATGTATTTATACACTTTTATGGGTAAATGAATGTACTAAATCTTATTTTTAAATATTACAAAAATATTTTCTTCATAAAATTATAATTTGTTTATATCTAAATATATGTTTAAATTAGCAAGGCGTAGTTTCCTAGACTGGCTTATTCCTGTCCATAGAAGTGATATTTATAGATTACTTCTGTGTATACAAGGACTAGGTAATGTTACTAAACACTCCTGAGGTGGCCAGCACTTAAAGAACAGTATAATGACTAATTAATGTAATGACACTTGTATAACAAGAGAGTCGAAAGAAGGTTAATGTGATAATGAGGCTTATTTGATCTTAAAGATTTAGCATGAAGGAACTCTCAAGATAGCTTAATTAGATTTTAAGCACCTTTTGCAATTTGCATGTGTACTTGTTAATCCATATGTTCTAAAAATAAATTTTACTTCATTTAAATTAATGAATTTGTCTAATCTCCTCCCTTGTGCTATTTTACTGTTACTGGTGATGGGGTTTCCTTGAATTGTTCATTTGTTATGTATTATTTACAATTTTTTCTTTTCTATTATGCTTAAATTGTAGTTCAAGTCAAAATAGTAAGAAGCTATAAATTATGAAACAATAGCTTAGTAAAATGCAGGCAATTATGACAAATCATGACTGGCCTCATTTAAGTAATTTTTATGTCACTTAGTGCACTGTATTACACCACACAATATGTCAGTAAATGTGATTTCATTATTCGATACCTGTGTCATTTTTAAACGTGATCAAACAGCAAGAACATTTTAGAAATTAATTTAACAATGAAACAGAACACCATATGTATCCATAATTCAGTCAATTGTATACTGTTTTCTGGTGCTTTGGGAAAATACAGAATTATATTTTCACATTCCATATTTAGTCTTTGATGAGTTCTCCAAATTAACACCTCTTTATGCTTTTTTAATGAGTGATTCTCACAATTCATTGACATGATTTCCTGCCCAGTTTTTATTTCTTTTTCGGTGCAGTTTATTCTGGTAGCACATCACTTCTTGAAGCCATCAGAACATGAGCACTGGGAGGGGTCAGCCTCTTGTTTTCTCTGACCTAAGTCAGATCCGTTTTCACGACTTGAATCGTGTTTTACATTATATATGCAGATATCTACAAGGGCCTCAGCTCATAGCAGTCCTTTCTACCTTAGGCATCCTGTATCACGACGTATTTTTTTCAGTAGACGTAATGAGTTTGATGGTTCAGCATCCAACTGGCTCAGGTCTTGATCTCATGGTTCGGGGGTTTGAGCCCTACATCAGGCTCTGTGCTGGAACCTGCTTCAGCTTCTGTGTCTCCCTCTCCCTACCCTTTTCCCACTCGTGCTCTGCCTCTCTGTCTCTTTCAAAAATAAATAAACATTAAAAAATTAAAATAAGTAATGAATTTGATTTTCAAAGCATCTTTCTTTAGGGGTTTAATGTATATGGAGCTTTTCAATTAGATTTCCAAAGAATGAGGGTCAAGCTCATAAATGCTTTGCTTTCTCTATAGCCTTAATTTGCAAATAGCAAACAGTAAGCAGATCTACACTGATCTGTTTTGCTTTTTGAACCGGAAATTTTTTAATATACTAAAAATAATCAATTTAATGGCTTGTGCACTGATGAAAATTGGCCACTTATGGGCTAATGAAAATTGGCCGCTCTACACATAATCATGGTGTTTGTATCCTTAAACAATGTAGAGGTTAGGGGTGTCAACCCTGTCATAGCTGAAAAGCTATGTATAACTTTTGACTCTCCAAAAACTTAATTACTAGTGACGACAGTTGAGTGGAAACCTTACTAATAACATAAACCATTAATTAATACATATTTGATATGCTACATATTTTATATTACAATAAAGGAAGCTAGAGAAAGGAAAATTTTATTAAAACCAGAAGGAAGAGAAAACACATTTATCGTTCTGTATGCATTTACCAGAAAAGACTTGCATATAAGTTGACCTGTGCAATTCCAACCTGTGATGTCCAAAGGTCAGCTCATAGTAGTCTCAGAATGATGAAACTAGTGCTTGGATGAAGCTCATAGCAGATAAGGTCATTAACTAAATGTGTTTATATAAGCAAGGACATAGCTACTACCCATATAGCCTTTTTGAAATTTGAGGTATCATACAGTTTCAAAAAGTTGTGTATAAAGTGGGAAGAAGGACTTTTCCAAAATGGGACATGGACACATCCTAACTTGAGTACATTTTCTCTTAGTAGCAGGTTTGCTACTCATGCAGATTAATAATTTTAGATGAGGTCAAAGAGAAAGGCATGGTCATGCAATAGCATTTTCCCCCTAAGAAATCTACATAGGTATTTATTATAAAATATTTATTGAGATTATATTAAGCACAAGGAGGTTTCAATTTGTTGAGATGATGAGGCAAGCATAGTTCTCCAATTTTAATGCCATATATGAAGGCTCCATATTGATCAAGTGCTAAACGATGTTGTTGTTACTGCCAGTTATGATGAATGTGAGGATGATGACAGACAAGATATACCAAAGAGAGTGAGAAGGCAGTATGGATTGGAAGGCTCTGATTCTTTTTTTATTCACAAGCCAGCCTGAGATGTTCTTTGCTTCTGGCTCCATATTGCCAGCTAACACAAATTAGCTTAAGGAAGCTTTGCCAGAGGGTAAGCAGAGGGGTTGCTAGATACTGACATCGGTAATACTAACTTGAGACTATGCTTCATGACAAAATACAGATAATTTTGTCCGTCATATAGTTGCATAAGGGATTAACAATGGAAAATAGATCATTTATGACTTTCCGCAGTGCTCTATCACTATTAATAGATTACATATACCATCAAATTTTGAAAGTTTCCTCTAAATCACTTTTTGATTTAAGACCACTCGACATTTTAAAATAAAAGCAAGTAATAAGCGAGCAAAACACCCACTGATAGTACGATCCCCAGCAACTACAATGGTTATCTTTCCCACAAATGCTTATTTAAATAAGATTGCCTTAAAAATAATAATAATACAATATTTTTTAAAAAGTATCTGGGAAACTTTGTGAATTATACCAAGCATTTTACAGTAATTGTCATGTTTTTAAAAACTAATACCACTTTTGAAAGTGAATATTTTAAAGTAACATATCACCATGTCAAGGGAATAATAATTATTGAAAATAAGCTTTTAGAAAGAAGAAAATATGTTATTTAATCAACTGATATATTTTAGCAATTTTTTTTTATTATAGTGTAGCAAAAAATGTGGTAAATAGTAGTGCCATCTATTGATAAAACTGAAAACTACAGTTTCTTTTAAGGAAAACCAAGACTTAACACTTACAGGAATGTATTTCCAAAAATTTGATTCCTTAGTGTTGTGATTATTTTAAACTATTATTTTATCACACCAAGAACTAGATTTGTGCTAAAAATAGTATTTGTGTGATATATGAATGTATGTATATGAATGTATAAAAATAGTATGTGTGTATATGAATGTATTTCTATATTTTCTTATGTATGTGATTAATAATGTTATACTTTCTGTAATAAATATTGGTTATTGGGTTAAGTTAAGCTGTTAATTAATTGAAATATAAATTTAATCGAAGATTGCTAAAAATATTAAACAACAAATACCTATATGGTGAATGATGAATCATTGTTCCTTTTTTATTTATTATTTTTTAATGTTTTCATTTGTTTTGAGTGAAAGCACACATGTATAAGTGGGGGAGAGGGAAAGAGAGGGGAGAGAGAGAATTCCAAGCAGTGTCAGAGCAAGCCAGACACCAGGCTTAATCACATGAACTCTGAGATCATGACCTGAGCCCAAATCAAGATTTGGAGGCTTACCTGACTGAGCCACTCAGGCACCCCTCTTTTTTATTTTACTTTAATGTGCAGAACATACTTTAACATGTAAAAATTTGAATATGTACCTTTTAGCACACTACTATGACTATTTTAATATTTATTTTTCTTTTTAATTTTGGTTTGATTAAATATAATCACAGACTATTTAAAAGACTTTAAGGTGAGCTCTCTCAATAATTCTAAATTATTACCTTTAATTTTTCCAATTTTCTACAATACAGCTGCATAGAAAAATCGGTGTCCTTTCTGGCCAAATTACTTAAGGTAACACTGAATAGTTTCAAAAGTTAGATTGTTAAAAATATATAATGATTAAGGGACAATACCACAGGGAGGTAAGGAGCAGAAAGTGGTGGTACTATCCATTGACCTGTAGGGTTTGATCACATTATATGTTGCAGGTGACATGTGCCAGAGCATTAACAAGGGCAGCAGAGGAAGCAATGTGTTTAACAAAAGCAGAAACATTCTAGCTTTGAGAAGAATGTTGGTGTAATTTTGATGGGGATTGCATTGAATGTGTAGATTGCTCTGGGTAGTAATGACATTTTTCACAATGTTTATTCTTCTGATCCATGAACAGGGAATGTTTTTCCATTTCTTGGTGTCTTCTTCAATCTCTTTCATAAGTTTTCTATAGTTTTCATCATATAGACCTTTTACATTGTTGGTTAGGTTTACTCCTAGGTATTTTGTGGTTTTTCGTGCAATTGTGAATGGGATCAGTTTCTTGATTTCTCTTTCCGCTGCTTCATTTTTAGTGTATAAGAATGCAACTGATTTCTGTACATTGATTTGGTACCCTGCAACTTTACTGAATTCATTGGTCAGTTCTAGAAGGCTTCTGGTGGAGTCAATTGGGTTTTCCATGTAGAGTATCATGTCATCTGCGAAAAGTGAAACTATACTCAAATTCATATGGAACCACAAAAGACCCTGAATAGCCAAAGCAATATTGAAGAAGAAAACCTAAAAGGGAGGCTTCACAATCCCAGACTTTAGCCTCTACTACAAAGCTGTCATCATCAAGACAGTATGGTATTGGCACAAAAACAGACACATAGACCAATGGAATAGAATAGAGAACCCAGACCTGGGCCCAC
>NC_043700.1:62648564-62720508 GCF_006229205.1 Suricata suricatta
ATTCCCTACTCGACACATCCCCAAAGGCAAGGGAAATGAAAGCAAAACTGAACTCTTGGGACCTCATCAAGATAAAAAGCTTCTGCACTGCAAAGGAAACAATCAAGAAAACTAATAGGCAACCAACAGAATGGGAAAAGATAGTTGCAAATGACATATCAGATAAAGGGCTAGTATCTAAAATCTACAAGGAACTCACCAAACTCCACACCCAAAAAACAAATAACCCGGTGAAGAAATGGGCAGAAGACATGAACAGACACTTCTCCAAAGAGGACATCCTGATGGCCTACAGGCACATGAAACGATGTGCAACATCACTCATCATCAGAGAAACACAAATCAAAACCACACTGAGATACCACCTCATGCCAGTCAAAGTGGCTAAAGTGAACAAACCAAGAGACTATAGATGCTGGCAAGTGCAGACCAGATAATGAAGGACATTTTATGTCATGTAGTTTGGATATTATTCTGAAAAAAAAATGAGGAGATGTAATAAAGGATTTTGAATAGGTTAGATGCAACATCTTACTTTCAATTAAACATAATTTTGGCTGTGGTGTGGAGAATGGATTTGTGAATGAAAGTAAGAATGAAAACCAGTTAGTAGATTTTACGTTAACAAAGGCTAGAAATATTGAGGTTCCTGAGTCCACTTACAGTAGGAAAAAGGGATAAAATTGAGAGAAAACTAGGAGTCAATATGTTGTGGTAAATAATTATATAGTGGATTGATTGAGATGGTTACTAATGAATTAGAGGAACAAGTCACAGATAACTCTCATTTTTTTTCAATTTGGCTAGATATATGGTCCCAACATTATTTGCAAATAAACTTCTAAGAATCCAGTTTTCCGTAGAACTTGACATTAGCTTGGGAGAGAACACCATTAGTTGTTGGTGGCAGAGTAACCTCTAGGAGTATGGAAACACGAGCACACACAGAGATTTGGTTCCCTGCATATCTGCAATGAGACATGTCAAGTGCAGTAGTAGGGAACCAAGACTGTGAGGATGCAGAGTATGGAGAAACAAGGAACAATGGATTGCCTGAGAAAGATCGAATGGCATTACAATGGCAGCAATGGGATGACTAATGTTCTTTGAGATACTCAGTGTGGACTTTTCTTCATGGTTTATTAAAGACAGGTCATAGCATTTCCATTAAAGTTTTTGTTTTGAGATAACTAGATTCTTAAGCAGTTTTAGAGAAATGATGGGAAAACACCCTTTGATCCCTTTACTCATTTTCTCCCATTGGTAACAAACATCTTGCAAAACTTACATTGTAAGTACCAGGATCCTGAAATTGATACAGTCAAGATACAATACAGCTCTGTGCTGCCTGAGTGGCTCAGTTGGTTAGGTATCTCAGTCTTGATTTCTGCTCATGTTCTATGGGTTCAAGCTCTATGCCTGGCTTTGCTTTAACAGCACAGAACCTGCTTGGGATTCTCCTTTCTTTCTCTTCTCTCTCTCTCTCTCTCTCTCTCTCTCTCTCTCTCTCTCTCTCTCTTCCCCGCCCTCCTCACATGTGTGCACTCCTTTCTGTCTCTCAAAATAAATAGACTTAAAAAAAGATACAGCAATGCTCTATCACCACAAGGATCCCTAGTGTTGCCCTTTTATAGCCACACCCACTTCTCTCCTGCCCTTACCCTCTCATTAACCCCTGGCAATCACTAATGTGTTTTCCTTTTCCCAATTGCTTGTTTTGACAATGTTTTATAAATGGAATAATAAGGTATAGTATATCCTTTTGGGATTGGTTTTATTTCCCCATTGAGCACAATTATATGGAGATTCATCTATGTTGTTGTGTGTATCAATCGTTCACTTTTTTTTTTTTAAATAGTATTCCATGGTATGGATATATTAGAATTTGCTTACTCATTTACCTGTTAAAGCACACTTAGGCTGATACCAATTGTTTTCTATTATATATAACACTGCAAAAGGTATTCTTGTAGGGTGTCTAGGTGGCTCAGTTGGTTAAGCAACCGATTTCAGCTCAGATCATGATCTCATGGTTCATGCCTATGAACCCACATTAGGTTCTCTGCCGTCAGTGCAGAGCCTCTTTTGATCCTCTGTTCCTTCCTCTGTCTGCCCCTCCCCCTTGTGCTCATTTGCTCGCTCTCTCTCTCTCTCTCTCTCTCTCTCTCTCAGAAATAAACATTAAAAAAAGTATTCATGTAGAATTATTTATATGAACACAAATTTTTATTTCTCAAGGGTACATACTCATGAATTTAATCACTCAGTCATATGGTAGTTATATGTTTACATTTTTTTTCTTGAAACTGACAGGTGCTTATACCATTTTACATTATCACTAGCAATGTATGGGTAATTCGGTTTCTTTGCATCCTGGCCAACAATTGGCATTATTGCTGTTTCTATTTCAGTCATTCTGATATGTGTAGTGAAATCTTGTTGCCATATTAATTTGCATTGGTTAATGAAGCCAAACATCTTTTCATGTGATTACTCACCATCTGTATATTACCTCTAATAAAATGTCCTCTAATGTCCTTTAACCATTTTCTAATTGAATTACTTGGTTTTTTTAACTGTTGAGTTTTGATAGTTCTTTAGATATTCTTCTTTTGCATATCTGCTTATATTAACATTAACAAAAGAGAAAATAGAAGCCTCCAACTATGGATATGAACATTATAAGCAGCAGGCAATGGGAGGGTTGACATAAGTCTGTGTAATTACAAATTGGACCATCTCTGCTACAGCCAAATATCTCTTTCTCAGACGACTCATAGATCTCTAAATTCTAATCCCTAAATTAATACAGAAAAACAAAAGGATTCCTGTCTCCATCATTGATTGAGTTAGAATTTTTGCTGGTCCTGTTTTACTTTTTCTATGTTGAAAAGTGGATGTGAGGAGTAAACAGAAGCAAGGAAACAATAGAATTCCCAAACTGTGTCTTAGAGGAGGTCTCACATCCTGAGTTAGGAGTAGCTGCTATTTAATTCTTAGATTTAACTGACAAATAAGATTTTCATAGAATAAAGAAGGAATTTTGCAATAGAACTGAAGAAGAAAGAATAAGAAGGACTTTATCAGTTAACTGTAGGTAAGAAAAAGTCAGAAAAGGGTGGTTCAGTCAGTTAAGCACTGAATTTAGCTCAGGTCATGATCTCGAGTTCCGTTTGTTCAAGCGCTGCGTCCAGCTCTGTACTGACAGCTCAAAGCCTGAAGCCTGTTTCAGATTCTGTGTCTCCCTCTCTCTCTGACCCCCCTTTGCTGGTATTTTATCTCTCTCTCTTTCTCTCTCTTTGTCTCAAAATTAAATAAACATTTAAAAAATTTTTAAAAAGAAAATAAAAGGAGGAAACAGCAATGTGTATAATATAGCTTTAAAAATAAAATGGAAAAAAATTAAAAATTATCATATGTATCACAATTGATATATGTGGTTTGAACTTATGTATCAAATCGAATGGGTAAAAAAAATTCAGCTATGTGATAGTTGCAAGACACACCTTAAAAGAAATATTAAAAATATATTTATAATAAATTAGTCAATACATGTGTAGAAAATAAATTAACATACCTATATTTTCTAAAGTTTTATTTATGCAAAATCCATTGACTAGAATAAAGAAAAATATGTTCCCATAGTAAAAACACATAAGAATTAAAACTTTTTGTGTGCCCAATATATAGAGTAAAATTGCAACAAGCAAAATATAAAAATCGAAGGATTCTTTGTTAAAGGTATAATGATAAAATTTTAAAATGTTGTTAAAAAGGAATTTGAGGTGCTTGGTGCCTCAGTTGGTTAAGCCTCTGACTCTTGATTGCAGCTCAGGTCATGATCTAATGTTCATGGGATCAAGCCCCAGCATCGAACTCTGTCCTAAGCTTGTGGAGCTTGCTTGGGATTCTCCCCCACTCTTTTTCTCCCTCCCCTGCTTGTGCTCTCTCTCTCTCTCTCTCTCTTTTTGTCTCTCAAAAATAAATAAATTTATGTAAAAAAGAATTAGATTAAATGAATAAAATCTAAGCAAAAGTAATGAAGATTGTAATGATTCAATGAGTGTATTTGAGATGTATATGTTGTGATTATATTGTAGGTAGACAGATAGATGACAGCATTAATGGTCTAGCCGTCCAGTCATCCTTCTATCTGTAACATGTAGATCTCAAACATACTCACTGAGTAATATATAGGTACATACATATATATTCATTTTCATATATATCCATATCTACATATAAAATGCTGGAAAGTAGCTGAAATCGTAACTGATCAAATGATGGGGCACTTGGGTGGCTCAGTCAGTTAAGCATCTGGCTTCGGCTCAAGTCATGATCTCATAGTTTGTGGGTTCAGGCCCCACAATGGGCTCTATGCTGACAGCTAGCTCAGAGCCTGGAGCCTGCTTTGAATTCTGTGTCTCTCTCTTTCTCTGACCCTCCCCTGCTCACACTGTCTCTCTCTGTCTCTCAAAAATAAACAAAAAACATTAAAAAAATCAAATGAATATAACATAATATACTAAATTAGATGCCAAAAAAATCAACCCATACCTTACAATGCTTACTTTTAAAATGCTAACTAATATAATTATGTTCCCTTTAACATCAAAACAAACCATGACAATCATCTATTTTCCATCATTCATTCTTCAAATTGTTTTCAAGTTTAAAAATACAAATATTACAAGATAGACAATTTTTGTATATATTTTCTGATGATATGATGGCTTACCTCTGAAACCCAAGAGATCAAAATCTAAAAGCTTTTTTACTAAAAGAATATTAGTGCTCATTGGCATTTAACTACTTACAAATATATATATATATATATATGAATTTTTCACAAACAGCTAAAAAGAAACATGTTAAAAAAATTAGTAAAAAAAATTCAGATTCTAACTAAAAGACTTCAAACCTAATGTTAATAAATGTAGCAATATATCATGTTCCTAGATTGGGAGAGATCTTTTATTAATATATTTGCACAGCTTCTTTAATTGTACATTTAATTCAATTACAACCAGAATTCCAAAAATCCATTTTTCTTTCTTTTTTTTCTGTTTCTTTTCTTTCTTCTTCTCTTCTTCCCTACATCTCCTTTTTGTTATGCTTCTTTATACATCTTCTAATAAAAGAATAAATGTGGGAGAAAACTGATTGGATGAACATTAGTGTGAATTAATTTGTTGTAAGGGATATTGAAACCTAATTTAAATCTACATTAACCAAAGAAGGTAAGATTCATGAGGTGGATAAAATACCAGAAGGAGATGCAGTCAGTAAATTTGTAAGATTATTTTAAATGTGAAAATATGTATAGGTATATATGATGCATATATACCTATATAAACACAGAAAATATACAATGGAAATATATGGAGTGATTAAAAATTATAATATACAGTGTGATGAAGAAAGGATATCCAATTATTGAGAATATATTGCTTTACTCTTGACTAGATAAAACATTTACAGCACAAATAAAGGATAAAAGATTATTGTAGATTTCTTTAGTTGAATATGTATTCCTATATTTTTACAAGAAAAACTGAGTAAAAGCTTGAACAGGCCATTTATAGAAGGAACCAAAATGGCTAATAAGTATAGGAAAACTTATTCAAGTAGCAATCAATGAAATTCAATGTATTTAAAATGAGGAACCATTTGCCAAATGAAAACAATAATAACATCTATTTCAGGTGAATTTGTGAAAAGTGGCCCTCCCCATATATTGGATAGTTTTGGGAGAAGAGATTTTTACATGTTAGCATAGTCATCTGACATTCAGTTTTAAATAAATGTACTTTTTAATGTAGCAATCTTTGATTCAGATAATATGAAAAATTGAAAACAACAGTAGTATGTAGGTACAAGAATGATTTTTTTTAAGTTTATTTATTTATTTTGAGAAAGACAGAGACAATACAAATGGGCAGGAGCAGAGAGAGAGGAGAGTGAGAGAATCCCAAGCAGGTTCCCTGCTGCCAGCACAGAGCCCAAAATGGGGATTGAACTCACTAAACCATCAGATCATGACCTGAGCCGAAACCAAGAGTCAGCCACTTAACCAACTGAACCACCCATGGTAGAAGAATGATTTTTATGCACAATTGTGTAGGTAATAATGTGAAACTGTGAGTCTTGAGCCATCATTAAAATTAATGAATAAATTATTTTCATCCTTATGGTAAAAATTATTAATCTATTAAAAGCAATAAACTAATTTACACATATTGTCCTAAAATATATCTCTAGAGTATCTAAAATTTTAAAAAATCTGAAGTAATGTATGCAGAATAAGTTCCTATTTGAGTAACAAATGTGTGCATATAGGCTGTATGAAGATAGACAAAAAATTTAAAGTACACTGAAAGGTTAAAACTGGTTATTTCAATCATCTGTCATGAGAAAGGCAATTAACATTTAATATTCCTCTTCTATATTATGTGTTTTTAATAATAAATATGCAGTGTATTAAGAAATCAATAACAGAGGACGTTAAAGAGGAAAAAAATTAGAGCCAACACAAAGGAGCAATTTCTATTTTTCAGTATTTTAAGTGGTTTTTCTACATACATGATATCTCTTTATTTTTTCAAAAATCCTTTGAAGTAATTATTACTAAATGTAACTTCATGATAAACAAAAAGACTCAATAGCTTATGAAGTTTCTGCCCACAGGTGGCTGTACAAGCTAAAATTCGACCTCAAGCTCTGATTGGTCTGGTTTCATGTGGTTAATAGACTTAGATAAGCAAGGACAGATTCTGATCATGCCTGAATAAGATAAAATCATTAGGTTTTGACCTGAGGGAAAAAAAATCCATGTAACTGTTCATTAAGTTAAAGGATATTCTGAAAATTATCAAATGTATTAAGTGTAAAATAGCACAGATCTCTGTTGAGAGCAAATTTCTACATATGCCATGAAAGGTTTTATTGTAGATAAAAAAATTATAAATCCTGAAAAAAGGTCTTTGTCAATTTATCAATGAAAAATGTAAATAATAGTTTTAATAATAGTCATATATTTGTCTTTGTTTAATAAGAATTATGTTTAGTATGACAATTTTTGAGGCTACAGTTTTGGTTATAGTTTTAAAACTTAAAGATTTATTTTGATAACTGTTGGTTAAAATATAGATAAAATAATGTTTGCTTAAAACAAAGTTTAGGGCACCTGAGTGGCTCTGTCTGTTAAGCGTCCAACTTCAGCTCAGGTCATGATCTCACAGTTTGTGGGTTCGAGCCCTCCTCGAGCCCTGTGCTGACAGTTCAGAGCCTGGAGCCCATCTTCAGATTCTGTGTCTCCCTCTCCCTGACCCTCCCTTGCTCATCTCTCTCTCTCTCAAAAATGAATAAAAGGTTTAAAAAAAATTAAGAAAACAAAGCTTACTGCTGGTTTATTCATGAATCCTTTTTTCAAATGAACAATCTGCACATTTTTAGTAAATTAATATTATGACAGTATTACACGACTATCTCTAATTACAGGTAGATTGAATTTACAATTCCTATCAAAAAGCTCATTTTTAAATTAGGAAACTATATTTATAATCCTCAGTGTGTTACCATGCATAAAAATTGCTCTAGGTGAATTAAATAGTTCCTTAAGAAATTACTTCACATTGCTAAAACTGGAGTTCAATCAATGATAAAAAGTATATATCTATGACGTGGAATTATGGACTAGCTAAGTTCACATAACTGTAGATGAATTTTACCCTCTAAATCTATAGGTTTATATACATAATGCCTTTTACATAAAGTAGTTTGCAATAAGAAAATCATTGAGCAAAATTATTTTATATTTATAATTTTCATCATCTGCTCTATTGAAGATTTTCACCAACATTTGAATCAACAATATTACAATAAATGTATTCCTCTCCATCTGCAAGACATTTTATGTTTTCAAGAGCCATCACATTGTTTCCTCATAATTATTTTGTTCAAATGAAGAAACATGCACTGGAAGAGTTAGAGTAAGTTTTCCAAAATCATTCAACTCCAGGGTGTGATCTAAATTCTGTAAACTGAGTGATGATGTCTGATGCAAAGTGTTTCATATTTTATGGCCCTGCATATTTTCTTAGTTCTTACAATTTCTTATACAAATGGTGGATAATAAGTATAGGTAGAATGATAGCTTTAAGGAAAGTTGTCTTTTTGGACACACATCTTAATATTATATTGAATAACATATACTTTCTATGTCTTTTGGATATAGATAGCCTTTTTACAGGTTATGCCTACACTTACTAGTTATGTGACCAATAGGGTACAAATGTGATTGAGGAAGAGCTTAAAAGATTCACTTTATCTGTTTACAATATTTTACAGACAGCTTTGAATAAATCTCTTTATATAGTGTATTGATAGGGTTTATATCTAGTGTTGTATCTTGAACATTAAACAAGTTTGCAAAATGTGTCTTGGCTTCCATTTCCCTTTCTCTAGTCCTGGCAGATTTTGCTGATCAATTGTAACTTTTATATCCAATTGAACCCATACATGAGTTTAGGCCACTTCCAATTTAGGTCTCCAAAATGTCCATTTCTACTAATCAATTGATATTGACTAGTGAAATTACGTACATTTGTCATTTCTCCTATTAAGTCTTAGTCATTCTGCAAGTAATGGCAAAAATATGATTTCTAGAAAGCAAAGTGTGTGAGTTAAGGCACCTAATATTTCAACTTGTCATACTTTGTTTTTTTAAACCAATTTAATCCTAGGAAGGGTTTCAAACTTACAAGTGGGGAAACTGAGACTTAGAGAAATAGGATATTTTATCCCTTAGAACATAGAATAAGTGTTAGAGATACATTCAAATTTTCAGGTGTGCATGTGGAGTGGTTTTTATAATGTGTATACTGCACACTTCCTGCCCAAATAATTAATTTGAGATCTCCTAAATTTTGTTTAAATTAAATACATATTAAATGAAAGTAAATACAGTCTAGAGGAGAAAAAACAAGTATTTACCATGTACCAGATTTTACACTATATCTTAACTAGTTCTTTTTTCATAAATTTAGAAAAATGACATTTTATATTATTGCCTTCCATGCTTTTGTTATGTTTTCTTTTGTTTCAGAGAGCATTTCTGTAAATGAGGGCTTTTGAAATTTATCAACATTGAGGCTAAAAAGGGCCACTAACTTTAAGGATTACTGCTAGTAGATCTAAGTTTGTTAAAGTAGGATAGATGTTGTGCCTTTCAAAATAGCTTAAAAAGTTGTGATTTGTTACAATACTGGAGGATAAATATGAAGACCCAATTGAAAAACTGCAAATGTTATGACCATAAGTATGTTGCTGTTAGTTTATATTTTGCCTCCAACATTTGTTGTATCCTCTACATTTTTATGAAGTCTGCAATAACGTGATCAGAGAGTTTTGTAATATCGACAAGAGGCAGTGTGAAAGTCATGAATATAAAAAGACTGCTTTGGGACAAAGTTAAAGAGAAATTGATGGCTTTAATAATGTCAGAGACAAAAGGCATTGGACAAGCTCAGTAGCATTTAAAATATTTATTAAACTCTGTCTGTAATTTTTCATAGGAAAGTTGCTTTAATGACAAAGGAAGTCATAATACAGACAGAACAATCCAGATGCCGCTGTGAGTCAGCACTACTTCAGAGACATTTATATTCTTACCCTCAAGCTTTCTTAGAACCTTCTGTAACAGTCGCAGCTGTGTGAATAATTTGTGGAAGAGCAGTGATAGAATTCTTCAAAAGAGTGCAAGATAATGGCATCAAGAAAAAGAAAAAAATATTTAATGTTTAGTTGTTTGCATACCAGTGAGCTGATGATTCACCTTAAATTCATTTTTGTTTGCAGTTAGATTGCAGTCACTGTATTGGGTCAGTGATCTCTGTTTCCTGACTCCAAAAGCA
This sequence comes from Suricata suricatta, assembly GCF_006229205.1. Lineage (NCBI taxonomy): Eukaryota > Metazoa > Chordata > Mammalia > Carnivora > Herpestidae > Suricata > Suricata suricatta. The sequence goes on from NC_043700.1 coordinate 62,658,479, forward strand.
GGCTTTCCAAGTATTCAGGGTATGCTGTTTTTATACTTTCTGATAATGGTGCAGCAATTTCTAAAGAAAGATCACAGAATGAAACTTAAAGGGGGAAGAAAAGCAGAGCTTAGTATTAATAAATATCTATTTTTATTAGATCTTTTCTAATACTCAAAAAAGATTATTAGAGCCTATAAGACACTCCCAATATTGAGAATAGGGCTGATTCATTTTAATACAATGAAGTTATATAGACCTTTAAGAAATATATCCTTCAACCTTTACTAAACTTTATACTTATTATTATTCAATTCTTTATGGTTTTGAAATGATTCATTAGGACCCCAAATTTTCCAGGAAGAAAGAACTAACAAAATATAGTTATACTAATTATAGAGTATTTTCTTTAGCTTAGCAACTTTTTTGAGTCAAAATTTAATATTTTGTGTCAGAGCCTCATTTCTGCTTTATTTTCTATACTTAGTTAAAAAAATATCAGCCTTAAGTACCTATTCTCAGTCCTCCATATGAGTATCCAATTATTCTTACTTTATGCTATAAGAACCGTCAGGTAAATTAAATATAATTTTATTATCTTAGTTCAATATAGTTCCATGGTGTATTTATTTTAACTGCCTTATAAAAAGAAGTAGTGGGTTTCCTTGAGAAGTTATATCCATTTAGGGTGAATCATTAATACCTCTCCAAATTACTAAAATGCACTGATATTTATTTGACCTTTATATTTTAAAATACAATTTTTCAAGGACCCCAAATATACCTTATATATAACTGCTAAACACCTAATTCAGGCTTCATATTTAAATTCCAAGTAGTTAAATCCAGGAGATATTTTTATTTTATAATCAGTACCCAATAAGACAGTTTAGGACAAGAACGCATTTTTCCCAGTGTTCACTTGGCTAATTTCAAAACCTGAATCCAACACTCACTCAACACATTAATGTATAAAACAGAGTATGCAAGAGGTGGAGAGAGTAGGTCATCTAACCCAATTTGCTACATTCAGAAGTTGCTCAATGAATATTTGTAAATTGTTATCTCAAAACTCTTACTTTTTTTTAACTTTTCTTTTCTGGTTGGAGAGTCATTGTAACTACTGTATTATAAATGATGGAAAATAATTGCATATGTTAAAAAAATAAATTCTGTTATATTAAAAAAACTCCTATTTTATATTTCTTAAGTTTTATTAATGAATAAAATTCATATTTTTGCATCTTTTAGATCTCTTCCATTTTAAGGGACAGAAGAGATTTGGTTATATTTTATAGACTGAATCTGAACAATATGTAATCTCAATTACTTAACATATTCAGTGCATGTAAGCACATAATATTATACTATTTAATATAGATATCACTTCACTTTATTAGACATGTTATACCATACAAATTCAACCACTTTAAATTGCTTCTTGAGTTATTTTAGTGAGACATTGAATATCATTAGGAAATTTTCAGTGTATAGACATTAACTTTTACGTATTACCTTTTGCTTAAAATGTTGGGAGTCTTATTTAAAATTTTTCATGATAGAGGTGACTGAGTGGCTCAGTTGGTTAAGCATCCAACTTCAGCTCAGGTCATGAACTCACTGTTCATGAGTTTGAGTCCTGTGTCAGGCTCTGTGCTGACAGATCAGAGCCTGCAGCCTATTTTAGATTCTGTGTCTCCCTCTCTCTCTTGCCCTTCCCCTGCTCACATTCTGTCTGTCTGTCTCTCTCCCCAAAATAAATAAACATTAAAAAATTACAGATTTTCATAATAGCACACACAAATCAGATTCCAAATTCAATGTAAAAATCCTTTGGTTGTCTTCCTCAGATTCTTTATTTATGCAATATCAATAGAAGGGAAAGATAAGTCATAGAGCGAACTTCCTAACTAAAAATGACTGTAACAAATGGCTTGAAATGCTCTCTGGAGGGTTATTGACTTTTTAATTCAGGCTGCCATCAATCGTCATTTATATTTCATAATATGTATCCCGGGAAAAATAACCTACTTTTAAGTGTGTAGCTTGTCACAGAGGTTAAATACTTGTTATGCCAAGCACTTATTCTTCAATTCCGTGTAAGTGAAGAGATATTTTTCAGACCATCACTTCTTACCCATATACAAAAGAAGAAGCATGTTATATGAGTATTATTATTTTTACAATATACAATATTATATATTTGGTTATACAAGTTCAATATGACAAAAATTATTATTCACTATTTTCCATTTAGTTCATGTGCAAATGTATCAATAAGGTAGAAACAACTAGGAATGCAGGGGGAAGTTAGACATCTTATTTGAAAAGTTGTCCTTTGAGGAGTAACAGTGACAGTGTAGGTGACCACATAATATCTACAATTTTTAATATAAATGAATAAATGATGTAGAATCTATTATTTGGGGGTTTTGTTGTTTGTTTGTTTATTTTCTTTTTTCTTTTTTTCTGAGAAAGAGAGCATAAGCTTGGAAAGAGGCAGAGATAGAAGGGGACAGAAGATCTGAAGCAGGCTCTGTGCTAACAGGCTGACAGCAGCAAGCCCGATGTGGGACTCGAACTCATGAACTATGAGATCATGACCTGAGCTGAAGTCAAGGGCTCAACTTACTGAGCCACCCAAGTGCCCCTAGAATCTATTGTTATCACTAGGTTGACTGATGTACTTCCTTTCAAACCAATTTTCAATATATGTAGGTTGTCTCAATTTTTTGCTCTTCCAAATAATATTTCAAGAAGCCTTGGTCCTTACTTTGGCTATAAGTTGTGTGGCAAGATACACTTTATTTTATTAAATGTTTACTGAAAGAGTAGTTTTCCATTTTGGCACTCTATGTAAGTCTTTTTAAAAAGTTCATCTTCTTTTTTTTTTCCCCATAATATTTTATTGTCAAATTGTTTTCCATACAACACCCAGTGCTCTTCCCCTCAAGTGCCCTCCACCATCACCACCACCTCTTTTCCCCCCTCCCCGCTCCCCCCCAACCCTCAGTTCATTCTCAGCATTCAATAGTCTCTCAAGTTCTGCATCCCTCTCTCTCCCCATAAAAAGTTCATCTTCTATCTCTTGAGTTGTTAAGGCATTAGAGATTGGGTCTGAGTATATTAAAGAAGTCTCTTTACTCCAGATCTTATGGTATTGTGGCTTTGCTGGAAGTATACTACTGTATCTCTTTAAAAAGTATTTACTTGAACCTCCAATGTAATAAAATGATACAGAAACTATCCTGGCTTTTCTATATACCCAAAGCCAAAATATGTGCTTTAGGTCACCAAAAAGCATGTACAGAAATATTCTGAAGACTATTTTTGAAAATATATCTGATATTTCAAAATAAACCATTTACATAGTCATCAAGGTTTTAAAAAATGAGAGCTTGGTTTTACTCCATCATCATTGCAGATGTGTGTATTGCATTTGTTTTGAATTATATTTAGGAGAGGGGGAAAGGATGCAGCAAAAATCTGGTGTTTAGAATTTTGGAAGTTTATTATTTTTCTGCTCCCAAACTATTAAAGTCAATTCACAAAGTGAAGACCCAGCTGCAAATTGAAAGGATTACTGGGTCTTTTTGAGGACCCCTTCCTTCCCTTTGTTTCCATATTAGAGCTGATCTGATTCTAGTTTAAGATCTCTAGTGCACAGCCGAAAGAAAGGAAACAACAGGATGATAAGCATATCTAGAGCCCTGATTGTGGCTTCAACTAGTCTTTTGGTTTGAATTACTTTTATAAGTTCAGTAAATCTAGAAGGCTGACATTTATTTGTTAGTCATTCTAATTTGTGTATACAATGGGTCCTCCAGTCACTAGAAAGAACAATGGTGAAATTAACTTTGGGCTAGAGTTCAGACCCTAAAGAGAGTCACCCACTCTAGTTATCGACCTTGAGTCTTCGACTGTCATTCCATTGGGTGAATATAAAAGAAACTATGTAGTTCAAAGCATATTAGTTATCCAAAGAGCAAGATGGCCCAGGTGAACATTTTTGTCCATTGTCTTCTGCTAAGATAGCTTCTGCAGAAAATTCGTTCACTGAGAACCATAGGGTTTTTCCTTATTTACCAAGTCACATCATTACTAAGTCAAATTAAGGGTTCATATGCTTTCACGGTCATTCTAAATAACAAATGTTAAGAGTGTTTGGGTGACTCAGTTGGTTAAGCATCCGTCTTTTTACGTTGGCTCAGGTCATGATCTCATGGTTCTGGGTTTGATCCCCATGTTGGGCTCTGTGCTGGCAGTGCAGAGCTTGCTAGGATTCTTTCTTTCTCTCTCTCTTCCTCATTCTCTGCCCCTCCCTCACTCATGTGCTCTGTCTCTCTCTCAAAATAAATAAATAAAATTCATAAATAAATAAATGCCTGATGCTAAAGTATGAGCGTGAAGAGGATATGTGTGGTGGTCTGTAATACACACTGTAGACAACTTCTTCATGCTCTACAGTAATTTAGTCACTCAACTATGTAAGTAGATATAAGAGATGAATAAGGCAAAATACCTTTTATCAGGAAACTTACTATCTAACTATCTATGTACCTATCTATCCACACACTCACACACACACACACACACACACACACACATTAGCGAACGATAAATTATTCTAAAACTTAGTGACTTAAAATAACATTTATTTCCATTTGAGATAATAACAGGAAAAGAGAGATATAGAGTTACGAGATTATAAGCAGAGAAATGAGACAATGAAAGAATTTGAAAACAGCATAGGCAGATGGTACTGGTGTTAGGTCTTTTCTGAGGTTGCAGTCAACATAATTTTCTTGCTGTTGTTGTTGGTTTTATTGTTATTCGTTGTTGTTTTTAAAATTCACATGTAAGTGATATCATGCAGTATCTGTTTTTCTCTGTCTGGTTTATTTCACTTATCATAATGCCCTCCAGGTTCATCCATGTTCTTACAAATGACAGAATGTCCTTTCTAAGGCTGAATAATATTTCATCATATATATAACATATTTTCTTTATCATTCAACCACTGATGGGAATGTAAGGTTGATTCCATACCCTGGCTATTGTGAATAATGCTGCCATGAACATAAGACTACCACTCTCTCTCAGAGATAGTGATTTTGTTTCCTTTGTGTGTATACCCAAACGTGGGATTGCTGGATGGCAAGGCAATTTTTATGATCGACTGACTGACTGACTGACTGATTGAATGCCATAGGAATTCCTGACCAGTCAAATTTGGAACATGTTTTTACTACCCTTCAGGTTTTTGTGTATTTGTTTTCCTATTGGCTAAATTCAGTGGCTATTAGAGACCAAGGTCAACCAGGTTGATTAGGGACAGCATGAAAAGCAAAGAACATTGGCTAAGGAGTCATAGCCTCCTGGAGTTTCATCTCAACTCTGTACTCCATCAAGTTCTGTGTCCTGGGGAAGACTTCAAACTTCTCTGTGACTCATCTTTAAATCAGCCTGACTATAAGAAGTACAACACAAACATTCTATGGTGTCTATGAATATATTATTATTTTTACTCTTAAAATACTATTGCTGATGGAATTATTTCCTTTCAGCAGAAGAACTGACTGAGGTAAAAGAAGATACACAAATCAAATCTTATTTTTACTGGGAGAATATTGAGGATACAGTTCAAAGTGAATCTGTGTCAGATAAAACTTACTTGAACAGAAAGGGAAAGTTTATTGACTTGAAAGTAGTTCTATTTTTAATTTTTGTATGGAGCACCCATCCTAGTTTCCATGTAAACTGGCTGTACCAGTTTACATTTTCACCAGCATTGTACGGCGGCTGTTTTCTTCATATCCTAACCAGCATTTGTTATCTCTTGCCTTTTAAAATAGACATCTTAACAAATATGAAATAGTATCTCATTGTGGTTTTTAATTTGCATTTCCCAATAAGTAGTAATGTTGAGTATCATGTCATTAACTTGTTGATCATTGTATGTCTTCATTAGAAATGTCTGTTTAGGTACTTTGCCCATTTTTAATTGCTTTTTTCCTCTTAAATTATATGAGTTCATTGTAAATTTATTTATTGACTACTTATCAGATATCTGGCTTGCAAATAGTTTCTCCCATTCTATAGGTTTCCTTTTCATTTTGCTGACAATTTTCTTTGTTATGCAGAAGGGGATGTTAGCCTTTTGTTTCTGGGTTATAACAGTTCATTTCATATTCTGGTTACTAGTATGTTATCAGATATAATTTGCAAATATTTTTTTACACCGTGAGTGGTATTTATACTGCATTGCTAGTGTCCTTTAAGTACCCCAAATTTTCATTTCAATGAGTCCAATTTATTAATTTTCTTTTGCTGTTTGTGTTTTGGGGTCATAGCTAAAAAACATGGTAAAATACAAAGTTAGGAAGAGCTACCCTTATGTTTTCTTCTAAGTGTTTTATTATTTCAGGTCCTGCATTTAGGTCTTTGACTAATTTTAGTTAATTTTTATATGTGTTGTGAGGTAGTATTTCAGGTTCATTCTTTTGCATATGGATAACTAGTTGTTTCTGCATCAATTATTGAAAAGACTAATTGGGGGATCTTTGTGGAAAATCCATAAATCATAGATTAGTACATTTATTTTATTTTAGCATTCCCGACTCTATTCCATAGATTTAATTTTTTTCCTTATGCAAGTATCACATTGTTTTGACTACTATACTATGTGTGTGTATGTATAAAAATTTGGAAAATAAGAGGTATGAGACATCCAATTTTGTTCTTCTTTTTCAAGATTATTTTGGGCATTTGGGGTCCCTTGTAGTTCCATATAAATCTTAAGATTAGCTATTCCATTTCAGCAAAACATAAATAAATAAATGCTGTTAAAAATTTGATGGGGGCTGCATTGTATCTATAGATTAATTTTTTGTCTTATAGATGAATTATCTTCTCATTTCACAGGCAATTCTTACCAATTCTTACTATCTTACTAATTAATTGTTTCAGTTCATAAACACATAACTTTTCACTTATGTGTTTTTCTTTAAATTATTTATCTCATTTTGCAGTGTTCAGTTTAAAAATCTTAGGGGCGCCTGGGTGGCTCAGTTGGTTACACCTCCGACTTCAGCTCAGGTCAGATCTCACGTTCATGGGTTCGAGCCCCCGCGTCAGGCTCTGTGCTGACAGCTAGCTGAGAGCCTGGAGCCTGCTTCCGGTTCTGTGTCTCCTTCTCTCTCTGCCCTTCCCCTCGCATGCTCTATCTCTCTCTGTATCAAAAATAAATAAAACATTTAAAAAAATCTTATACCTCCTTGGTAAAATTTATTTCTAAATATTGTAAATATTTCTAAATATTTTATTTTTTGATCCCTCTATAAAAGTAACTGTTATTCTGATCTTTTAAACATGTTATGTTAAGGTAAATATTTTTGTTCTTTCTCAATTGTATATTCATTACTTGTTTATATAACTGAATTCTTTTTTAATTTTTTTTATGTTTTCATTTATTTTTGAGACAGAGAATGAGTGGGGGAGGGGCAGAGAGAGAGGGAGACACAGAATCTGAAGCAGACTCCAGGTTCTGAACTGTCACACAGAGCCCTATGTGGGGCTCTAACTTGTGAAACACTAGATCATGACCTGAGCCAAAGTGGGACTCTTAAGCAACTGAGCCACCCAGGTGCTTCTATAACTGAATTCTTAAAGTCTTATTTTGTTCCTTATGTTTCTTTTCTGTTATTAACTATTTTAATGCTCAAAATTCTCATATTTGGCAAATAAGGGCCCCTTTAAGCTGGTTTCTGTATTTTGTTTAAAAATTTTTTTTAATAATGTATTTATTTTTGAGAGAGAGACAGAGCATGAGCAGGAGAGGAACAGAGAGAGACGGAGACACAAAATCCAAAGCAGGCTCCAGGCTTCGAGCTGTCAGCACAGAGCCTTATGTGGGGGTCAAACTCCTGAACAGTGAGGTGATGACCTGAGCTGAATTTGGACTCTTAACTTACTGAGCTACCTAGGTGCCCTTGAATTCTGTATCTTATTGATGTTTCTATCATCCTTTGAAAACTTCCTTTATTACCAAAACAGGATATTCAAGGCTCAGCTTGTATTTTTCCTAACACAGTCCCATAATAACCTTGATGCAAGGAACACTGGCAAATTTTTGCAGATAATGATATTTTGGAAACAAAGATCTATAGAATTATATATCATTAAAATATATAATTAATAAGTTTTTCATATTGCAATTTTTGGAAAATCACAGAATATGACTTACTAACTCACTTGTTTTCCATTTCTTATTATAGTCCCTCCAGTGATCCGAGTGTATCCAGAGAGTCAGGCTCGAGAACCCGGGGTAACTGCGAGTCTCAGGTGCCATGCAGAGGGCATACCAAACCCTCAGCTGGGCTGGCTGAAGAATGGAATTGACATCACACCAAAGCTGTCCAAGCAACTCACGCTTCAAGGTGCTTTTCATTTGCCTTCTTTCCTTTCAAATGACCATGTAGCAATTTTATATTAAAATGTATAACAGTTTAAATGATTTGAAAAAAAAGAAAATGAGTTGATGCACAAAATGTCATGACTATGAAAATAATTTAGTTGTTTCTAAGACATTATGTCTGAAATAGAGTCCTTTAGTACTTTTAGTGTTTTCAATAATAAACTTGTCATAATAATTGATTGCATCATTATTTTGGTAATAAGTAAAATATTATATTATGTAGCTTTTAAATAATTGTCTTATGAATTATAAAAGATATGCTGAACAGAATAGGTGGATCTCCTGATAATTAATTTCTGAAGGGGTCAATTAAATGTTTAAATCATATTATTAAAATGTATTATAGAGAGTATAAATAATATGGAAATTCCTTAGTGTTTTGTAGCATACTTTGCATATGAAGAGAGAAGGAAATAAAAATGTTACTAAATTGTCTTAAAGTTTTAAGTATTATTATTGAATTCTAATTTATAAAATATCCTGTTTTGATAATCTATGTGTAAATATAATTAGTTATTACATGAATTATAACAATCATGAATACGTGGTAAGTTGAAAACAAAAAAATATTTGTATTATCAAATAATCTAAATAGTGCAAAAGCAGTTGCATATAAGTTGATTATACTAGTAGGTTCCAAAATGTATAAATCTTGTTTTCATCATCACGAGCAGAACATGACAGGTCATTTCACAGGAGTATCTGTTGCATGACATTATAGTCTTTATTGCATGCTTTAAATTCCTGTAAGTCTTCCTGCTAGAAATGAATGTATTTTCATTTTGGTATTATTTCTATAAGCATAGATATCACTTCTCATACCACTTGAACAAATAATGTTTCAATATTTTTTTAAATACTTCTTTTTGAAATATCTACTAATGTGTTTTTGCAAGTCAAAAATGATACATGAAAGTAATTTTGACCTTTAAATCCTGAATCCTACAAGTCTCCATGTTAATATAAGTAAACTAATGAATTTACATGTTTACACCTACTGATTACATCTTTACTGTCTATATCTTAAAAGAGAAGAAGATTGATCTGATTAACAGAAATTAAAGAAAGTTCTAATTGGTTTCTGATTTTTGTCGTCTCTGGCCCATTTAATGCCTGTATACCATATTAGACGGGGTAGTTATATCATTGCCTCTAGAAATATACAGGAAGGTAAATTCAGGGTGTTGGTTACACTCCAGATTCAATATTGAGAGTATGGGCCCTTGTAGGATACCTATTATCATTTTTCAAAACAAGAGAAAATAGCTAAATTTGAGACAATGTGACAATGAAAGTTGAGTAGGGAATACAACCTAAGAGATAAATGTGGGTGCATAGGAGTGTTGAATTTCATGTGGCTTTCTCTATGATTACATATTACCAATACCAAAGTTATTCAATTATCCATTTATTCAACAAATGCTTAGTGAGCATTCATATGTGAGATCCAAATCTAGGCACTAACTACATCCATGTTGGGATGGTATGTTAATGAGAGGAAGTAAAACCTTATAACAGCAGAAACGTTTAACTGGAAGGCAAATCAAGATAAATAACACAAGGAGACTGAAAATCAAAAAGCAAGCATGGGAACAGGGTGATTCTACAGAAGAAAATAAAGCTAAGTATACGAAAGAGTTCAACAATGTCAAATGCATAGAAAGGTCAAGGAAAATCACTGAAATGTATTCATGAGTCAGGTGACTAGGTCTGGCCTTTTGACATTTAGAAAAACAATATTAGTAGCAATCAGTCTTCAGTGGGTTTAGAAATGACAAGGAAGTAGGAAATATAAAAATCTCTCAAGCTTTTGAAAGGAGGGAAAAAAAAGATAGTTGCTGCTGAGGAAAAGGATTAGGATGAATAAAGATATTGTTTCTTTTTAAATAATGCATCAATTTGAAGGAATTTTAGTAAAAAAATGATGTGAATATGATGGAAGTGAGGAAGGATGACCAAATAATTACAGAAATCAAAAAGAAAAGAGGGGATGTTTTCCTTGGAAACAAACAAGACAGTTTCCTTTGAAAAGTAAATAGATGTGAAAATGTAGATGGAAATAAGAAGTTGGCCTAACTCGTTGTCCCTGCTTTTATTGAGATATAATCAACATAACATTGTGTTAGTTTAAGGTATAAAATATGATGATTTAATAATCATGTATACTGCAAAGTGATTTGAGTTTACTTTCTAATTATAGGTATGTATTTCATTATTTAAAAACAAGGTCACTTGCATACAGTAAAAAGTTAATATTAACATGGGAAACATCAAACAGAATAAAGATTTGAAATAAAAATGGAGCAGGAAATGAAAGGCATGTAACCATAAAGGTCAGGTGAATGAATAGCAAGTAGCATTGAACATCTGCAAACTGAAAGCTGTGAATTAGAAAATCTGTAAATTTACTGATGCAGTAGTCTCTCGATGTACTCAAAAAACTAGATGCAGGGACACCAAGTGTGGAGATTTGTCAGCCTGCTCTAGTTTGGGCAGTTAGTAAGGCCTATGTGTCAGAATGATAAATGGGTGAGGGAATTGCTCATTCTGGCAATAGAGTAGGAAAAGTCTAAGAATGGTGGATTATGTAGAGAAGGAGGAAGACGGTGAGGCATGTAGGTTAAGAGAACATATAAGAATATTGAGAAGAGAAAATTTGAGGAAGTAATAAATTGACTTGCTATTTAAAAAAAAAAACCTAGAGAATTGTGGTTGTTAAGCGTGTGGGCCTTGAGAAAAGGTATGTTCTTTGGAGCAAGCCATATTTCACATGAAATAAGAAGCTGATGTAGGCTTAATCATATGTTCCCTCCTTATCTTTCAGAGCAGGGGGTCTGCAAACTAAGGCCCACAAGTCAGAACTGGGAAGCTGCCCTTTTTGTCAATAAAGTCATTTGAGGGGGCTTTGTTTGTGTGTCTGTCTTTGGAACACAGTCACACTCGTGTTGTAAAATACCATCCATGGCTGCTTTCATGCTCACCACAGAGGTGAGCAGTTGTCACACATACGGTATGGCCTACAAAGCATAAAATATTTACCAGGCCTTTTACAGCAAAGAAACAAAACCAAAAGCAATTCGCCAACCTCCCTTTGGCATAGTGATTCTCAACAATGGATGGAGGGGGGGTGAGGGTGGAGGTGTGCAGTAACATCTGTAAAGTGAGGGAGAAGTTCAAGTAGTCTGAATGGCGATTCCTCCCCCAACACTTGCTGCCTCTCCATATTTTCCTATTCACATTCCTTGAGAGCCAGTGGTATTTCAATGTGTTTTCCCGCTGTTTTTCTGTCTTCTTTCTCCTGACAGCCACACAAGACATGGTGCATGGTGTTCTTGTGATTAGATAACATGAGGCACAAATACAGAAACACTGAAAGAAATAAAGTACGGCGGGGGTGGGGGGGGGACCTAAACAAATGAACACAGCAAACGTGGGATTTTAGAGTCTGAGTTGAGTGATTTGTGTAAGATCATTCTTTGAGTCTCAGATTCTGCTTCTGATAATTATGTATTACTTAGTACAATTAACACATAATATACCTAACAGCACCTTGTATATTTCCAACATATAGTCAGTGGTTAATTATACTCTGTATCCACATTAGGGAACGGAACTCAGGAATTAGGGATTAGCTTAAAAATTATTTTACTAAGATTTAAAAGTTGAGCTGCATATTCCCTTAACCTTTTGGTTACACATTGACTGTATCAATTTCCATATTATAATATTGTTTACCTACATTCCTGGCAAAAGACTGAAATCTCGCAGACAAATTGTGTGTTTTTATCTTTCTGTTTTCCTTACTTAAGAATTCCCTTACCTTATAATTCCAGATACATAATACAAGCTCAATAATGTCCTTGACAAGAGGCAGATGTACTAGAGTTGCATGATGTAGCTCGCTTAATTTCTTTGTGAAGTCTTTATAGGTATATTCCTCTGTATATAAACCAAATTGCTATTATTTAAAAATTTTGTAAAGCTTAGGGCAAAAATGATTCTGAATACTAAAAATAAATAAATAAATGGAATTATAGTTATCAATATGAACTACTTATGCAAGGTAAGAAATAGGAAATAAGTATAAAATATAAAGCATGTGCATTTGACATAGAGTTTTGGGCTCTCTGTTAACAGAATGACAACACAGTTTACGAAACACTTGAACGCTTTGGGAATAATTTGGCATGCCTCCAAAGCATGGAAGTAGGAAGGCAAACAGTTTAATTAGGACAAGCTAAGAGAACTGCTTGACTGTGTAAGCGGAAAGCACTGTACCAAAACGGAAATCGTAGTTTACAAGTTGCATTTGCCTTCTGTTTTCAGCAAATGGCAGCGAGGTTCATATAAGCAACGTGCGCTATGAAGATACAGGAGCATACACTTGTATCGCAAAGAATGAAGCAGGAGTGGACGAAGACATCTCTTCTCTTTTTGTGGAAGATTCAGCCAGAAAGACCCGTATGTATCGAACACCTGCCACACAAAGCGCCAATAGGTGTAGGGCTGGGCTTCTCTACAGAAGCCGCCGTGGTCACTGCCACCGTGAGACGCTCACTGCCCTGCCACCCACATCAATCCCTGGGCTGTTTTCTCCACTTAGTGCTTGAAATGCTTTGTCATCACTGTACACGTTTCCCAACTGTATCATGAAGTAATGGGGAAAATGTACCATTCATTCTTTTTGAAAAACAAACAAACAAAACGATGACGTAGAGAGAGACATATGGATAGAGTGGGGATGCTCAAGATGGAGTTTTAGTTACAGCTGAATTGCCTGGAACTCAAAGTACTAACTATGCCTTATCAAACGAGCTTTCTATGAGAAAACTCCCGGACACTTTATTCCCCCGGTCAGCATATGCCTCAGGATGGTTGTTGTAGGATTGGGTCTGGGTGTACTTGGAATGACGACTGTCTTTGCTTCTCAGTCTAATTTGGTATATGTATTTACAACTCGTATAATCAAATTTGTTGCAGGGGCCCTGATATTTGGAGGACTCTCTAGTTTGGCATGCCTATTTCTCTGAATTGAGTTCTTGAACAAGGTTAAAGCATTGTTTCAAGAATCTCATTTCTCTTTAAATCAATAATTACATGTAGATATTAGTGAATCCAGTGGGGGAGAAGGATCTTATCCGAGTCCTGATTACCAGTATATATTTATCTATATCTTTATCTAATATCTGTATATTAATTCAACCATAATTACAAACAAATATTTAAAAAGAAAATTCTTAAGGCAGATAAAGAGAAAGGAAGGCTAGAGTTAATGACCTGGATAAGGTCCACTGTAATTTATCTATGCCTTTTATATATTTCTGCTAAATATCAGTGAATTCTGCAATTCACTTTCTCATAAAAAATAATTTAGGTGAAAATTAATTGAATACTTTGGACTTTATGGTGAAAGTTGTAAGAGAGACTAACTTTAACTCTCTATTCTGATTTTCTTTTAATGTTGGTCAAGTATTTTTTAATGTATTTTCCTAGTTATAACATTAAAATACTAGCTATTATTTCTTTAATCAGTGAATCACCTACTATGTACCAGCATCTATCTTTGAGAAGAATTTTAGGGGAAGATTTAATATAATTTTATTCATAAATTCAGTCACATGAATGTATTTGTTTAATTATAAACAGTTTCTGAAATCATGTTTTTACTTAAAGCTCTTAGAGGTCAAAATAATACATTTTAAAAAACTTTTTGAGATTATATGTTAGCATACTATTAAAACTTGAAGTAACATTTGTAAGTTATAGCAACGCAGGCTTACTACATCTATATTTATAGAACTTTCAAATTCATCTTATAAGTAACAATACAAGTGAAAGATCTGAAGGCTTTTGTTCACAAGTCTGGATATGATTATTTATAAATGTTCCTTATGTATTTAATTATGTAACATTTTCAAGGATAAAGAGAGGAAACTAACAGATTTTTATTTTTTTAATTTAATTAATTTATTTATTCCGGTAGAAACACAGAATAAATTCTACCCTGTTAAATTTTTAAGTGCACCACATTTCACTGTTAACTCTAAGCACTAGGTTCTACAACAGATCTCCAGGACTTATTTGTCTTGTATAACTGAGTTTATACACGTTGAACAACATCTCATTTTTCCCTCCTCAACATCACCTGACAGCCACCATTCCATTTGGCTTTTAAGACTTTTGACGCTTTTTGATAGCTCATATAATGCAATTACACAATCTTTGTCTTTGTGACTGGCTTGTCTCAATTATCATGATGTCTTTTGGGTCTATTCATATTGTCACAAAGGGTAGGAGTTTCTTCTTTGTAAGGTGGAATGATATTCTATTGTATGTACACACGTTTTCTTAATCCATCCATTTGCCAACAGATATTTGAGTTGTTTCCTAACGTTGGCTATTGTGAATGATGCTGCAATGAATATGTGAGTGCAGATATTTCTTTGATCCTGATTTCAATTCTTTTGGAGATATATATACCCAGAAGTTGCATTGCTGGATCATATGATAGTTCCATTTTTAATGTCTGAGGAAACTTTATGTTTTTCATAATGAATGCACCATTTTTCATTCCCACGAATGTGCAAGACACATTCCAATTTCCCCACATCCTTGCCAATACTTTCCTCTTTTGTTACTCTAATAATAATAACCATCCCAACAAGTGTGAGATATCACATGTGGTTGTGATTTGCATTTCTGATGATTAGTGATGTAGAAAACCTTTTCATAAACCTATTACCCATTTGTATGTCTTCTTTGGAGACGTTCAAGAGCTTTGTACATTTTTTAATAGGTTGTTTCATTTCTTTTACGTTGAGTTACTGAAGTTCCTTAAATAATTAGAAATTAAGCACTTATCAGATATATGATATGAGCTGAAAATATTTTTCCCATTCTTTGGGTTGCCTTTTCACTTTCTTGACTGTTTACCTTACTGTGCAGAAACCTTTTAGTTTGATATAGTCCAACTTGTCTATTTTTGTTTTTGTTGCTTGTGTTTTTGATAAAATTATAGGCCAATATCCTGATGAACATAGATGCAGAATTCCTCAACAAAATATTAGCAAACTGAATATAACAATACAGTAACAAAAGCATATACCATGATCATATGGGATTCATCCTTGGAATGCAAGAATGGTTCTACATGTGCGGATTAATATTTGAGATTTACACATTTAAAAAAAAGAATGAAGAGTAAAAAATCACCAGATTATCTAACAGATGCTCGTAAAGTATTTGACACATTTTTTCATGCTAAAATTTCTCAACAAATTACACATGGAAAGAACATACCTCAAAATAATAAGGGCCATATATGACAACCCCACAGCTAACTTCCTACTCAATTATAAAAAATGGAAACCTCTTCCTTTCAGCTCAAGACAAAGATGCCCAGTCTCACCATTTCAATTGAATGTATCACTGCAAATTCTAGCCACAACAATTAGACAAGGAAAAGGGAGAAAAAAAAAGGTATTCAAATCACAAAAGAAGAAATAAAATAGTCTGTTTGCAGATAACATGAACTTTTATATAAAAAGCCCTACAAAGACTCCACAATATGTTAGAAATAATAAACATATTCAGTAAAGTTTCAGTGTACAAAATCAACATACAAAAATGCTGTTGTTTCTATAAACTAGAATGAGATATCTGAAAGGCAGTTAAGAAATAATCCCATTTATAATAGCATCAAAAAGAATAATGTACTTGGGAATAAACTTAATCATGGATGTGAAATACTTGTACACTGAAAACTATAATACATTAATGAAAGAAATTGACACAAATAAATAGAAAGACATTTTATGCTCATGGTTAATAAGAATAAATATTATTAAAATGCTCATATTATCCAAAGAAATCTATGACTCAATGTTATTTCCATCCAAAAAACAATGGTCTTTTTTTAAGAAATAGAAAAAAATACCCTAAAATTCATATAGAACAATAAGAGACGTGGAATAGCCCAAGTGATCCTGATAATGAACTATTGGGAGACATCAGAATTCCTGATTTCATATAATATATATATAAAGCTATAGTAAATAAAACAGTATGGTACTTTCATAAAGACAAATACATAGACAAATGGAGCAGAACAGAGAGCCCAAAATTAAATCCATAAATGTACAGTTAATTGGTCTCCAACAAGAGCACTGGAATATACATTGGAGAAAGGGTAGTCTTTTCAAAAAATGATTCTGGAAAACTGAATATCCACAAGTAAAAGGATGAAACTGGATCCCGATCTTACACTGTATATAAAAGCAACTCAAAATGGATTAAAGATGTAAACATGAGACCTGAAAGGGTAAAACTTCTATGTTTCATGACACTGATCTTGGCAATGAAAATAATAGAATTTAGCTATAACCCTGATGTTTCAAGCATTGCTAATTCACGTTTATATTCTACTCTTTTATAGGATGCAATCGAGTTTCTTTGGAATAACAAATTTACTTCTTATTTAAATAAGTACCTTTAATTTTTGTGAAGTCTGTTTTCCATAAACTTGCTACACTGGTTATTGAGAACTTATTATATATATATGTATATATTATATATAAAAATATACATAAATACATATAAATTTTATAAATATATATAAATGGATGTAAATACACCCATATATATATATATATATATAATATGGATGTAAACACACCAATTTTATATATATATAATATATGGATGTAAACACACCCATTTTGGAAATTTATGCACATAATTAAAATCAGAATAACAAAAAATGAGTAAAATAAGTAGAATATTAGGAACTACAGAAAAGAAAAAAATAGAAAATGTAAGAATGTCTATGCAGTAGAAGATGTGTCTTATTACTCAATAAAACTGTCAGAATCCTGTATAACAAAAACAACATAAAAATCAGGTGGAGAAAGCTATGACCTTTTGTAACCTACTGCTTAAGGGTTTCCCTGGGTTCTCTTCTAATAATTCCATAAACAAAGTCCAATATTAATTATACAAGGTGTATTTAGATAGATAGATATTTTCAAAAAGGCCAAAGGAAATAGTCACAGAGCCATCACTGATCACTTTACTTTTCTCATTTGCACATATTTAAAAAATTGTTGACTTGTCCATATTGATCAAAAATAAGTTCAGAGGCCCCTTTTTTCCCTTTCAGTGATGGGATACAATATATCTATAAAGGCAGATTGGTATTGTAGATGAGCATGAACTTGGACACTAGACAGGAGTCAGAATCATTGTCTTACCACATAAGAGTTTGGTGATTTGGAGCTATCACAAAATCTCTCTGAGCCTTAATTTATCTATCTGTAATATGGAATAAATAGTAACTCACTAAGGGATTTCTGTGTAGATATTATAAAGCATTCTCCATAGTGTTAGACATAAAGTGGCTTTTCATCAAATTTATGCTTTTTTCCTGAAAATATTTATTTATTCCTTGTTAGAAATATTGACAGTTGTTTTTTAAAAACTCTGTAAAATCTAGCAATTGTTAGAAATTAGAGATTCTAAGATGAATGATGCATAGAGACAGATATATTTGATCTTAGCCAAAAGGCCAAGAAATGATACATAGAGACAGATCTAGAGGTTGAGACAGATGTTGAGACGGAGTTAGAGATAACAAGGGATAAGGAGGGAGAGGAGATATATTTGGACAGTTACAAAATTATTTGTTCAAATATAAAATATCATTATTTCATTTTGCATAAAATACTTGTTTCAATGGATTAGAAAAGACATTTTTCTTTTAATGTAGCTTTCGAGACATTTTAAATAAAGGACATTTTGCTGCCAGACTCCACTTTGTCAGAGAATGAAAGCAAAAGCTACCTTTTATTTCTCTTTGCATCAATTTATACTCCTATTACATTTTTAAAGTTCTTCTGCAATGTGCCCATCTTCTGTTTTCTTTTAAGATGAGAAGTATTGAATTCCATATAGGCAGCAATAAAAATGGGGAAAGATTTACAACTTTTAAACTAAATGACACAACACAGTCTTACTTTGTTTAGCTACAGTTTCAGAGCAATCAACAGTTATTTTCTACAGAATAGAGCAGTCATTGTGGTATCAATCACATTTTTTTTCTCTTACTACATTTCCCAGCAGGATGATACTGTTGAGTGAAGAATTCATGCAAAGCATCATATGGCAAAGGAGTTTATGTTTGGCTCGTAACCTAATCTTTGAATTGGAAAACCTTGAGTTACAGTGCCCAACTTTGTCAACAAACCTCACTGGAAGTCTTCTTGTGTGACAAATTGAACTACAGAACAGTGCTTCAAAAAAATATAATCTACAGTTGCATTAGGAATAGAGTTTGATCACTACGATTTAATGGTGTGATATATGGGAAGGATTTAAATGTAAAGAAGAGTAAAAATGGGCCATAGGGGATTGTAACAGGGAGTATGAGAAGATATGAAATATATAAGAAGGGTTTAGGCAGAGGTAAATTGTTATTCATTTTAAAACGTCTTGCAAGGAGTATAAGCACTTGATACATTTCCATTCCCAAGGGTAGTGGCTTCCCAGATGACAATAATTCATCTTCAGGATTAAGGTAAATGAAAAGCAGTGTGAATGTAGGCTGTTACTGAAAACTTTTAAGCTACTGGCTGCTTTAAGCACTAAGCACAGATTATATCACATCTTGCTAGGATTTCAGTAAAGAATATGATTAATCTAGCCTCTTGTAAATATTGGAATACAATACCTGAATACATTGTGATAGTATATACAACTTTTCTTTTCATCATTGCCATGGTCAGTATTTTATTTGGAAATTATATATATATATGTATATATATATGTATATACATAATATATTATATTTGGAAATTATATATATTTGTATATATATTTGGAAAATTGTTGGGCCATTAAAACAATTTTTATTTTAGAATTCAACAATTTAGTATTGGGTGACAATTATGAAACACATCATTTGTAAGATTTCTTTACAGAGTATTTTAAAATTTTTTTAAGTTTTATTTATTTTTGAGAGAGAAGAGACAGCATGAGCAGGGGAGGGTCAGAGAGAGAAGGACACACAGAATCTGAAGCAGGCTCCAGGCTCTGAGCTAGCTTTCAGCACAGAGCCTGACGGCGGGGCTTGAACCCACAAACCATGAGATCATGACCTGAGCCAAAGCGGATGCTCAACTGACTGAGCCACCCAGGCACCCCCTTTATAGAGTATTTTAAATGTGTTAAATTCTACAACAAGATTACTTGAATGAATGAGTTATGCAAATATATAATGTTAATGTAAATTAATGATATAAAAATACAATGAATGTAATTCACAATACAAGAACTTTAGAAATAAGGTAAAATGTACTCACTTGCACCTAAATATTTAAAAAAATATGTAAATGCTTAAAAAGTATCTGCCTATTTTAGAAGGAAAGGAAAGGGACCTTGAGAGCATGTTTGGAGTTCTAGCTGGGGAGCACAGCTACTCCTATACCCTTGACGAACCACAGCCCTCCTCTGTTAGAGAAGGTCATCCTCTTCCACTGCATGCACAGCTTCAGAGGGATGTGCATGTCACGGCGAGGGAAGAAGGGGACACCAGCCTAGCCAGCCAGATCAGTAGCCTCAACATTGGTAATCAACGGTGTGACAGATGTTGTAGCCAGCTTGCCTACACCTAAAGCTAACATTACACTGTATGTTAACTGGATTTTTTTTTAACAGAAGAGAAATTTTATTTTATTTTCTTAAAAAAATTTTTTAACATTTTTTCATTTTTGAGAGACAAAGAGAGAGACAGGTGTGAACAGGGGAGGGACAGAGAGAGAGGGAGACACAGAATCTGAAGCAGGCTCCAAGCGCTGAGCTGTCAGCACAGAGCCTGACATGGAGCTTGAATTCACGGACCGCGAGATCATGACCTGAGCCAAAGTCAGATGCTTAACCAACTGAGCCACCCAGGTGCCCCCAGGGAAATTTTAGCCACCAAATCTTTCCAGGCCTCCTTGTTCAGTCTTGAAGATAGTATTGCCTGCTTAGGCTACATCTTACTGTAGGAGCCAAACTGTACAAAGTCAATACAGATTTGGTAGCAATTAAAAAAATTTTTTCCTCTAGTTGTATTGAGATATAATTGACATTGAACATTGTGTTCCTTAAAGGTGTATGGCATAATGATTTAATATACATACGTACTGGGAAAGGATCACCACTTAGCAATTTTCAAATATACAATATTGTTAACTGTAGTCACCATGCTGTACATTATATCCCCAGAACTTACTAATCTTATATCCGGAAGTTTTTTCATTTTTTACTTTGCTTTTCTGTCTGGAGTGTCATTGTAACTACTGTATTGTAAATGATGGAAAATAATTGCATATGTTAAAAAAATAAATTGTGTTATATTCAAAAAAAAAAAGAACAAAGAAAGTGACATAGACAACTACAAAGGGTTTGAAAACACTCAATAGCTAGGGCTGGTTGAACATTAAAGGTACAGAGAACAAACTGGTCATTGCCAGGAATGAAATGGGTAACATTGCTCAAAAGCTGTAATTGGATTTTAAATAAAAACTTTAAAAAAAAATACAAAGATAAGAAAAATTAAAAACAAGTAGAGGAAAAGGTCTTAAAATAGGTTAGGGACACCTGGGTGGCTCAGTCGGTTAAGTGTCAACTTTGGCTCAGGTCATGGTCTTGTGGTTTGAGAGTTCGAGTCCCATGTCGGGCTCTGTGCTGACAGCTCAGAGCCTGGAGCCTGCTTCCGATTCTGTATCTCCCTCTTTCGCTCATACTCTGTTTCTCTCTCGAGAATAAATAAACATAAAAAAAATTAATTAATTAATTAAAAATAGTTTAAAATGTGGTCTTTTTACATATAAACACAGTTTGAATATGGTATTACAAACTTTGAAAATAGAACTATTCTGATAATATAAAAATTAATAAACTCTCTAGTCTTCATTTACTTCCTATTCTTATTCTTATTTTTTTTAATTTTAAGTAGATTTCACATCCAATGCAGGACTTGAACTCAACCGTGAGATTAAGAGTCACATGCTCTACTGACTGAGCCAGCCAAGAGCCCATTTACTTCCTAATTTTATTTTTATTTTTAACTTTAAAAAATATGTATTTATTTATCTTGAGAGAGAGAGAGAGAGTGCATGTGCCTGTGCAAGCAAGAGGGAGAAGGACAAAAGAGAGAGGGAAAGAGAAAATCCCAAGCAAGTTCCATGCTGTCAGCACAGAGCCTGATGCAGGGCTGGAATAGTGAGGTCATGGCCTGAGTCAAAATCAAGAGTTGTAAATTTAACCAACTGAGCCACCCAAGAGCCCCTTTCCTAATTTTAAAGAATGAACAGGGGTGCCTGGGTGGCTTAGTCAGTTAAGCATCCTACTCTTGGGTTTGGCACAGGTCATCATATCTCAGCTCTGGGGGTTCAAGCCCCACATCAGGCTCTTCACTGGCAGCACAGAGGCTGCTTGGAATTTGCTCTCTCCCTCTCTCTCCGCCTCTCCCCAACTCTGTTTCGCTCAAAACAAATAAATAAACTTAAAAAAGAAAATAATGGAGAAAATACCTACTTCAAAGGGCAATTGATAGATTTAATGAGATCATTTATGCAGAATATTATCAATATCTATAGATGCTAGGAAGATAATATAAATAGATGAGCAGAGATCTACCTGTTTACAAACAGGTACAGAAAAGCCAGATGCAGCTGTCACCCATTAGTTAATAATTTTTACACTCAGTCAATGTGAGGTAGGTAAAATAATTAGGAGTAAGAAAAGTCCATAGTTAAAGAAAAGATGTGCATTTGATAGGGTGAGATTTTAATCCTGATAGTTATAAGCTCAGTGCTTAAATCAAAAAGAATAATGTAAAAACAAATATTTGAGGAAAAGTGAAATAAATCAATAATGAAAAATGTTGTTAATTTTTAATTTAATTATCACTGAATGTTATTCAATAGAAGAGCTTTATTAAAACTATTTAAAGCAGAACGAACAATTCATATTTATTTTAAAAAGTCCCCAAACCTATGTATTTAATATTTGTCATGGACATTTCATATTAGTAAGCTTAGCGTGAAATAAAATTCACTTAGGATAATCAGAATCATGTCATGGTTAGCCATACTTGATAAGCATTTATTATTTTATGCGTGTTTATTATTTATCATAAATTCTAATACCCATAGTCTCAATTTGGCCACTGACATTGTCACATTCTGTGAAGTAACTTGTTCCATAAATCTTTTCATCTGGTGACCCAGAACACACTGAAATTGTCTGCCTCGTGATTTTCACATCTGAAGGCTGTAGTTTTAAAATAACACCCTTTTCAATGTCATTAAATAGATCTGTGTCTAACACATTGCCATTTTCGCACAGTAATAGAGCCTTGTTATCCAACAAGATGCTACGTGATTTGAATGTCATCAATTTGACAGGTTTACAACAATCATAAGCAATCGGGCGTCTCTTTTGCCTACCAAAAATAAGACTCAAAACTTTCTTATTTTGACTTATTGCCTACATTTTGTCTGCAAGGCATTATATACCTTCACTGAAATATTCTCATCTCATCTCATATTACACAATGCCAATTTGCCTGATTTATTTGATGATAAATTAGCCAAGTGATGATGACATCTTATTCATATTACTTCAGGCTACAGACTAAATAAGCGTATATACCATAGCAATGCTAAGTACAACATCTCTCTGAAACTCTTAGAAAATCTCATACAAATATTTTGTTGCTGTGTTCAAGATAGAATGCCAGAACTCACTTTAAAATTCTATAATTCCAGAGGTCTTAAACTTGGTGAATCCTTTGCAAAATAACTGGGCACTTAGATCCAAAAGGAATTTAGAATTATTATCACTCTGTGATTTTCTTAGAGTTCTCTGATACAGGAATGCAATTTGAAAATACTGTAAATCTGTGAAGCATTACTAAAACAAACATGCTCTTCAAAAGTGCAGGCTCTGGCGTAAGGGACTGCGGTGAGTTACCTTCTTAAGGTTTTATAATGTCTAATTTATGCCACGCAATTTTTATCAACTGTCTGCAGAGGCCATATTGCATATGGTGTGTCCTATTGTCCTCTGTTTGCCCAGATATCTGAATTCTGATAGAGCTGGTGATGAGATGAATATGCCAGAAAGAGTGAGTCAGTTTAATTATTGTTCTGCCTCATTTTATTTTTCAACTTATTGTACATTTCCATGCTTGTGCTACATATGAAATGTAATATATGAAATATTTTTAAATATGAAACTTCTTAAAAAGTAATTTCCTATTTCATGTAGTAAAATTATGTGTCAATATGGATATCTTTACCCTAAATTTATCTACTTATCTAACACATACCTCTATACTAAACTCTGGTATAAACATAATAAGATTTTTGGAAACATTCTGGTGATAGTGAAATTTTAATAGAAAATAAATTATTAGTGAATAAAATATTTGTTTTAAAAAATATTTATTTATTTTTGAGAGAAGGAGAGAGACAGAGTGCAAGTGGGGAGGGAACAGAGAGAGAGGGAGACACAGGATCAGAAGCAGGCTCCAGGCTCTGAGCTGTCAGCACAGAGCCCGATGGGTGCTTAAACCCACAAACCACGAGTTTGTGACCTGAGCTGAACTCGGATGCTTAACCGAGTGAGCATACATGCACCCCAACATATTTGTTTTAATTTCAAACATGTTTTAATAGGAAGTCAAAATATGTCTCTAGAGACAGTTTTGACTCAGATGACTGAGTATACTATAGAATATAGAAAAAGATGTGTTCTTTTCTAATTTATTACAATAGTTAACTAAAAACTGTATATATTTATACATATATACATACTATCCATATGTATTACAACCAATATTGTACTATTTACAATTATACGAATGTAAATAGAATGTAAATAGAATGTAATTCTGTTTCAAAAAGCAGAATAAATATTAGAGGAAACACTATGATTATGTTAAAATTAAGAAGTTCAAATCATAAAAATTTGCCCCCAAGATATAGTCAATACAAATAACTGACAAGGACTTGTATCATAGATAGATAGATAAAAAGACAGATAGATAGACAGATGTTAATGAAACAAAACACTAAAGCATAGTTTTAAATAGAACTTTCAGAGACAAGAAAAAATGAAGTGGCAGCTTATATTATGAAAAGAACTAATCCTCATTAGTTATCAAGGAAACATACCTTATAACCACAGAGAAATGCTATTTTGCATTCACTAGAATACCAAATGTTAAAAAGCTACAGAGTGACAAGATTAGGTGAGTTTGAAAAAATAAGAATCGTTATATCTTATTAGTACTAATGTCAGTTTTACCATCCTTTGGAAAGCTCTTTGGTATTATTTATTAAAGTTGATTTTGCATATACCTGGGGAGCCAGCAATCACATGAATTAAAGAACATTGAATTGTCATACATTCAGAAGTTATTTAGGGAAAGGCGGCTGGGTGAATTTAAATCACATTAAAAAACATTGAATTGCCATGCATTCGGAACTTATCTGGGGAGAGACGGCTGGATGGCTCAGTCAGTCAGTGTCCAAATCTTGATTCCGGCTCACGTCACACAGGGTGAGATCAATCCTTACAGCCAGCTCTGTGCTGACAGTGCAGAGCCTGCTTGGGATTCTCTCCATCTCTCTCTCTCTGCCTCTTGCCCCTCTTTCTCTCACTCTCTTAAAATAAATAAACATTTAAAAATTAATTTAAAAAAGACTTTGCCTAGGAAAAACCTGCCATGTACTTGATATTTTGCTATGATTTGTATTTCTTTTTAATATGCCTTTTAATTCCATCCATATTTCTATGGCAAATGAACAAAATTTAATTTAGATATTTTTTACAATGTCTAAAATTTAAATGTGTGTGAAGCTAGTTACCTTCTCACTTGCATGAACACTGCATCAGTATTACTTCAAACTTATCTGTTCATTTCTGAATTGGCTATTAGAAAAGGGACATTTACAAAATTTACAGTGAATAAGAGGTTTCATTGTAAGGAGAACAAAAAATCTATAGGCACGATAGGTTTGATCACTCATGTTTTCATTCATTAAAGATTTACTGAGGTAAAAACAAACATGTTGCTGGCATATGGTAACACAGAATAAGACAGTTCTCTACTTTCAGAAAGGCCATAGTTTAATGCAAGTAGAGGTAAAGAAGCTGTAATGCATGGTGGAATAAAATAATTTCTGCACTGTACACATAAGCCAGGTATGAAAGGATCACAGACACAGAAACAGCAAATTCCAACTGAGTTACATAGTGTAGCCTTTCTTCATTGCGTGCTGACATTTGAACTGATAATTGGTGGCTATAGTGATACTTCCATAGCTGAAGACTTAAAAGTATGTCAGACTCAGGGAATCATCATAAAGTGCATGGTAGGTTTCATGAACTTGGTATAAAACATTATA
This sequence comes from Suricata suricatta, assembly GCF_006229205.1. NCBI lineage: Eukaryota > Metazoa > Chordata > Mammalia > Carnivora > Herpestidae > Suricata > Suricata suricatta. The sequence continues at coordinate 62,684,390 of NC_043700.1, forward strand.
AAAATGTCTGTGAATTTAGAACACATAGTGAGAACATATCATGGAGTAAAACCAGGTTTAAGGAGGCCTTGAACTCCATAAATGGAAAAAAATCAAATTAAGAGTGAATTACAGGGCTCCTGGGTGGCTCAGTTGGTTACGTGTCTGGCTCAGGTCATAATCTCATGATTCGTGGGTTCGAACCACATGTTGAGGTCTTTGCTGACAGCTCGAAGCCGGGAGCCTGCTTCGGATTCTGTCTCTCCCTCTCTCTCTGCCCTCCCCTGCTTGCACTCTGTTTCTCTCCCTCAAAAATAAATAAACATTAAAAATTTTTCTTCAGAACAGTTATTTACATGGTATATTTTTGCAAAGTTAAAAATAATCTGCATATCCATTACTTAGATCACAATAAGGCATTTTTTCTAGATTTTATTATTAACTATAGTGGACATTTGAACATGTTTTTGTTACCTTGGTAGAATTAATGAAAATTTGAATTCCCAATATAGTTTATAAGACAAACAGGCTTGCGTTTAATCACAAGACAGCATGTGCATGGTGAAAATTCATTACAGCATGCTGGTGAAACACGATTATTGTGAACAGTGTGAAGTTGAATTATCTCCCTTTATCTATCTTTTGAAGAGTATTTGGCATAATGGCACTTTCCAAAAGTGGTGTTACTTGGTTCTTCAGCCTACTTGAATTGCTAAGAAGAAAACCAGTGCGTTCATAAAGTATTATTTTTCATCATAAATAATCACATTAAAACAGTCAAGGACTAAAATTATGCCTTAGGCTGCTTGTGCCTATTAATTCGCAACCATTAAATTACAGCAAAATTGAAACGGGGAAGATTCTATTATGATAAAGAAGATAATCTACTGTCAACTTAGTGCTTTTGAGCCTCCTGAGCAATCTGTACTTTATAGGGATATAAATACAGTTGGTGGGATGTTGGCCAGATAAACAACTTTGACCAAAGACCCTAATCTGAAAACATTTTATGTGATACTTTAAAAAGTGGTTGTTCTGGGGCATCCGGGTGGCTCAGCTGGTTAAGTCTCCAACTTCAGCTCAGGTCATGATCTCACGGTTTGTGGGTTGGAGCCCTGTATCAGGTTCTGTGGTGACAGCTCAGGGCCTGGAGCCTGCTTCAGATTCTGCACCTCCCTGTCTCTCTGCTCCTTCTCTGCTTGCACTCTGTCTGTCTGTCTCTCTCTCAGGTATAAAATAAAACATTAAAAAAATTAAAAATTATTAAAAATGTTTGTTTCTCTCATTGAATTATTTTTAGAATATTATTTTACCCCAGGCTATTTGATTAGCTTATATTTTTAGTTTAGTTTAGTTTAGTTTGAGAGAGAAAGATAGCACTCACAAGTAAGGGATAGGGCAGAGGAAGAGAGAGACAATCTTCAGCGGGCTCCTCGTTCAGCGTAGAGCCCATCAGAAGGTCCAAACCCATGACCTCGGTATCATGGAAATTAAGAGTTGATGCTCAACGAACTGAGCCACACAGGTGCCCCTAGCCTCTTATATTCTTAACACATGCTCACTTTATTTATTTTTTTATATTCTTAGATTAAACTATTATAGAAATGAACTCAACAATACATTTATAGAAATAAAATTTTAATGCATCCAGTGTTGTAAAATACTTACCATATATCCAGCATATAATGAGGGCTCAATAGGTATTTGTTCTGATTATCATTATTGTTATTATTTGGGGTCAACAATTATTAGCTTTAAATTTTTTTAAACATATTGAACAATGTATAAAAATGAAAATGGGTGAAAATGGATAAAAGTGTTAATACCATAAGCTAGGTATGGGACTATTAAAGAAAGAATTACAAGCTAGATATCATAGATTTACACTGAGTAGCAAAATATTTTGAAGTTCAGGTATATTTAGAAATTGCTTACATTTTTATTAACAGGTGTGGCAAGTGACTATTTGTTTACTCTTGTGTCTTACATATTCTATAACTTTTCTCTGAAGCTAAATTCTGTTTTTGAATCCCATCGAAACATTTTATATTCCAGTTTGAAAGCATGGCCCTGGAACATATAGTTTCAGAGTTATTTTCAAATCTGATAATTATCCTTTGCTTTTTCTTTTTGTAGAGTGTAGAAAGATAAGTTTCATAGGGAATGTTAGTAAAAAAAAAAGTTAAAATATATATGTGAAAATGTTTTTATAGCATATTCTCAATGTCATGGCTCACCACAGTTTATTTTCGAGAGTGAGCGATAATTAAAGGTTACATGAGTGCGGAGTCACTGTGGTATCAGAAGGCTTCAGCTGAAAATGCTCTCATGTTTCAGTGTCAATGTACAATCTTACCACAGCCTCGGGTGGCTACACTGCTGCTACGTGGCCTAGTTTTTTTGGGGTTTTTTTTTTTTTTTTGGTCTCCGTGTCACTTCTCTGTTGAGCATCTTTGACCCCATTCTCTTTTCTCTGTGCCAGTAATTGCAGCCGCGAAAGTATCACTGCTGTCTGTTGCTAGTTCGGCCCTTTTTCAGTGTCGACAATGGAAGGAAGGAGAGCGCCTGGTTTTGTGCTCTCTGATGAATACAGCATCTTTGAGGCACAGGGGTGGAGATGGGAAAGAAGAGGAGAAGGGAAAGATAGGGCTCTAATGGAGAACAGACCGGTTCATCCTGTTTAGATTTTCCAGCATTTGGTTCTCCATTGTAACAATTGTTAAGCAGTGATCCTGCCCCCAGAGGTAGCAGTGATGTTGCAAATAGAGAAGACAATACGTGGTCCAATGAGATGGGCAATAGCTACAAATCCCTAATCTTAATCTGTAGTGGTAGGGCACATTTTTGCTTCCTTTATGCAGACTTTGACGTGATGTCACTTCTTCATGCTTTAATTTCCCCTTCTCATGTGATGAGAAAGAGTTGTGGTCTTCAAGCTTATTTACAGGCATTTAAAACAGTGAGGATAATATCTCAATAGAGAAGATATTAGGCTCTGGGGCCCCTGGGTGGCTCAGTCGGTGAAGCGTCCAACTTCAGGTCATGATCTCACGGTTCATGAGTGTGAGCCCTGTGTAGGGCTCTTTTGTTGACAGCTCAGAGCTCAGAGTCCTACTTTGGATTCTGTGTCTCCCTCTCTGCCCATCCCCGCTTGCACTCTGTGTGTGTCTCTCTCAAAAATAAACATTAATTTTTAAAAAATACACATTAAAATTTTCTTTAAAAAGAGAAGATATTAGGTTCTTGGAAGATTAAAGACTTAAAATCAAGTGAGGTTATGATCAGGAGATTTAATGGAACAATGTAAGAAACATGCTAGTTAATCTGGGGGAAAAACCTGTGGATGACTAGGGACATTTTTCTGGTTTTGTTATATTTTCCTCTTTAAGTAAACCATTGAATTGATTCTTAATTTATCTTATTAAAAGCACCATGTTTCTCTTAGTTTAACTAAATGATGTTTTAAAAACCGGTAAGCAAATTTCAATATTAGAAGGGTATCTATTTGGAAATATTTTTAATTTTTTTATGTCTTTATTTTATTTTGAGAGAAAGAGACAGATCATGAGCAGGGGAGGGGCAGAGAGAGAGGGAGACACAGAATGTGAAGCAGGCTCCATTCTCTGGGCTGTCAGCACAGAGCCCGATGCAGGGTTCAAACCCACGGACCGTGACATCATGACCTGAGCCGAAGTCAGATGCTTACCCAACTGAGCCTCCCAGGCGCCCCTCTACTGGGAATTTTAAGTAAGCATAGACTAGTTGGTGGCAATATCACTAAGAGCTAAGAACAAAATCTAGAGTTTATTATGTAATTTTAGGAAAAAACTGCCATTCCCTTTTTATTAATGCAAGCAAAACAAAGAGGCTAATGTTTTTGAGCAAGTACTACAATCACAATTCAGGGAGAAGGAGAAATATCCCAGGAGAAAAAAAATGATAAGAGAGACCTTAAGCTAAAGTTTGAGTTGGCCAGTACAAAACAATCCTATTCAATGGGATGACTCAATTAACAAAGTGTATAGTTAACTCATCTTTTTGGAACCATCAGGATACTTTCTTTTTCCTCCTCCTCCTCCTCCTCCTCCTCCTCCTCCTCCTCCTCCTCCTCCTCCTCCTCCTCCTCCTCCTCCTCCTCCTCCTCCTCCTCCTCCTCCTCCTCCTTCTTCTTCTTCTTCTTCTTCTTCTTCTTCTTCTTCTTCTTCTTCTTCTTCTTCTTCTTCTTTTCTTCTTCTTCTTCTCCTCCTCCTCCTCCTCCTCCCCTTCCTCCTCCTCCTCCTCCTTCAAGTCTATCTGTTTATTTTCACAGGGGTGGGGGACAAATATCAAAAGGGAGAGAGAAAGAATCCCAAGCAGGATCCACACCAGCAGCATGAGCCCAGTGCAGGGCTGGAACTCACAAACCATGAGATAATTACTTGAGCCAAAACCAAGAGTTTGATGCTTAACCCAGGTGCCTCAGGATGCTTTCGAACTTGAAATCACAGGCATTTCCAAGATTAAGCTGAAACTCTTTTAGAAAATTTATTGCAAGGATCCAATTTGCCAATTAATATTTTTACATCAAAATTCCTACTTTGTAACGCTGATATCTAGGTTCTTTATTATGAAATTGTACAAGAGCTAAGATAGATTTAAAATACTTTAGGGAAAATGAATTCAGTTCTGGAGTTAGTCATCCCTTTCATCCCACTACAATGACCTTATTGTTCTAGAATGGGAATTTAGCAGACTGAAATTATCACAGTTTACATTTTGGTAACAGAGTGCCAAACCTGGTGTTTATTGTGTCTAAAGCAAATCCAAAGCAATATAAAATTCACTTTAATCAACACTTCGGGGGTGTCTGGGAGGCTCGGTTGGTTAAGCATCCACCTTCAGCTCAGGTCATGACCTCTCGGTTGGCAGTTCCAGCCCCATGTGGGGCTCTGTGCTGACAGTTGAGAGCCTGGAGCCTGCTACAGATCCTGGGTCTCCCCCTCTCTCTGCCCCTCTCCTGCTCGTGTGTGTGTGTGTGTGTGTGTGTGTGTGTGTGCACGCACACGCACAAGTCAATGCTCTCTCTCTTTCTCAAAAATAAATAAAAATTAAAAAAATTTAAAAAGACATTTCAGATACTTGAAGCTATTATAAGAGACAAATTTGAATTTATTTCAGAACTTGTAATTGGTATGCTAAGGTTTTTAATATTTGGTATTTGACAAAGAATGTCTTAAGGAGTATGTTAAATATGTGTTTCTCAACACTGTGTACACACAAATATATTTGTCTTTATTGTTTATTAAAAAACAATATATGTAGGCTAATTATTACTGCAAGTTGTTTCACATTTGAGTCACAATATAAAGTTATTATTGTTAAAGACATGTTTAAGGAAAAATATATATGTACATATACATATAAACATTTGTGTGGTGTGTGTGCATACATGTGTGTGTCTCAGTATGTGCCCATCACTGTTCTAAGCAATTTAAAAGTTTAGCTCATGGAATTCTCATAAAATCTTCATAATATATAATTTGTCTTATTTCATTCAATTTCTTTAGAAGTCTCTTTTGGTTTTTGTTTTTTTTTTTAATGGGGGATGAAAGAGATAGAGAGAGATAGAGAATCCTAAGCAGACTCTGCATTGTCAGCTTAAAGCCTGATGTGGGGCTGGAACCCATGACCTGTGAGATGATGACCTGAGCAGAAATCAAGAGTCAGACTTGAGCTCAACCAATTGAGCCATGTAGGTATCCCTAAGAATTTGTTCTAAGAAGTTAACATCTGTTAATTTGGAATCAACTTGTTTTATGAAACATTGTCATTTTTTTTCTTTTTTTCATATAGTTTATTGTCAAATTGGTTTCCATATAACATCCAGTGCTTCTCCCCACAAGTGCCCCCCACCATCACCATCACCCCCTTCCCTCTTTCCCCCTCCCCCTTCAGTCCACAGTTTGTTTTCAGTATTCAATAATCTCTCATGATTTGTGTCCCTCACTCTCCCCAGCTCTCTTTCCCCCTTCCTCTCCCTATGGTCCTCTGTTAGGTTTCTCCTGTTAGAACTATGAGTGCAAACATATGGTATCTGTCTTTCTCTGCCTGACTTATTTCACTTAGCATGACACCCTTGAGGTCCATCCACTTTCCTACAAATGGCCAGATGTCATTCTTCCTCATTGCCATGTAGTACTCCATTGTGTATATATACCACATCTTCTTGATCCACTCATCAGGTGATGGACATTTAGGCTCTTTCCATGATATTAGCTAGAAAAGTTTTCTTGAGGTTATGTTGTTAGTAAGCAGCCTGTTACACTAACATTGTGTGGTATCTGAGATGGTCCTAATGATCCTCCTCTTCTGTTATACACATTCTTGCATAATTTCCCAACATTGAAATAGATCAGTGCTCTATCACACATAGAGTAGGGTGGAGATGAAGGTATATAACTTCTGAAGCCACTTCAGAGGGCATTTGGGCTTCTGCCTTGCTCTCTTGGATCACTCACTCAGTTGGGGGAAGCCAGGTGTCAGTATGTGAGGAATGTAAGCAGCCTCGGGGAGAGTCCCATAAGCAACAAACTGGGGCTTTCTGCCAACAGCTAGCAGCAAATTGCCAGCCATGTAAGTGAGCCACCACGGAAGTGGATCTTCCAACACAAGTCAAGCTTTCAGATGACTGGAGCCTCATGAGATACCCCAGATCAGAACCCTCTTAGCCAAGCCACCACCACCGATACCATAAGTGTTTTAATGTTGCTGTTGCTGTTGTTGTTGTTGTTGTTGTTGTTGTTTTAAGCACTAAGTCTGAGACCTTTTTTTTTTTTACAAGTTATGTGACAACTACTACAGATATAGGATTACTTGATTTAGCATTGGAAGGAAATATGGATATATATAATCCATATATATATATTTTTTAAGTGTATTTATTTATTTAAGTAATCTCTACACCCAACTTGGGGATTCGAACTCAGGACCTTGAGATCAAGAGTTGCAGACTTTTCTGACTGAGACAGTCATGTGCCTTAGATATATGGATATAATTTTTATTTGTTCATGTCATGTTTTTAATCTTTTGACATGGTAACAATTCTTACATTGCCTTGGTTTCAATCAGACTACTTGGGTGCCAGAGTAAGTTGTATTTGGTCAAGTATAGGCTATTTTTAAATTGATGTGATTCTTAAACTGGCAATGTGAAGCAATGAGGGACGTATCCACATTCACAATCCAGAAACTGATATTCCATAGACACCTACTGACTCTTTTTGTCTCTCATGCGAGTCCCTTTCACACTGTGAGCCCTCTTCAGTCTCATTAAGTATCAGGGGCTCTGACTCTACGTAATAGTGCCTTTTGCTATGCGTTCTTACAATTCTGGTTCTCTGTGCTCACACTTTTCAACATGATTGCTTTATTCAAATTACCCTCGAAATGAAACTGATCATCTCATTTCATCAGCTCATAGAAATTAAGACCATGGATTTCTGGCCCGTTTCTGAGTCGTGTTCCCTAAAGTTAGCTGGACACTATAGCCTACTCACTTAATGTTAGACACTAGGCTGGGAATCTGTAGTCAGTGGGGAGAATCATCTTCAATCAGTGCCCAGCAAGGGACAATTTTACTTAAAAGTGGCTTTGAATTTGGCACATGGCAGGCAATGTACTTGACATATCTTACATAGCTTTCCATCCTAAAATAGTGTATTTTAAATGTCTCAGATCATTCTCCATATGCACATTCAAAGAAATTTCAGCTACCATAATACTAACCATACATTTTTTAGATACATTAATTTTTTATCTACATTTTCTTTTAACGTTGCCCTTTTCCATTTGCCTTCTGAAGTTAAGTCAATTTCTTAAATCCAAAAGGAGAAACAGTCAATAAGACATCTAACTAAAATGCTATCCTTACATAAATGCAGTTTATAAAGCAAGGTTTTCCACTAGTGAAAACCTTACACTTTCAAAGACAAGGAAAAGCAAAAACTTACTTAATGAAAAACCAACCAGTTTCCATATGAGTAGCCAAGTAAAATTTGCTGTTTAATACTATGACATACTGCTCTGTAGTTACTCATCTTATTGGTGTTACTTATATAATATTCAAATCTTCCACAAACAGATAGCATATTTAATATGAGATCCATCACTTTGAATATAATTGCAAGTCTCTAATACATAAAATAAGGCAATTTATTTAAAAAGGCCTTGGAGCTCCTGGGTGACTCAGTCAGTTAAGCGTCCAACTTCAGTTCAGGTCATGATCTCACGATTCATGAGTTAGAACCCAGTGTCGGGCTCTGTGCTGACAGTGCAGAGCCTGCTTAAAATTCTCACTCTCTCCTCTCTCTCTGCCCCTCCCCCACTTGTGTTTTCTCCCTTTTCAAAATAAATAAATACACATAAAAAATAAAAAAGGCATTAATAAAGGATTCTGTTACTAGTGTCCAGGCATCAGTTTCACTGAACCACATTTTCATAATAAGGTATATGCTATCTTCAGAAAGAATTTTGCATTTCACTTAAGTTTTGAATACTTATTTAATTACTGGGTGTCTGTAACTTTGTGGGGTTTTTTTGTCCAATTATAAATAAAAGATTTCAGAGCAAAAATTTATTTATGCTATATTAAGGAATGCATTAAGTATTTTGTAGATTTCTATAAATACAGAAAAAAAATTGATTAAGCTCAGACTGTTGGTTCTACAGGGAAAAAAAGTTTAAAAGAGAACTAGGAGCAAATTAAGTGAAGAATTCTGGTAAGGGTATTACTGTCTGTCATCTTTAACATATGGGTAAAAATGAAGAAATTCAAATTGACGTGACTTTTGGAATGTGAGTTTAATATGATACCAGCAGGTCCTGGATGAACTTATGTGCTATGCTAAGAACTTTGAGTGTACACACACACACACACACACAGACAACATACTCACACACACACACACACACAAATACGCATTATGTTTTTAAGCAAATAAATGGCATGATCAAGCATGCATTTACTATAGGAAGCTGTTTTTATTTGGTGCCCCAGCTGTATTTATTTGAAGACTAGTGTAGACATATGATAAATGAATATACAGGATTTAACATTATTTTTATATGTTGCATATTTAGTTACAGTATCAGAAACACCCCCATTTCATGCCCATTTATATAAAGATCAGAAAATAATAAAAAGACATCTAAGAAAAAGAGACTTGGTTATTATACCCCTGTAATTGAATTCAAAGTATTTTTTAATATTTAATGTGCATTCCAACTTTATACAATAAAATGCAATATGTTCTAAATACAGAATAACAATACAAGCAGTTTTAAATTAAGATTTTTCAGAATAAATTCTGTGTATAAACATTCATTCTCTTGAATTAAGAATAATATAGGGTCGCCTGGGTGGCTCAGTCGGTTGAGCATCCAGTTTAGGCTCAGGTCATGATCTCATGGTCTGTGGGTTCGAGCCCTGTATCAGGCTCTGTGCTGACAGCTAGCTCAGAGCCTGGAGCCTGTCTTCAGATTCTGACCCTCCTCTGCTCACGCTGTCTCTCTCTCTCTCTCTCTCTCTCTCTCTCTCTCTCTCTCTCTCTCTCTCTCTCCCTCTCTCAAAAATAAATAAAACATTAAAAAAATTAAAAAAAAGAATAACATAGTTTTCCATCTAGCATATCTCTAGCAAATGTTACACTTGATTTGTTATACCCTTTATATTTTAATAAGTCACTGAGGTTTTATTTAAATTCCAGTTAGTTAACATACAGTGTAATATTAGTTTCAGGTACAAAATTTAGTGATTCATTGATATGTTTTGGGCGATTGTAAAAAAAACTCTTTTGCATTTTCTTTTTTTAAAGTGTATTTATTTATTTATTTTGAGAGAGAGAGTGGGGAGGGGCAGAGAGTGGAAGACAGAGGAAGAGAGAGAGAATCTAAGCAAGTTCCACATCATCACCACAGAGCCAGATGCATGGCTTGAACTCACGAACCATAAGATCATGACCTGAGTTGAAATCAAGAGTTAAATGCCTAACCAACTGAGCCACCCAAGCACCTCTCTTTTGCATTTTCTAATTCTTCCATAAGATAGATTTTGGGTTATTTATCTTGTATCTTGTCCCCAGATTGAACCATCTTACTAGCCTTGTGTGTACTTTTAATTCAATCATTTGGGAATAATTTTATCTTCAAATTTTGATTATTTAGTTTTCTAATTTACACTATTAATGCAATGTATATATGTATTTGTTTCTTAATGATTTGTCTAATTCATAAAAAATTAATTTCTAATGACATTTACAATCCACTATTTTGACTCTCAATGTATCATCCTGGTATTTTTGTTAAACTTTTATTAATATAAAATATGCCTCTACTCTTCTTTTTTATTAAATATAGATAATATCAATTTGGTTAATTTTATTGGATTTACATTCTCCATTTTATTTTTATTTTATTGATGTATAATTAATGTATAGCATTATATTAGATTCAGGTATAAAACATATTGATTTGATAACTCTGTACATCAATGCTCACTCATCATGATCAGTGTGGTCGCCATAAAGCATTTTTGTAATATTATTGACTATACTACTAAAAGTACTATTCTGTACTTTGCATCTCCATGACTTATTTATTTTATAACTGGAAGTTTGTACCTCTTAATTATTATTATCTATTTCACTCCCCTTCCCATCCCATTCTGGCAACTACCAGTTTGTTTTCTGTAGTTATGAGTTTGTTTGTTCTTATTTGTTTATTTTTTAGATTCTACATATAAGTGAAATCATGTGTTATTTATTTTTCTCTGACTTATTTCACTTAGTATAATACCTCCTATATATACTTTATTCAGTCATAAAGAGTACTTAGATTATACTTGGTAATAGGTGGCACACTCAGATTATATTTATTTAATTATATTACATTAATTATTCTCACCTGATATACTAATATATTACATTAAATTAATTAATTTCTTAACTAAATACCTACGAATATATTCTTTCATTCCAAGAGAATTTCTGTCTATGATCAAACTTTTATTTATTTTTCTTTACATTTAAAATTTAAAAAAATTTATTTATAGTTTATTGTCAAGTTGGTTTCTATATAACATCCTGTGCTCTTCCCCACAAGTGCCCTCCTCCATGACCATTACCCCTCTTCCCCTTTCCCAGTCCTTCTTCAGCCCTCATTTTGTTTTAGTATTCAAGAGTCTTTCATGATTTGCCTCTCTCCCTCTCCCTAATTCTTTTTCCCCCTGCCCCTCTCCATGGTCCTCTGTTAAGTTTCTCCTGTTACACTTATGAGTGAAAACATATGGTATCTGTCCTTCTCTCGCTGACTTATTTCACTTAGCATGACACCTTTGAGGTCCATCCACGTTGCTACAAATGGCCATATTTCATTCTTTCTCATTCTCATGTAGTGTTCCATTGTATATATAAACCACATCTTCTTGATCCATTCATCAGGTGATGGACATTTAGGCTCTTTCCATGATTTAGCCATTGTTGAAAGTGCTACTATGATTACTGGGGTACATGTGCCTCTATGCATCAGCACTTCTGTATCCCTTGGGTAAATCCTCAGCAGTGCTATTGCTGGGTCATAGGGCAGTTCTATTTATAGTTTTTTGAGGAATCTCCACACTGTTTCCCAGAGCAGCACTACCAGTTTACATTCCCACCAACGGTGTGGGAAGGTGCCCGTCTCTCCACACCCTCGCCAGCATCTACAGTCTCTTGATTTGTTCATTTTAGCGACTCTGACTGCCATGAGGTGATATCTCAGTGTGATTTTGATTTGTATTTACCTGATGATGAGTGACGCTTGGCATTGTTTCATGTGTCTCTTGGCCATCTGGATGTCCTCTTTGGAGAAGTGTCTATTCATATCTTCTGCCCATTTCTTCACTGGATTATTCATTTTTGGGGTGTGGAGTCTGGTGAGTTCCTTGTAGATTTTGGATACTAGCCCTTTACCTGACATGTCATTTGCAACTATCATTTCCCATTCCATTGGTTGCCTATTAGTTTTATTGACCATTTCCTTTGCAGTGCAGAAGCTTTTTATCTTGATGAGGTCCCAATAGCTCATTTTTGCTCTAGATTCCCTTGCCTTCGGTGATGTGTCAAGTAGGAAATTGCTGCAGATGAGATCAAGGAGGCTGTTTCCTGCCTTCTCTTCTAGGGTTTCGATGGTTTCCTGCGTCGCATTCAGGTCCTTCATCCATTGTGAGTTTATTTTTGTGTATGGTGTAATAAAGTGGTCTAGTTTCATTCTTCAGCATGTTGCTTTTTAGTTCTTCCAGTATCAAGTGTTAAAGAGGCTATCTTTTTGCCATTGGATACTCTTTTCTGTGTTGCCAAAGATTAATTAGGCATACATTTGTGGGTCCAGTTCTGGGTTTTCTATTTTATTACATTGGTCTATGTGTCTGTTTTTGTGTCAATACTATACTGTCTTGATGATGAAAGCTTTGTAGTAGAGTCTGGGATTGTGATGCCTCCTATTTTGGTTTTCTTCATCAATATTACTTTGGCTATTTGGGATCTTTTGTGGTACAATACAAATGTTAGGATGGTTTGTTCTAGCTTTGTGAAGAATGCTGATGCAATTTTTATGGGGATTGCATTGAATGTGCATATTGCTTTGAGTAATAATGACATTTTAATAATGTCTATTCTGATCCATGAGCATGGGATGTTTTCCAATTTTTTTCATAAGTTTTCTATAGTTTTGTACATATAGTATATGTATATGTCTTTTACACATGTATATGTGTATACATATGTACATATGTATGTATATGTCTTGCACATATAGTATAGTACATGTCTTTTACATCTTTGGTTAGATTTATTCCTAGGCATTTTATGGTTTTTCATGCAATTGTGCATGGGATCAGTTTCTTCGCTTCTTTTTTTGTTGCTTCATTATTGGTGTATAAAAATGCAACCAATTTCTGTACATTGATTTTGTACCCTGCGGCTTTGCTGAATTCATGGATCCATTCTAGTAGGCTTCTGGTAGAGTCGATCAGGTTTTCCACGTAGAGTATCATGTCTTCTGCGAAAAGTGAAAGTTTGACTTCATCTTTGCCAATTCTGATGCCTTTTGTTTCCTTTTGTTGTTTGATTGCTGATGCAAGGACTTCCAGCACTATGTAAAATAACAGTGGTGAGAGTGGACATCCCTGTTGTGTTCCTGATCTCAGGGGGAAACCTCTCAGTTTTTCTCCATTGAGGATGATATTAGCTGTGGGTTTTTCATAATTTTTTTTGATATTTAATTTAGTTCCTTCTATCCCGACTTTTTCAAGGGTTTTTAAGAAAGGATGCTGTATTTTGTCAAATGCTTTTTCTGCATCTATCAACAGGATCATATGGATTTTATCTTTTCTTTTGTTGATGTGATGTTTCACATTGATGGGTTTGTGAATATTGAAACAGCCATGTAACCCAGGAATGAATTCCACTTGATCATGGTGCATAATTCTTTTTATATGCTGTTAAATTTGATTTGGTAGTATCTTGTTGAGGATTTTTGCATCTGTATTAATTAAGGATATTGGCCTTAATGGATATTCCATTTTATTTGTTGGGTCTCTGTCTGGAGGAGCCTGGCTAGAGATTTATCAATTTTGTTTATTGTTTTATAAAGCCAACTCTTAGTCTTGTTGATCTGTTCAACTTTTTTTTTTGATTCTGTATTGTTTATTTCTGCCCTGTTTCTTTATTATTTCTCTTCTTCTGCTGGGCTTGGGGTGTCCTTGCTGCAGACATTTCTCTGAGAATATTTCTATTGGTATTTGTTTCATTATTTTTATCTCAATATTTTAGCAATTTATTAAGAACCATTATTGTGCTCTGAACTAAACAAGATAGATTTAGATATACGGTAAATCCATAGATTGCCTGTAACTTGTTCTGCAATTGTTCTCCAAGTCAAGCAAACATTTCTAATAAATTTTAACTTGATAAATGAGCAATGTTTTGCAATAGGATAGTATGTGATGCTGAAAGTCACATGATCAGAGCTGAGTCCATTGTTCTTGAAATTTACTTTGAAATACGAGTGCTTTGGATTACCAGCATGTTTCTTGGACAATTTATGCTCCCAAACCAATCTTTTATTGAATTTCATTCTGTAAAAAGTGAAAACATATGCTACTTAAAAATAGGCTGCTTCTGTGTTCAAAATCCTTTAGTTACAAGAATTCTTCTTGCTCAGGAATATAGCATAGTATATAGGAATATTACATATTGTGATTATTGAGAATTTTTAATATACAATTTTTTCAATTAGCAACTTTTGACTATACTGTCTTACATAAATAACTTTAACTGCCAATATTTGTTCTAAAGATGTATTTCAATAACATTAACCTAAATATCCTGTTCTTTCCAGTGATGCATAGAATGTTTTTGTGTATTAGCAACACCTTTATTACAAAGAAGAATTGGCAATTTCAAGAAGTTAAAAGAGCATTATTAGCTAGTACCAGCATTTTACTGTTTTGTTAATCCAAAATAATTTATTGAATTCAACATCACTTTTATGTACATGTTCTATTTTAGAGATTGTGACCTTTTTAATAGTTATTTGTGTTAGTATGCAGTTGAAGCTCTATTTACTCATTTTTCTTTCTCTGCTTTTTCTTTTTAACATGCTGCAGTAGCTAACATATTATGGAGAGAAGAAGGTACTAAATTCCATTATTTTTTTATTGTGATAATTTTGCTTAATATTTAGTAGATTAATTATCAGTTTTAATAATTACCTTGTTCATTTTTATGTTGACCCAATATTTTCTTGACTTTATTATTCTGTGAAACTGTTACCATTAAAAATATTTATTACTCCTCATCAGCTTGAGTTATTATTGATATATAACCAGGGAGGTACATTATAATATATTGAAATGCTTTTAAGGGCCTAAAATTAAGTGAAAGAAATAAAGGCAAACTTAAGCATAACTTCCAAATAAACCCTGATTTCAATTAGAAAATTTAAAAAAATTATAAAAATCATTTCATTATCAAGGGAATGTAATAAATTATTTAAGAAAATTGGTGGTTAATCACCTAATTTCACAGCTATCTGAAATGGCAATCATTATATAGCAGCTTATCTATGATACATTCAAGATACATGATACAATTTATTACTTGCCCATGAGCTAAAACACAGCCTGCTTAATACCTTTCCCTAAATTCCACCTCTGTACTACAATACTAGTTGTTACTTAACCTTCTAATTTCTGTATAAGTCTAATTACATGAAATAGAAGTTGGGGTTCTGATTTTTTACTTTGCTTATCCATTTGGAGTGTCATTGTAACTACTGTATTGTAAATGATGGAAAATAATTGCATATGTTAAAAAATAGTGTTATATTCTAAAAAAATAAATAAAAAATAAAGTTACAAAAAATACATAAACGGTAAAAAAAAAAAAAGAAAATTGATGGTAAACTCGAAAGATCCAGATTCAAGTCTAGATTCCACCACCATATAACTGAGAGCCCCTTTATGTCCCAATTTTCTTATCTCAAAAATAAGGTTAGTTGTTAATACTTGGTAGGGTTTTTACCAGTTCCTTAAACATAGTCTACACCGAATAAACAGTATCCACTTCCATTTATTATTATTATTTTTATTCATAAAGACCAGGGAGAATGTGTTTGGCTAAGTGCTTTACTTAAATTCTTAGGAGAAAAATGTAGTTAGTTATCATTAGAGTTCTGGTAAGCAAGGACCAAAATATTGTCTCACAATTAATCCTATACACACATTTTCTTCCCTGATTATAGCTTCCTAGAGAAAATGGAGTCATTGCCACCTGTGAGTGCTGTGTCTCATAAGCTTCAAGTAATTCAAGAATTGAAGCACCTCAGTTTTGTTCTCAGTGATAAGGCATACCACCTATCCCCCTACCCCACTTGGTATTTGTTGCCTCTCAAATCTTCTGTATGGGCTTCTTCAACTTCTGGTTTGCTAAAGAGGTTCTAGTGTAACCATACCTTCCCATACTATTCCACTTAGATATTTCACATCTGAACATACAAATGCAATCATTGCTGAAACTACCATTAATATATCTGTTAAACATTCCCTTATACTCTCTTCCCTCTTGAAATCAAACAAATATATCTCCTGAAATTTTAAAAATTAATTTCATGTTATCATCAAAATAAAAGGAATAAAACCTAAGTAGTCAGAGACCAGGTAGCACAGATCTGGCTTTTGCTGGTTAATTGCCAGTAAAAAGTGGATGTATTTTTTACTTCTCTGAGCCAGATTTTCTAACATATTTCTTAAAATACTGTTGGCACTCTCCCTAGAAATGGATCCTTGTGATATGTGAGTGCCCTCAAAGTATGTGAAACAATGCTTTCTTATAATTTGACTAACATAACTATCATGAACATAATTATTTTATAAGCTTAATATAAAATAATATATTTTTCAGGCTACCCTTAAAATTACAAGAGACTATCAGATTAATTAAAACCACCCTGAGATTTGTTATATGAATCCATTTTTATCTATTTAAAAATTTCTTTTGTTAGTTTTTTTAAGATGTGTACTTTCAAAAATTATTCTCCATCAACCAGTGATCTGCTTTACTCTTCATAACATTGTTTGACAGAGAATATATTTTGAGAAGTAATACTTATTTAGTCTATTTTGCAGATAATTTGAAGACCTGAATAAGTAAATGTCTTTGGGTAAAGTTTCTAAATCTTTCATTTCATGTACAGTTATCATCAGAGCCCTTTGTTATTTCTTAGAATAAACAAGATTTAATGTAGTATATTTGAGAAAACAATATGCTTGATTTAGACTCATAGTCATCTGTAAATTATTTTTTAGAATACCACAGTTATTGACAGGACATTACAATTAGAAATGATTGCATATAATAATAGTAATGGTGTCCAGAGATAATAAACCAGCTTGAGGAGTCACTGAAACCTAATAGTGTGTACAATTATTTCATAAAAAGTAATTAAAGTAATAACTAACTGAAGTTTCCAAATTTTTCTACCTTTATTTTTAAAGGATAGAAAATAGCAAATGTGAACTACATAACTCTGAAAGCCACTTTTATTTCCACATGTAGGAATGTTCCCTGTTTGTATGCTTGTATCTTTACTGTGGCCAAGAGTATTTATCTGAGGGAGAATCTGCTGGGAATTCCAGTTCTGGGCATTTTAAGATTAATATTGAAGAGAGTTAAAAATGATAAACCTCTCCTAACGTCATTTTACTTAGGCAAGCATTAAAACTATAAAATTTTATTTAACTAAAAATTATTTTTTAATCATGAACATCAGAATCTAGCTTACCCAGGGCTTTGTGATCTGAATTGCTTTTACTGAATTAAATGTGTATTATCACACTAATCACACAGATATTTAAGCTTGAAACACAGGAGTCTCTTCTTTGATGGGTTCTTCTTCTAGTCCTTTTCTAGCCATCACTGAGGCTTGCAGGAGCGCAGGAAGACACTGTTAACATATGAAATATCTTAATATGAAATATTTTAAAAAGCCTATTAAGTGCAAAGCAATTTTTTGAAAATACTAGAAATATAAAGATAGGGATATTTTTCCTAAAGCAAATCAGTCTAGTAAGTTAAAGTCTAAATCATTCATATTGATAACTAATTTTATGATATGATCTGAAAATACACATTAAAAGACCTACTGTTTAGTTTTCTTCCACAATAATTTTATGATCATAATAAAATCTAATCTAATAAGGTATATCTTAATGTTTATTTGCAGACAACAGTGTAGGAATATATTATATGGTCTAACTTAATAATATGTGTTTTGGTTTGTACAAGCACTGAATTAAAGGAATGTAAGCCATTCACTGAGGAATTAATCTTAACTTTTAAATATGCTAATCTCAGTCACCTAAACAAGGATGTAAGGTGGTTCATTATATAGCTTAGCATTTCCTAAATTTGTCAGAACATGAAAATATTTTGATGAATATCTATAGGATCAATATTGAATAAAGGCTACCTTGGGATATAGTGGATTTACGTGACATTTAATGATTTGAAAGCCAAAAATATAATCTCTATGTTATTAAACATTGACTGTCCCTTCTAATCTTTGTAAATATTTATGAATCTACTCACACAAAAACACATACATGAGTGAAGTAAATCACTATATTGGCCAAGATATTTAATACCTACCAACACAACGTACAATGGAAATTGAAGAGAAATCTTACAACAAAGCTTACACATTACATCATGAACTGATCACAAAGTTTTGTGATCTGTAATGTTACCAATGTGGGGGAAAGGAGATATGGCAAGCAGGTCATTTTGTTACTTCTTTGATCTGAAATTATTCCCATTTCATTGGCTCAACTATTGTACATTGCAAGGGAGGTTGAGAAATATAGACTAATATATACCAGCTTGTGAGTTCCATAAGCTCATATATTTTTAGAGAAAAAAAAATCTAAGGTTCTCAGGACCAGATACTGCCTCACAGTAACATTGATTAATTATTTAAAATGAAAAAAGAGTTTCAGAGATTAAGGCTTCTAACGGCATGAAACTTAGAAAGTCATAGCATTGTGGAAAGTAGAGACCATGCCTTCTATCAGTCAGTACACGATGCCAATTAAACCATAACCAAACACTCGATATTTTCATTAGCCAGTTCTCTACCCTTGCTTTAAATACTAACATCAACCTAACCTTTTGAGTGTTTTAAATTATTTCATTAAAAAGTTTTCAAATCAAAATTGTGATCTGACAATTTGCAGATATGTTTACAGACACATACATATACATATTTACGTATGCTAGATGTATACCATATACATACATACACATGGGTGTATATACAGTGATATATATATTTCCCACTAATTTAATTATAGAGCAAAATATTCTATTATAACCTTTTCTATGATTATCTTTAAATGTAAAATTAATCATGCAGATTTGCATTCAGCTTTTTTAGCCCATCTTTGGAAGTTCAGGAAATGGTAAACTGACTCAAAAGGACAAGTTTTGCATGTCATTCTGACAGCCAAACAGCACCCACGTGCTGGATTAATAGTGCCCAACAAAGAGCCTGGCATGATTACTTCCAAAAACACTTTCTAGCGAAAATGAAAGTAAGTTTTATTTCAGTTGAACATAATATAAAGATCTCATTGGGGTGCAATAGAATGATGCTGCTTTGTGTGTGTAAAAGTTTTTAACTCCAAACACAAAGATAAAAACATGGGAACATTCATGAACCAAAAATATTTCCCTGCTAAGTTATTCAAGGTGAGAAATGCAATGTGGACTATCTATCTATTCTTGCTTATATTTTTCTTCAGTTAAAAAAGATTTTTTTATATTTCAAAATAAAGAAAAGTTTAGGATTTTTTAAAGGTGACAATAATAATGTCAACCAATGAAGGACTATATAACACTAAAACTTATTGAATTATCTTTTGATTGGTTACTGCATCATATGATTATAATTTGTTCTTAACCATAATTCAAATGCTAAGGCAATGACAATTTAAATCAGAGGACGACAAATATCACCACAAAATAGCTTTTATTACTATCTTTTGTTATTGTTATCCATCGAGTAATTAGAAATTAGATATAAATTATGTAAAATATACACTATATATAAGAAATGATATAATTGTATTATGATACACAGTTATTCTTGAGCAGATATCTTCAAAAAATTGAGACAGTAATGTGCATTACAACCATTTTTTTTCCTCAGTCTATTTCATGTATTTAAAGGGGCAGTATTGATTAGAAATTCCTCTAGGAAATACTTCCCTCTTACAAGACTGCAAGTAATTCTTGCTTACTTGCTTTCTCTGTAGAGAAAGAAAAACAAAGTAAAAAGAAATCTTAAAAGGAACAAATTATGGATCGCTTTCTAGAGTCACTGTACTCCATTAGATTAACAATCGACCTGGAAAAGATAAAGTACAGGTGTCTGTCTTCACCGGAGGATGAAAAAAGAAACAGGCGGCGCATACTGCAAATCTTTACTGTGACTAAAGTGGTGACGCTCTTACTGAAGCCAGGGACTTTAGTGATATACTGCAATAGAATGCATTCATGAAGAGAGAATTGTAATCGAAACCTACATGGTTATTAAACTTTTTTTTGGACTCAGAACCCCTTTCCACTCTTCAATATTACTGAGAACTCAAAAGCTTTAGTTTATGTGAGTTACTCCTATCTATTTATATTTACCATACTAGAAATTAAAACTGAGAAAAATTAAAGATGTTTATTAATTTATTGAAAAGAGCCGTAATAAACTATATGTCCCCCCAAATAAAACAGCTCTAAAGCTATATGTAAAAAAAATGAAGGGACTCACGTTGTTTTGCATTTTGCAAATCCTTTTAATGTCTAGCTCAGTAGAAGAAGCTGCATTCCTATATTCTGCTACTGCATTGAATTGTTGTGATCACATGTCATGTAGCCCAGTGAAAACTACTCTCTACATTTGGAAGAATCTAATGTGTGAAAAGGGGAGAGAAAAATGCACATGACACCTAACTATCATTATGAAAATAGTTTTGATTTTGTAGACCCCCTGAAAGGATCAACTTCAAGAATTCCCTACTAGAAAATGCAGTTGATTTTTAGCAGGCTCATGGAGCCTTAGAATTTGGTAACATAGAAAACTGAAATGTAACAGTATATCTCACAGTGTAGATTTGAGGAAAACATGAGAACAGAAATCAAAATCTGGTTATATACCATTTCGCCATTTTTTTGTACTACTGTTTACTACTGTTTAAAAGAAGAGATAATGCCAGTCACAAAAATAGTGACAGTACCAATATTTTTTTTGAAAATTTACCATGCACCAGTCACTCTGCTAAATGTTTTATATTCTCCATCTAATCTAATTCTTACAATGGCTTTGTGACAGAAGTATAATTCTTATCTCCAAGCTTGAGATAGAGAAATTCTCACATGGTCTGAAAATCTTTCCTGTGGTACAACACTTAGTTCTCTTGCCATGATTGACCTTTGAGCTGTCTGAAACCAGAAAATGGAGTTTATCTTTTTTGTTATATTCTTTCATCTAAACAACAACAACAACAACAACAACAACAACAACAAAGTTTGGGCATGACAACTTAATAGTGATAATTAACATACACAAATACATTATTATTGTCTTTATAAATAAAGCTCCAAATGAAAATCTGTGTCTTTACATCTCCATGATTTAAATTTATTTATGCCTAGTATAATCATAATAAATATATATATAATACTATAGCAGTAAATTTAAAAGGAAACATATCTGTATCATATATTCAAATCATAAATTCTGTTGTTAAAACCCATAGAAAACTTGGCTTAAAATATATCTCTAGCCAGAAAAAAAAAAAAAAGGAAACCAAACCGCCTGTTAGTGGAGAGAAGAGGAAGTCATAAAATTTTAATTGATAGCAAGAAAGTGATTAAAATTACTCATTTTATAATTATATTTTTGCCAATATATATGGTATTTTTCTGGCATTGCTATTCATTAAACACTGAAAAGTTCTATTTCCACTGAAAGTTATAAAATTCAAGAACAAACTAAACCTTGTATAATGAAATCTGTATTTCTTCAATAGCTTGTAATCTGGAAAGCAATTGTTTTTCTAAAAACACTGAATGTGTAATTTATATTTTAAAAAGTAAGAAAATAGACGAGATATGAACAGTGATTTGGATGGATTAAGTGGGTTTTAGAGGAAAATATAGCTCAGAAATTTCATCAGTGCAACAATTCAGTGAAATTCCATGGACTGTATAGTATACAGAATATAGTAAATAACATAATGAAAGATTCCATTTGAGTCAAGACAGAAAGATTTCGCAAAATTTTTCAGACAGTCTGGACCTAAAATATTTGTCATATTCAAACTTCAAAACACTGATTCTGGAGCAGAATTTTGCAGTAGCTGAAGGAAGGGATTCATGTTCATTAAAAAATATGGGAGCTTTATAATAATCATTAAACATAGTGCTTCACTGACACAACTAAAAATAAGACACCACATCACTACTTGATTATGTTTACATGTTTCAACAACCAATAATGTTAAATTGATAGTCACTGACATGTAGCACATGTCAATCTTATGAGTGTTTAAACAGAAGCTTGCTGATACAAATCAACTGTTTTAACATAGAATCATACTTTTTAAAAGTTTTATCCATTGAGCATAGAATTTACATTTATCTATGCATAAGCATAATTATGAAAAAGGACTGACATCTACTATATTTTATTTTATAAAAAATAGTAAGTGCTAATTAAATTAAAATTATGAAAAATATGAAAAATAAATTTTATGAAAATTTATGAATTAAATTTTATGAAAATATAACTTGAATTGAAATTTTTTATGTCTTTATTTTATTTTGAGAGAGAAAGGGGCAGAAAGTGAATGGGGAACAGGTAGAGAGAGAGGGAGACACAGGATCTGAAGGGGGCTTCAGGCTCCCAGCTGTCAGCACAGAGCCCTACACGGGGATCAAACCCACGAACTGTGAGATCATGATCTGAGCCAAAGTCGGATGCCCAACTGACTGAGCCACCCAGGGACCCCAAAATATGACTTTAATTTAGTTTTTTCTACTTTTGCTACTGCTCAGGAATATCCCATCATAATATAATGCTCTCTGGAATTATAATACATAATAAATGATAAAGATCACATCATTTCAAAATATGAGTACTATGAGATGTTTACAAAAGAATAGAATGTTTCAAAACAATCTGGAGTCACTTAAGATGCATCAGTGTATTAGATAGAAATAATTTCACGCGCTAAAAGAAAATTATAACCACTATGTATAAACACCAATACAGTCATAATTATGCTTGAATATATTTTCATCTAAATCATAAGAATAGATGGATATAGGGCTAGATGGACAAAATTGGTGATGATGCTTTATTAAGTAGGAACATATTATATAAAAATAAATGTGGCTTAAGTTGAACAAACATATTTTTATTGTGATCCTCAGGCTTGACTTAATAAGCCTTGCAGATGTTATCAATCAAAAGAAAATGATGCTTGGGGAAATTTTTGTATTTAAATAAATTTTTTCTGTTTATAGATATTTTTAGAATTTAAACATTTTATGCAATAATGGCTTGACTTTTCAAACTATCAAGACTTGAAAAACATTACTTATCCTTTAAAGAGCACATTCTATCATTGAACTGTGTGTGCTATGGTTAGATTGATTTCATATGATTGTGCAAGTGACTACTTGCCGGCGAGGGAGATAGATACTCAGGTGAAAATCAAAAGAAGAAGAACTTTGGTGCTGAGGTCTGGCCATGTTGGAACAAAGCAAAAGCAGGTAAAACAAAGAGAGCAGGTATACGAGACTCTGTGGAAGTCCCCCATGTGCAGGCATCAGTAGTAGTAAGAGTGGATCAGTAAAGTGAGATGCATCTCTGAGATGTCAAAGACCCAAATCTTTAGTGTGAACAAATTAAAAATATGGTTTCAATCATTTACAGAGATTTTCCTAAGAGTGTAAATTAACACAAATTTTAAAGTATAAAGATAGATCCCAAACTTGGCCAATGTAAAAACTGAAATCTAAGACCACATGTAGGATCATATATGCAAAAATTACTTTAGGAAAATATATATCCCCCCAATCTGGGGATCTTGGTCTTTTTATTTTTAAAAGTCTTTATGTAAACTAAACTTCTACTAAGAATGAAATTTTATTTTTCCTAGGGAACTCTAATAAAAATGTACAATAAATATAATTCTTCAAAAAGTATTTTTATTCCTTAATCAACATCTAAATTAAGTGGGGAAGGTGTCAGACATAATCTATGTGTCAAAGAGTTTCTAATTTCCACTTCTATGTGAAACATTTATTGAATTATACTAAAGGAATCACTGAATTGCAGACCAGGGAGAATAAAGAATGTCTGCATAATATCACAAGGTTGCTTTGGTGTACAGTAAAGACTTCATATGGTTTGCTTTATTAACATCACACAACTTTACAAATCGATCTCCTGCCAGTACTGTGATGAACACTGAGTTCTGGTTGTAAAGATTTCTGATAATTTTATTTTGAACTTTTTGAATGTGTTTTTATTCCTAAGGTCTGGGAATTGGCAACATGTTCTATGTTTTTTATGAAGATGGAATCAAAGTGATACAACCCATAGAATGTGAATTTCAGAGGCACATTAAGCCTAGTGAAAAGCTTCTTGGATTTCAGGCAAGTATTTAAAACTTCCTTTGCAGTTCTATGCAGCAGTTTTGTTATGTAGAATTATATTTCGGGAACACAATGAAATCTGTGCATATATGTGATGTTTGAAGAGGAAAATATGAAAACTGTGATACTGGATATTATTCTATGCAGGTTTTTATATTTGAGAAGGAAAAATAATATGTTGTATATTCCTAATTACTAGTAGTTAAAATAAAGGCAATAGAAGTAAAATGTGTAGAATGAACACAGCATAATAACTTTACCTGCTCCTTAATATAGAACGTCTCTCATCTTGGTAGGCAATAGTTACTTAACAAAATGAAAGAAAATAACATGTAAATAATCTGATAGGAAACTAGGATATATTAGCTGCTTTATAAATATTGGTTCCCTTTAGTTTTCATCTCACTTTCATGATGTCTCATGGAATGAATGTTTTAGATTTATATGGAAAAATACAAATTCTTTTATTTCTTTATACGTACCTTACCCTTACCTGGAAAGATTTTTTTTTCTGTAAAATATTGGTACAGCATTCTGAAAATAAAATAAAATAATATCTAACAAAATGGGTATTAATTATTCACATCAGGGACTATTTTTATGAGATAATAAATTATAATTATGTTTATATTGACACAGCTCCATATATATCTCCACATAAACATGTATACACCAAAATATGTAAGATTAAAGGTACCTATGTTATTTATATGCTCCCACACAAGTTTGGACATGCACTAAACTCCCCAAGTAAGATACAATATTGGTAGACCTCATCATGGACACCTCCCTGATACTCATTTTAAAGGTTGGAATGGCCATGAGATATAAGTAAAATAAATATTTAATAATGCCATTGTTTTTCTTTCAACTCTTATTTTCAGCCTATCAGTAGCCAGTGTAGTCTTATGTTGATGTATGGACACAATAATTTTCATAGTATGCCCTAAAATAGAAGAAAAATATAAGAGTGAGAAAATTTAATCAACCTTTCCTCCAGCTATTCTACAGGAAAAAGATATCACATTTTATTTTAATTTTTTAAAATTTATTTTTTAAGAAATAGACAGAGAGAACCAGGGAGGGCCAGAGAGAGAAGGGAGAGAGAAAATTCCAAGCCAGCTAGTAGTGCAGAGCCCAACACAGAGCTCAAACCCATGAACTGTGAGATCATGACCTAAGCTGAACTCAAGAGTTGACGGTCAACGGACTGAGCCATGCAGGCACCCCAAAACCTCTTATTT
The DNA here is from genome assembly GCF_006229205.1 of Suricata suricatta. Classification (NCBI taxonomy): domain Eukaryota; kingdom Metazoa; phylum Chordata; class Mammalia; order Carnivora; family Herpestidae; genus Suricata; species Suricata suricatta. The sequence continues at coordinate 62,709,903 of NC_043700.1, forward strand.
TAAATAAAGAAAATAATTTAACTCAATATGTCTATGATTTTTTAAAACAAATAAAACCATTTTAATTTAAAAATATTTTAGTTATAGGCTACATTACTAAATGGAATTATTATCAGTTTTACTAAGCTATAGTTTACCAAGTAAGACATTTAAAATTACACATACAATTTTGTTTTGTTTCATAATCATATAATGTCAACACTAGGTCCTTTTGAATAAAGCACATATGTGTGTGTAAATAGAGGCATACATGAAAATGTAAACATTTACCTGTGATAAAGCACATCATGCAATTTTATACCACATTCATATTTTCATAAAAGCATTATGGATACACAGGTATAGGAAATACCGCATCAAAATGATTTAAATGAACGCAAAGTAATTTTGTAGGAAAATATACCCTTGATACCTACAGGACCAGCAGTTTTGTAGCTAACTGACACAGATGTGTTAGTTATTTCACAGAATTTGAAACTTTGGAGACTAACACTAATAAGATAATCTGTGATATCCATACTTTTTATCATAAAACCATCACCTCCTGAATTTGATTTGCAAATTTCGAGACAAAAATTTTTCTTACATTACAAGTGTGCTATTTCAGAGGATCAGTAAATGGTTTGATGCAATTTGGTTGAATGCAAGTCTTAAAAATGTGCTTTTTCAGAACATGTTTTGATGGTTCTGGCTGAGTTAATTTAATTATTTGGAATCGAAAACTGAGAAAGCAAGCAGAAACGTGATGTGACACTTTTGTGACGTGTCCTGACAATAGGGATGTGACTTTTCCTACCTGAATTTCTCTTTTTAAAGCCTTTGAACTTCTTCTAAAACAACTAAAGTAAAAACTCCATAGGATCATGTATCTCTCCCTATATGCCTGGGTATATTTATGGTGAGGAATCACATATGTACATAGATATAAATTATATGTAATTTTCTATAAAAATTACAAGTTGAAGAAGTGAGAACCAAATCTTGTGATGACAGCCCTCACTCATTTCCTTTAATCTGAAAGCCTTTATCTGCAAACATCCAGCAACAGTGAATGTCAAAGCAACAGTAGTTACCAAGAACTAATTAATGCATCAGATTTTCCAAATCAGAGCCTCTGGAAATCTTATATTAATACTACATAACAGTTTATGCCAGAAATACATAATGCAAAATGAAAGAAAATATAAGAAGAAAAGTTAGCATTCTTGTATTATAAAAAACAAAAATTTACAAAAATTTGAATATTCTAATTACTCTAATGGAAGAGTAAGCAAAAAATAAGAAATACCAGATATGTACTTTTAAGAAGAGAGCAACTATCAAATTACAAAAAAGCTAAGTTTGGTTATTTATTTTGAAAGAGAAAGAGGGAGCACATGTGTGCACACAAGCAGGAAACGATCAGGCAGAGAGGAAGAAAGAATCTCAGGCAGGCTCTGGGCTTGAACTCACAAACCATGAGATCATGATCTAAGCTGAAATCAAGAGTGGGATGCTTAACCGACTGAGCCACCCAGGCGCCCCTCAAATATATATGATTGAAATTGATGGCCTTTCTATTGCTTTGGATGTTGCCATTAAAATACCAATACATTTCAGCTAATATATTTTTAATTTAATTTAATTCTTTTAATCCATTTGATATTTATTTATTTTGGAGACAGAGAGACACATTGTGTAAGTGGGGGAGGGGCAGAGAGAGAGGGAGATACAGAATCAGAAGCAGGCTCCAGGCTTAGCTGTCAGTATAGAGCCCAATGTTGGGCTCAAACCTATGAATGGAGAGATTAAGACCTGAGCTGGTGGGAGGTCACCCAAATGCTCCTGACCAACATAATTTTTAAAGCTCTAAGAATATAGAGAATTGTGAATTGGCTAAAACTATGTCCTGCTTATCTGTTAAATACATAATATAAAGGCATTCAATGAATGCCAAAAAAGAAAGACACATTTCTTATGTAATTATTATAGTCCATATATGTGAAATACAGAGCATAGTAAAAATTTTATTTCATATTTCTGTTATTTTCTATTCCTTAGTGTGAGATAAACTTAAATAATTGGTATGTATTCACAGGCATTTTCATGATATACAAGTATACAGAGGTAGAAGTAAGAAAAAACTGATCATGTTATGTTTTGAGAATAAATGTCAAAACTTATGCAAAGCTATTTTGTTTTGTGTCAACTTCAGAGGGGTAAGCTATTTGATGCCATATTTCTAGATTTACATTGCCAACTATAAAATAATTTCTGGAGAAAATTGTTGAGTTTTGTGTGAGAAGAAAATTTTTCTCCAGAGAAACAGAACCAATAGAATTAAAATCTGTATCTCTGACTCTATCTCTACATTTATCTCTATCTCTATCTCTGTCTCTGTCTTTATCTCTGATCTTTTTATTTTAAGGAATTGTCTCAGGTGATAGTGGGTGGGGTGACAAGTCTGGAAACCCTAGGGCAGGACAGCCAAATGAAAACTCAGGTAAGAGTAAATGTTGGGATGCGATAGTCTGGAGTCTGAAAACCAGATAAAGCCAGTAGACTTGAAACAGACACAAGCTGATGCTGAAGTCTTGAGTCTGAAATAAATAGGCAGCTTAGAAATTCAAGCAGATTTCTATGGGGAAGTCTTGAGGCAGAATTCTTTCTTCTATAGAAAACTCATTCTTAAATCTTAAGGCCTTCAACTGATTGGATGAGGACCACTCACATTATGGGAGGAGATCTATTTGACTTAAAGAACAACTATAAATGTTAATCACCTCTAAACAACTTTACAGCAACATATAGACTGCTGTTGCCTAAACACCTAGGTGCTATAGACTAGTTATAACCCAGTTAACATATGAAATTAACCATCCCATCTTACTATGTCTTAGTCAAGGGACTTATTAAGTCATGTTTGCATACCCAATATGTTTAGTGCAATGCCTTATCCATGGCAGATAATCAAGCAACATTTGTTAAATTAATTTAATAAAAATTCCATTGCTGAGAGTCTTGGGCTATTCATTCTTTTATGCATTCTTGTTTAAACATGTATACATCTAATTTCTTTCTCACCTTAATATTGCTTCTTATTTTACAATTCCCAGAAAACAGTGTTCTTTTAATGTATTTGTGAAAAAAATGTCTCACAGAATAATGTATCAATGAATTGTTTCAGAGTAAATATAACCTCATGGGTCTATTAATTCAGGATCACATAGTCCAAATGTACTGTACAGATAAGTTGTAGAAGATAGTTTGGAGTTCTATTACAGAAAAAAAAACCTAGTTTTTTGGGATTTTAGAAGATGAATCTCTTGCGTCAGAGTAATCAAAATGAATCTTTTGGGATTTATTTTCCATGAAAAGATTAAACATACATATAACATTTTTCAAGTCATTGTTGATATTAAGAGAATGGCAACACAACCTCCAATATAACTCATTAGCTAGTAACATTTAGATGAAAACTGAAATAGTGTGAATATAGAGTTTTCCATCAAATCTCTCAGAAGATGCCATTTGCTTGCTTTAAATAAAAATTCAATTTTGGTGCAATGTCAGATTACATCAGGTTTCAGCTTTTGACAGTGAGATGGTGAGGATTCATGCAACATGGTATACTTTCATTCTCTTTTTTTTTCTCTTTTGTTATATAGCCTTACTATATATATATATTTTTGCTATATTTATCCTAGTTGTACACATGATTTCATCTTGTCACCTGCAACAGAAACTTCAAGCAAATCGAATTCTAAACCAGACTTATGAATTCAGCATGCAAACTGAAATGGGTTGGAAAAATGTGTAAATTACAGGTTCGAGGATGATAGGATTTTCCAATCTTTCCACTCTTCTGGTTTCCAACTATTTTTTCATCTATCATCATTAATATCTTTTTAATTCCATTACTTTTATGTTTTCTTATAATAGATCTAGCTGCTGTTTTTCACACATACCATAGTGTTACTTACTTTCACTGATACTAGAAGAGCTCAAATGAAAATTACATATATTTTATCCTGCATGGGTCTTATATTTTAAGACACAAAAGTTTGATTCCTGGTTTTAATGGTAATTAAAATGGTACTGAACTCCAGAGGAACATACTTTCTACAAGAAGTCTGATGCATATCACCTCTAAAATGTCTGTTTTCTAGATTTGGAATTCCCACATCTGAAAATTACCTTCCTTTTATAAATAAATACTATTAGTACTCTATAAGAATGGAATTGGCACATAAGGACAGATTGTCTATAATATTCAGAATATTTAGATATCAAGAAATTGAGGCTGAAATTTGAAATAGGGAAACCCAACAGTGCACATTTCTTTCTCCATTGGTGTCATCTCTTACCTGGAGCACTTCTGCTTTCAGGGCATTCTTCCATTCCCTTAGTTATGTCTCCAAATTTCCCTTTTCAGCATTTGTTTCTGGTCCTAACCCAATTACTACTTTTCCAAACTTTGTCCACAAAAGTATTTGTTAAAACATCAGCCCCTTTATATGATGCAGACCATTCATTTCCCCATGAAACCATTGAGCATCCTTTTGAATTCAAGGATCTGTATACTTCAGAAACATTTTCCCATTTATTTCTCAATGGGCCTCCATTCAAACACAGCTTATATTAAAAAGAGTTCTAAAATGCTGAAGATTTAAGCTTTTGTCCTTTTGTGGTTGCAGTGATGTCCTGCAAAGAGCTTCCTATAGAAAGTAATATAAACTACTTCTACCTTTCCTAGTAGATTCCTCTATAGATGTTAAAAAAAAATAAGTGTATGAAATCAGTCTTTGAAACCCTAGACTTAAAGAGACCTTCTAATTGTTCAGTAAAAATCACATTGTTTAAAAATGCTTCTATTAGACTATAAGTATGTAAACCTAACACTGGGAGAACCACAGCGGGAAATGTGTCAATTGTGCAACAGCATTTTAGTGGAATTGAATAACAACAGCATTTTAGTAGAGTTGAATAGCAGGTGATTTTATCTAAGAAAGCAGATTAAGTCTCCTTTAAGAATTACTAATGAGAACCAGCCAAATTACTTGGATAAGTATGACCAGAATGATACATGTATCTTAGGCGATCATTTGCCATCATTTTGAAACATTTTTTTTTTACAGGAGAAATAAGAATTCACTATACACAAAGTACATTCTATGCATTTCAGAAAAAAATACATTCATAGAAATTTGCTTTTTTCAGTGGAAATTTCCTAAGGATAAAATTGAAGAGTTTTATAAAAAATTATTCAGGAGCCCCTGGGTAGCTCAGTTGATTAAGCATCTGATTTTTTATATTGGCTTAGGTCATGATTTCATGGTCATGGGATGGAGTCCTTTGTTGGGTGCTGCGCTGGGCAGGGAGCCTGCTTGGGATTATCTCTGTCTCTCTGTCTCTGTCTCTGTCTCTCTTTCCCACCATGATATGTGTGCTCTCTCTGTCTTTCTCTCTCCTTTAAAGAAATAAAACTTAAACAAAAACTTTTTAAAATTATTCATACAAATGTCTTTAAACATGAAGCCTTTTTACTTCAGATTTATGAAATCACAGAAATCTGTCTTTTATAGATTTTAAACTACAGTTCTGGTCTAAGATTTAGTTTTGCTCACAACAAAATTACCTATTTTTTTCTTAAGGAATAGATTTTCATGATAAAATAAAATTACGCAAAAAAGTTTAGAGAAAAAGTCATTCTTTCTTTCTTCATGTTTCCTTATTCCCAGTCCCACTTGATGTAATCAATTACATTTACTCACTTTAAGGAATGTGCCGAATCTCTTGAATTATCAATTAGATATTTCCTGTTGATCTTCCTTTATAAATGATGACAATTTTGCTCACACAATTCCTGACTCTTTTCTTTCTGAATATGTTGAGAATTATGTAATTATTTTAAATATTTTATGGATTAGATTTATAATTTTAATGGTTTATTTAAATCTTAGTCCTTATTTTTCTTGAAATTTCCAAAAATTTCTATGTATCTTTAATTTTCCAAGCTCTTGCTTGATATTTTATTGTTTACATTTTATATTTCAAACATAGTTGTCAAAAAAGCAACTTAAGGGGCACCTTGGTGGCTTAGTCAGTTAAGCATCCGGCTTCGACTCAGGTCATGATCTCATGGTTCATGGGTTCAAGCCCCGCGTCGGGCTCTGTGCTGACAGCTAGCTCAGAGCCTGGAGCCTACTTCAGATTTTGTGTCTCCCTCTCTCCCTGACCCTCCCTTGCTCGTGCTATCTCTCTCTGTCTCTCAAAAATAAATAAAAAACATTAAAAAATGTTTAAAAATGCAACTTAATACCAAAGGCTAGTCATTTTCCTAATATCATTTTTGTATTTCAGATAGGTCATAAATCTCAGTTTGAATAATTTGGGAGGTAGTGTAGGAGGAAAACCAATACAGTAAATTAGTGTCCTCAATTTTATTTTAAATGTTTGAATTGTGAAGAAACTTTAAAAATATTGCCAAAAGCATTTAGAGATGAGTGTGCATTTCTCTATATACTTATCATATGATTTTATATTTTTTACATAGAAATTGGAGATACAACTATATAATAAGAATTACAATAAAGACAAAACCTAAAGCTCAAATTTATTGTTTACCTCTTAACTATTTAAGCTACTAATCTATTGCCTATTAAAACTCATTTTTTTGTATTATAGTAATTTGTCTTCAAAATTTTAGAGACATGTTACAGATTGTTTAGTAAACTAAGGACAAAAACCAATGTGCACCTAGGACTTGCCAAACAACATGGCAATCATTCTATTCCCTTTTTAAGTTTTTTTAATGTTTAATTTATTTTTGAGAGACAGAGAGAGACAGCGTGAGCAGGGAAGGGTCAGAGAGAGAGGGAGACACAATCTGAAGACAGGCTCCAGGCTCTGAGCTAGCTGTCAGCACAGAGCCCGACAAGGGGCTCTAACCCATGAACCGTGAGATCATGACCTGGGCGGAAGTCCTACTGATTGAGCCACCCAGGCGCCCCTCCGTTCCCTTTTTAAACCTCATCTGTGAAGTGCTAAAGAAAATGGAACATGAGCCATTATGGAAGGGCTCAACACTGGCAGTCTACTTACGAACTCTATCTTTTGTGTTCGCTCTTCCATCCTGAAAAAGACCCCAGCATTCTCTCCTGTCTCATTTCTATTTTAAGATGAAAAATGTACTCCTATGATAAGAGCAAAAGAAAATGAGCTTAGTGTATTTAAAAATCTATACACTAGTACCATTTTCATTGACAAATAGTAACTTTTAATGAGTAAGTCAGGAGAATAAAAGGTGCAGCATAGGGAATACAGTCAGTGGTATCGGAACACATTTTGTGGTGACAGATTGTGGATATACTTGGGGTGAGCACAGCAGAATGTGGACATTTCCAGTCAGTGCATTGTACACCTGATGCTAGAGTAACACTGTGTATCCATTTACTTCAATTAAACAAAAAGTAACTGTTTAACGTATAATTTTCAGCATATAATCATCTAATAATATAATTTCACAAGCATTTACTTTATTACTGATTGCTCCCCTTTGAAATTATTTGGAATACTTAGAAATGTAATAAAATAATAGCATATCTGATTAGCTAATCTGTATATATTTAAAAAAAATTTTAAAGATTTATATTTGAGAGAGAGAGGGAGACAGATCACGTGTGGAGGAGGGGCAGAGAGAGAGAGAGGGAGACACAGAATCAGAAGCAAGCTCAAGGCTCTGAGCTATTAGCACAGAGCCTGACTGGGGGCTTGGGGCTTAAACCTACAAACTGTGAGATCATGACCTGAGCCTAAGTCAGAGGCTCAACTTACTGAGCCACCCAGGCGCCCCATTCTGTATCGATTTTAAAGGATTTGCATAGAACTAACTTACAGAGGCACTTTTGGTTTTTATGTTGGGGCGCCTGGGTGGTTCAGTTGGTTTGACACCAACCTCAGTGATGTCCTGTCTCACGGTTTATGGGTGGGGCTCCGTGTAGGTTCTGTGCTGGCATCTCAGAGCCTGGAGCCTGCTTCTGATTCTGTGTCTCCCTCTCTCTCTGCCTCTTCCCCTGTTCACACTCTGTCTCTCTCAAAAATAAATAAACATTAAAAAATTAAAGAAAAACATCTGTTTTCATGTTATCATCCAAGAATTTTTTTGAACTGGAAAGTGCAGCAGATTTCTTACCTAATTCAGTAGGGAAAAAGAGACAAGATAAAATATAGTTCTGTGGGAAATATAATAAAGAAAATGTACCTTTGGTTTGTATCTTCCTGCCTATAAAGAAGTTTGATGCAGAGATAAGTTATTATTTTAACATAACATTTCTTTCTAAAGGTGTACAAAATATGACTAAAAATGGGTCTGTTTTCATGGCTTTTCTTTAACTGGTATAAACAGAGCAAAATACGTAAGTACATCAATTATATGGCAAATATCCTTTCACTACATACATATAAGAAATAGAATGTAAAGTCATTTGCAATAATATTTAAATAGTAAATAATGTAACTCACGCTAAAATAACTTTTAAAGAATGTTGACCTAAATGGTAAGATGTAATGTTATTTGATGTAGGCTGCCTGATGTGGAACAAGTTTATGTGTGAATTACAATAAAGTTTAAAAATATAAATGCATATAGTTATCTTAGAAATAGCTTTATAATTTTTGAGGATAAATCTATCACCCTTCAGAATAATTTGCTTCAGTAAACAGTAGTCTTGCAAAAATGATCACGCCTGTCTTCCACATAAGGCACTTCTGTGCCAGACAATACGGAAAGATGGAAGGACTCGATCAAAATGACATGTCACCATCTGCATTGTGAGATTATGTGCTACAAAAAAACTTCAATTTCTAAGTGATATTATACTCTATTGAAACAAACGTAGATAGTCCAACAAGTGTAAAATTTGCTCAATTTATGCTTTCTTTTCAATTTACAGTTTTATGTCAACATTTTTAAATTTTTTGTAATGTTTTTATTTATTTTGAGAAAGAAAGAGACAAAGCACCAGTGGGGAAGGGGCAGAGAGAGAGGGAGGCACAGAACCTGAAGCAGGCTCCAGGCTCTGAGCTGTCAGCACAGAGCCCGATGCGGGGCTTCAAGTCATGAGCTTTGAGATCATGTGAGATCATAACTTGAGCAGAAGTCACACACTTAACCAACTGAGCCACCCAGGGACCCCCATGCCAGAAGTTTTTTAAATAGGTACGAGGCAAAGTAAGCTACTCACAAGGACAGATTACATGTATGCTTAAAAGGGTGATCACCAAAACCCATCTTGACCCTCAACAAATGTTTTCAAACAAAAAAAAAAATTGAAAATGGGCATTACTAAATCTCATGTGTCACTACTCAAAAAGAGATGACAATTTAAAGAAAAAGGATCTTAGATTGTTTTTGATATTCCATTTCATTTAAATTGTTTAGCCCTTTTCCTTAAGAGTTTAACCGTAATTCCTCTTTCTCCTGTGGACTTGTAATGGTAAGAGATAATTTAAAATACCCCATTTTAATGGAAGAATTTCAAAGCATCCAAGTAAATTAATCCAAACAGATTACTTAAAGCAATTATAGATTTTGAAATAAATAATACCTATGAAGTGGATAATCAGGAAGACAAAGGAAATCAACTCCACAATTTGTACTGAAGTTAAAAAAACTTAAGTTCAGTTTTCGGAGACATGATTTAAAGGCACATTAACAAACTATCTTTAACGCTGGAAGAACTTTCAGGTAAAGTTTAGGATAGACTGTATTGTTTCAGAATGGAAGAACCAAATCAAATGATGGGAAGCTGTAAGGAGACAGATTAATGCTCTGTAGCCAAAATTTAAAACTGTGCCTTACAAAGAACTCTCCCTCTTTTCTAAGTTAAGAAAGAAAGAAAGAAGAAAAAGAAGAAAGAAACAAACAAACAAACAAACAAAGAAGGAAAAGAAAGAAATACTAGATATCCAGGAGTCAGAAAAATTGTAAAATTGTAGAAGGGAAATGTGTATATTTGGCATTTAAACAAATGTTTTACTGATTTTTAAAAATAATGAATCTACTAATTAGTAGTTGGAAGAGATTATTTGAACAAGTATTCTCTGCTTCCACTTAAAGAAACTCTCTGCTTCCACTTAGAGAAAGCACAGAGGTGCCTGAGTGACTCAAGCAGTAAAGGGTCTGACATAGCTCAGATCATGATCACATGGTTTGTGGTTTGAGCCCTGCATCTGGCTATGAGCTGACAACTCACAACTGGAGCCTGCTTCGGATTCTGTGTCCCTCTCTCTCTACTCCTTCCCACTCATTTTCTCTCTCACTCTCTCCCTCTCTCTCTGTCAAAAACAAAATAAAAACATTAAAATTATTTTTAAAATAAAAAAGCAAAAAAAAATAGAGTATAGAACACATTTGAAAGAAGTAAGCCCCATTTCCCCATGAGATTCATTAGCGCTCATAATGATGTCATAATTATAATGAGTTTTTTTATTATTTTACAGCAAAGTTTACATACTATAGCCCAGCTTGGCTGCCTTCATTTATTCTTTCTTTTCTTGTTTTTTTTTTCTTTTCTTGTTTATCTTTTCTTGTTTATTTTTTCTTTCTTTTCTTTCTTTTTTTTTT